>NW_016107343.1:6050094-6064323 GCF_001604975.1 Cebus imitator | reverse complement strand
TTTTTTTTTTTTTTTGAGACATCTTTTTTTTTCTTGCTTTGTCACTCAGGTTGAAAGGCAGTGGTGTGATCACGGTTCACTGCAGCCTTGAACTCCTTGGTTCAAGCAATCCTCCCACTTCAGCCTCCCGAGTAGCTGGCATAAGTGCATGCCATCATGCCTGGCTAACTTTTGTAGTTTTTGTAGACACGGCTGGTCTTGAACTCCTGGACTCAAATGATCCTCCCTTCTTGGCCTCCCAAAGTGTTGGGATTATAGCCATGAGCCACTGCACCTGGCCTACTGACATCTTTTAATGTTGCATATCTGAGTGAGGTTTCCTTTTAGGACTTAAGAGGTCATGTAGGCACATTTCTAGATTGGTTGGTGTGAGAACTCTCAGACAGAGGAGGATTTGTTCAAGCACACATAGTACATTGGTGTCCAAGCTGGACCCAGAGGTCAGGTTTTCTACTGCTCAACTCAATGCTGTTTCCATACTATCCAGCCACCTCATCCAGGCTTCAGAGCTGCTCCTCAACCTGCGTTGTTTTTAGCTGACTTTTCCTCCCATTTCTCTCAGAAATAATTCTATTCTAAACTCTCATTGTCCTCTTCAAGTCTCCCACCTGGCCATTACCCAGCTTTTGCCTCCCACCTGGTTTTTTTTTAGAAGATGGTAGCTGTTATGGTCCTTTCTCTTTAGCTTCCATTCCCTTTATAAACCTATGTGGCCAGCACTGTTTGCACTTCCTCTTTCCTGGTCTTAGAGGTCTTACCTTCCCCTCTGTGCTCTTGACCCCACTCTTGACTCTATCCTTCCAACATCAACTCCAGGAAATTGCTCTACTCATCATCTTCTCTGTTAGCTTAGAAATGTTATCAAGTTTCTCTCACCTCAAAAACATTTATTCTTAGACTTGACTTCCTCCTCTATCTACCATGCAGTCTCTTCTCCCTGCTCATCCAAATTTCTTTAAAGAATCGTCTACACTTGCTGACCTCATCACCTGACCGTCACTGTCTACCAGTTTTCACTTGGCTTCCACTCACAATATCCCACTGAAACTGTGCTAATTCACCCGTGTCGGGTATTCTGCCACATCCCACGGATTTAAAGTTTTAAATATATTCTTATATTAGTGGGCTCTCTTTAACATTTTATACTCTTGGTAATTCTCTCCTTCTAGAAGCTCTCTACTCTCTTGGTTTCCAAGGTATTGCACACATCTGATTATTTCAGCTCTTTGATTTTCCTTTTATCTCTTTCCTGAAATTTACTTTTTCCTTTAACTGCCCCTTAAAATTGGTGCCCTCACTGTTCCATCTTCAGCCTCCTCTTCCTCACATAGTACTGATGTGACTTCAGCAAATTCCATGGTTTTAACTTCCCCTAGTATGTCCAGATTCCAGGCATCAACCCAGTTCATCCACTTCCTACTGGATCTTCCCAATGGAATATTCGTGCAGGCATGCATACTGTACCTTACAGTCAGTCGGGCACCATGAAAACTAATCTCTCCAAGGAGACTATAAATTCCATAGTGCATAAGCGTTTTATTCATTTTTATTTCCTCATGGCCTATCACATATTAGGATCTTACCCATCTTTGTTGACCAATTGACCAACTGCCCAACTGAGTGAATGGTCGTTTCATAGGTTGACTGCTAACCCCCAGCTCTGAACAAGGGAACATATACTTTTTCCTTTTAGTTTCCTGGCCTATGGCTTTTTGAGCTACGTTCAAACCTAAGATGGCGGTAACAGGGTCCTCTCTTTAGCCAGTTAAGCACTCTGTTTGGATTTTTCAGAGACAAGGATTTCTTCTCCGCCATGGGACACTGTTTCTCTCTAGCAGAGAACAGTTAGAGGCTCCATTTTTGGCTTTCTTTGAACACTAAGGTGACAGCAGAAGTAGCTTCAAGTTTAGGGATCCCAATATTCCTGTCTCCCCAGTCATGGCTTCTTCCCTTGAGCCCTTCCCCAGGCTGCCAGACCCCTAGTAGGCCCTTACCTTGAAGAAGAGTGACAGCCAGGATGAGGCCAGCCAGGCCCTTCCCCTGTTCCATGTCAGTCTCTGTCCTCTGGCAAAAAGCGCGGAGCAGCCCTTAGCAGCCAGTCAGTCTGTGCGGCAGCTAGATTGGCCCCACCCATCTCCGTTCAGGCTGGGGCCCTTGAGAGAAGGCAAGCACCCAGAGCCTCCACCCTCTGCTGCAAGCGTGGGCAGCAGGGGCCTCAGCAGGGGCCTCAGCAGGGCTGCAGGTGCAGATGCCTTTTGTTTTTCTGTTAAGGAGTAGAGGGTGGAGGTGGTGAGGAAGGAGAGGGAGAGGGTGCTGGATTCCCACTCAGAGCTCATCTTGCACAGGCACCCGCAGTGGATGCTGGGTGGGAGATGGTCCTGGGACCTCTTCTTCAGGAGAGAGAGAAATATCCCTGTCATTAGTTGTTAGGATTGTAGCCAGTTGTTACTCGTTGCTAGTTGTTGTTGCTATAGGTAATGAATTTAGGAGGGGTTCTCGGCTGCTTGTGGCTGGACCTCTGAATGGAAAGCCGCCTCAGTCCAGGCCTTCATTCAGGATTTTTTTTCACCGTTTATTTTATCTTATTTTATGATGGAGTCTCCCTCTGTCGCCCAGGCTGCAGTGCAGTGGTGTGATCTTGGCTCACTGCAACCTCTGCCTCCCAGGTTCAAGCGATTCTCCTCCCTCAGCCTCCTGAGTAGCTGGGGCTACAGGCACATGCCAGCACGCCCAGCTAATTTTTGTATTTTTGGTAGAGACTGGGTTTTACCATGTTGGCCAGGTTGGTCTCCAACTCCTGACCTCATGATCCACCTGGCTCAGCTTCCCAAAGTGCCAGAATTAGAGGCGTGAGCCATGGCGCCCACCTTCACTGTTCTTTTGAGGTCATGAAAGAGGTGCCTGGAAGGAAATAGGTGGAACGATTCCAAGAAGACGGGCACCACATTTTCAGGGGTCAGAGCTGGGACTGAGTATCCAGGATCTCAGGGCCCTGTCTCCCTCAGCCAGTCAGTGAGTGAGCCAACAAAAACGTGCAGAGGTCCTGATATGTGCCAGGCACAAGATACAGCAGTGAGCAAGACAGGCATGGCTCTGTCCTCAGGTAAATGACAGTCTAACTGCAGCAGTGTGAAGCATTTCAGATCCTTGTTGGCCACTGCTGGAGAAGGTCCATTTGTCTCCCCGGGAGGCTCAATATTGCCTGTGAGTCAATTATATTATTATTAATAACTAGCCCTTATTGAGCACATACGATGTGTGAGGCACCAAGCAAACATCCTTGTTTGAATCTTTACATGGGACTAACGAAATAAGGCTCTGAAAAATTTCATGGCTGGCCCAGGCCCCACAGGTAGGCAGTATTGGACCCAGGATTCAACTCTTTGGCTGAGGTCTCTAAGGCCCAGCCTCTCACTGGCAAGAAGCTGCTGGATCTCGTGTCCCCAGTTGCCCAGCGAAGGGTCCTGAGAAAGACCAGCCTCCATGAGAAACCTAGCTGCTATGGCTTGTGCTATGGGGCTGATGGCTTCTCTCAGGGAGCTTTGGGATGTAGCAGTTTTTAGGTGGTGAGTAAATGTAGTTGCATTGTGAGTAGGGACTCTAAAGTTCCGGCTGCCTTTTCCATATTCTCTGCCAGCTCCCTGCTGAGAGATACAGCAATTTACACCTGCTTCCTTCCTAACCTACTCCTAGCCCACCCCCACCCTGACAGTCTCCCGTCATCAACGGCAGAAAGCAGAGAAGCAGACATCTTCTAGTTCCTCCCCCACTCTACTTTTTCCGGTACCTAGAGTCAGTTGGGGGAGGGCAGCTCTCACCCAGGCTGTTAGTTCGGTGACCTGGCTTTATCTACTGGATGAGTTCCGCTGGGAGATGGAACGTAGCATGTTTCTGTCTGGCCTGGTACTGGTTACCCTTCTCCCCCAAGGTAAGGCTACTCCAGGTGGGTGGGGGAAGGGACCTGAGAGGGACATTACTGCTGGGAGTGAGGCCCACTTGAAAGTGCTCCTTGCTGGGCATGGTGGCTCATGCCAGTAATTCCAGAGCTTTGGGAGGCTGAGGTGGGAGGATCCCTTGAGGTCAGGAGTTTGAGACCAGTCTGAGCAACGTGGTGAGACTCTATTTTTACAAAAAACAAAAAAATTGGCCATTCATGGTGGTTACAGCTGTAGTCCCAGCAACCTGAGAGGCTGAAGCAGGAGAGTCACTTGAGCCCAGGATTTCAAGGTTTTAGTGAGCTGTTATCATGCCACTACCCTCCGACCTGGGCAACCCCATGAGACTTCATCTCTCTCTCTCTCTCTGTCTCTCTCTCTCTCTCACACACACACACACACACACACACACACACACACGTGCTTCTCAGTGCCAGCTTCAATTCACCAGGCACCCCAGGGTGTCAGGATGGCAGGGCTGGGATGTAGCATAGAGTCTGGGAAACAGGCTCTTGACTTTGACCGACTCCAGCCACGGGTGCATTTAGGCCTAGAATGTCTCTCAGAAGGCCTTAGGCCAGAGATCTGTAGGAAATAGCTCAGTATGTATGTACCTGAACCTGGGGCTGGTCTTGGGAGCACAGCTTCTTGCACTATTCCTTTTAGGGCTGATGGCCTCTGTAATCGGGACTCTTGTTCATTTGGCCATAATTATGTCACCCCTGGAGCTATGTCCTAGCACTAATGGGAATGCTTTGGGAGAAGTTAACTTTAGATTGAGCAGAAGGGAGGGAAGATTCGAGGGGTTATCACATAGGAGGATTTCAACTCATCTCAGTTTGCCAATTTCACTTTTAAAATGGAAATTCCCATGTCCCAGGAACCCCTAAGCAAACTGGGTCCAATGGTCACCGAATAGTTGGCTGCACTAGGACACTCATGATTTCCACTGGAGACAGATCCCTGAAGAGGATGCGACTGTAGGATGTGAAGCATTTGATGTGCATGTGTCTCTGTGAGTGGACACGCATCTACTTCCAACCTGCTTCAGAAGTGCGAGCAGCAGCTATTTTAGGGTTTTCTAGAAGATGCTCTTGTATCCAAATTCGTGACCCAGTGTGAAGCCAGATCGAATGAATGTAGTCTCCACCTTTCCCTGTGTTTGGAGGTATAGACTATAATGCTTCTGTGGGCTGTGGAGATGTGCTCAGGCTGTCAAAGCAACTCACTGCATCTGGAATGGTGCTGGACTCACCTCCAGCCCTTAAACTCTCCCCCAAGACTTGACTTGTGAGGAGCTCCAGGAACGGATTGAATAAAAATTTTTTTCTGTTCTCCTCCTAACTAAGGGTGGAAAATCTGTACATGGGATTTGTCCTGGTCCCCTTCTGGATCACTGGGCTGGTAATTCGGGGGCCGGTAAACCAGCTGGTCTCCACCCACAGCCATCCCTGGCCCTGGGAAAGGCTTCAGTATTGAGAGCCCCCTTTCTTTGTTATCACTGGAGCAGGGGCAATGAGGAAGGATGAGGACAAGGAGTTGAAGTGAGAGTGTTGTAGATGGCTGGAAAGTAGAATTAGATGTTTCCTTGAAGAAAAAATGCAGACATTTCCAACTGAGGAACGTTCTTCTGTCTTTCCATATCTTTCTGGTGTTTCAGTGGTCCATGACCCCCGTACTCCTCATTGGCGTTCTGGACTCATTTCCAGGAAGGTGCTTGGATCAACCGTGCTCTGAGGGGTCTTCTTTTGCCCTAAGTCCCCCAAGACATGTCCTCTGCTTGAACAGCATCCTCCTGTCCCCCTTGGCCCCTGCAGTTGGCAGGGAATTTTCTGAAGGTTTCTTCTTGTTTGTGACTTCTGTCTCTCTCAATAGAAATCATAGACTCTCCTTGACTATGAAAGTGGTCCTTTTTAAGTATGAGCTTCTGCAGCACAAAGGGCTTGGTGCAGACCAAAGAGCTATCTCCAATTGTGGTATTTCTTCCCCTTTAGTGAGCCCCTTCAAGATACCTGTAGAGGAACTTGAGGACAGAGTGTTTGTGAATTGCAATACCAGCATCACATGGGTAGAGGGAACAATGGGAACACCGCTCGCAAACAATACAAGCCTGGACCTGGGAAAAGGCATCCTGGACCCACGAGGAATGTATCAGTGTAATGGGACAGAAAAATATGCCGGCAAAGTATCTACCGTGCAAGTTTATTATCGAAGTATGTGCTTCCTGGACCTTTTGGGTTGGAATGGATGGGGCTTCTGGACTTTCAGGTTAGAGGGGGCTGTGGTGAACCCATCTGTTCTCTAAACAAACTGAGGTCACTATTGCAGTGGTACAAGCTAGATTTGGGCACCTTTGAAGTGGAAGAGAGAGCTTAACTCAGCAAGACAGAGCAGTAAGGGTCATGTTACAGCAGCCTTGGTTGGGTGAAAGGTTTGGCCCACCACCTTGTGCAAGGTCCCACAAAGCTTAGATGACTTCTTGGCTCTCCTCAGGGATTCCTCAGGATGAAAGGTGGAGGAAGGTGTGGCAACGCTATTACCAGGCCCTATTCCCAGGGTCTTATTGAAGTTTGGGTTTTGGCATGAGAGATCTCAGGGTTGCCTTAGGAGGCCGAGATGGCTCCCTGATCTTAAAGGCTCTCAACCTCTCCTCTCTCCTCCCTTCCCCCACAGTGTGCCAGAACTGTGTGGAGCTGTATCCAGCCACCCTGGCTGGCATCATTGTCACTGATGTTATTGCCACTCTACTTCTCGCTTTGGGAGTCTACTGCTTTGCTGGACATGAGACTGGAAGGCTCTCTGGGGGTTAGTGGAAGAACAGTGCGTGTGTGTGTGTGTGTGTGTGTGTGTGTGTGTATGTGTGTATACCAGTGAGCTTATGCACCAGCTAAGGAATGGGGCTGGTGGTAGGTTTACTGTCACCTGGGAGTTACTCTTGCAGTCTCCTAAAGACTCCTAGAACCTTGACTTGTTGAAAGAATTTGTGAGTTCATATCACTCATGCAGACTTCTGAGGGTGTGGGTGAGTGGGTCTCACTGTCCCATCCTGCTAGGCCGTTGATATCTCTCTCTGGTTCTTCTAGCGGCTGACACACAAGCTCTGCTGAGGAATGACCAGGTCTATCAGGTGAGCCCTGAGGGGAAGGAGGGGGTGGTGAGTAGGGACAGAGAGGCTGACACTGAGTGCTATTTGCACGTGGAAGGGTCCTATTGGGGAGTTCATCTCTGGGTGTGGCTGGAGAGGTCAGGCAGGAGCTCTCATCATCGGAGCCTGCTGGGGCCCTTCCTAGAAGAGTGCTGACCCTGCCTCCTGACCGTTCCCTCTTCTCTCTTAGCCCCTCCGTGATCGAGATGATGCTCAGTACAGCCGCCTGGGAGGAAACTGGCCTCGGAACAAGTGAACCTGAGACTGGTGGCTTCTAGAAGCATCTGTTATCGACTATATCTTTCCTTCTTAGTTCAGCCAATAAATATAACCTCTTTTACTTGGCAGGTGCCTGGACTTCTTAAGGCTCCTGGGCAAGGCATGAGGATTGTCCTGACTTGGCCAGGATCCTTCCCTCCTGCCCCCCGTTTCCTTCCTTCATCTCCTTCCTTCCTCTGCCCCACAGAGACAGTGCGTTGGGCAGTCTCCCACCACATCCTTGGCTGTCTGGGGTTTTTAGCCCACAGGGTTCCCTGCGTGAAGGGTCTGCTCCACCATGTTCCCCAGCTACTTGTTGACTCCAGTCCCTATGATAACCTTTTTAGGGTTTTGGCTGCCTCATCCAGCTGAGGGTAGGCTGCTGTGTTCAGGAGCCCAGCCACATAGAAGTTTCCATGATGTCATGAACAGGGGTGGCAGAGACAACAAGGGGCCCTGGGACTAGTTTCTCACCAAGACTCAGAGGGCGTGTGTGTGACAAAGTCCCACTGCTGTTAAAGGGATGGCCTCAACTCTACAGCCCTGCTGAGCAGCGGCCACTAGCTGTTAGTCTCAACCTAAGTCTCTTTCATACCCCCTTCCCCTATGTTAAAGGCACCATTTTAGCTTCCTTGTGCCAGGATCTGTCCCTGACTTGTTCCTGCCTTCTGCATGATAAACTGGGATTAGAAACTCTTCACCAATTAAAGCACATTACCCTGCTCCGTCTACTTGGAAAGCAGAAGTTTGAGACAGGTTTTTTTTTTTTTTATGGAGTCTCACTGTGTCGCCCAGGCTGGAGTGCTATGGCATGATCTTGGCTCACTGCAACCTCTGTTTCCTGGGTTCAAGTGATTCTCCTGCCTCAGTCTCCCAAATATCTGGGATTACAGTCATGTGCCACCATGTTCAGCTAATTTTTGTATTTTTGGTAGAGACAGGGTTTCATCATATTGGCCAGGCTGGTCTTGAACTCTTGAACTCAAATGATTCTCACACCTCAGCCTCTGAAAGTGCTGGGATTACAGGCATGAGCCACTGTGCCTGGACTAAAACTTTTAAAGCACGTTGTTTTGGCTACTCTAAGTCCTTTGCACTTCCATTTGAGTTGGCTCCTCAGTTACCACAAAAATGCCTGCTGGGACTTTGATCAAGATCGTATTGCATTTATAGATCAATTTCGGGAGAATTAACATCTTAACAATATTGAGTCTTTCATACATGAACATATATTTTGCCAGATTTATTCCTAAATAGTTTATATTTTTGATGCTATTGTAAGTGCTTTGTTTTTTTAGAGGCAGGGTCTTTCTCTGTCACTCAGGCTGCAATGCAGTGGTATGATCATAGCTCATTGCAGCCTCGAACTTCTGGGCTTAAGCAATCCTCCCACCTCAGCTTCTCAAGTAGCTCTGGCACTACAGATGGGTGCCACTATGCCTGAATATTTTTATTTTTGTGTAGACATGGGAGCTCACTATGTTGCCTAGGCTGGCCTCGAACTCCTGTACTCAGTGATCCTCCTACCTTGACCTCCCAAAGTACTGGGATAACAGTTGTGAGCCACTGTGCTAGGATATATATGGTATTAAAATTTTTAAAATTTCCAATTGTTTATTGCTAGTATATATAAATACAGTTAATTTTTGTATATTAATCTTGTACCCTGGAAAATTGTTAAACTCACTTATTAATTCTAGTAACTTTTTTTGTAAGCGCATTGAGTATTCTACATAGATGATTATGTTGTCTGTAAATGAAAACAGTTTGTTTCCTTTCCTATCTGGGTGTTTTTTTTTTTTTCTGTTTCTTGGCTTATTATACTGGCTAGAACCTCCAGTACAATGTCGAATAGAAGTAGAGAGAGGACATCATTGCCTTGTTTATGATCTTAGGAGGAAAGCCTTGTCTTTCATCTTTAAGTATTATGTTAGCTGTGGGTTTTCCTTAGATGTCCTTTAACAGGTTGAGGAAGTTCTTTTCTTTCTAGTTTGCTGAGAATTTTTACCAAAAATAGATGTCAAGTATTGTCAAGTGCTTACCCTGCATCCTTTGAGATGATAATGTGGTTTTACTTTGTTAATCTGTTAATATGGTAAATTACATTGATGGCACGATATGTTAAACCAACTTTGCATTCCTGAAGAAAACTCTAGTCATTTTGTATTATTCTTTTGATATTCTATTAGATTAAATTTATTAAAATTTTGTTAAGAGTTTTTGCCTCTATGTCATAAGAGGATTTGTCTATAGTTTTCTTTTAATCACTTTGTTTTTGGTATCAATATATTAGGATTCTCCAGAGAGACAGAACCAATGGGATGTGTGTGTGTGTGTGTGTGTGTGTGTATCTCACTTTGCTATTGTGAATAATAGTATAATAGTAATCTTTGTTATTTCTATTGTACTATTCTTGTGAATAGTAATCTTATTACTTCTTTGTCTACTTTAATAAATTACGTGCGCGCGTGCGCGCGCACACACACACACACACACACACACACACACACACGTATATATATCCCATTGGTTTAGTTTGTTTGTTTCTCTGAAGCCATGGGTTCTGCATTTGTGGATTTAACCAATTGAGGATCAAAAATATTTTTTAAAAAAAGGATGACTGCCCCTGTACCGAACATACACAAAACTTTTCTTGTCGTTATCCCCTAAACAATACAGTACAATAACTATTTGTATAGCATTTATGTTATATTAGGTATTACAAGTAATCTAGAGATGATTTAAAGTACATAGGAGCATGTGTGCAGGTTATATGCAAATATTACATCATTTTATATAAGGGACTTGAGCATCCTTGGATTTTGGTAGCCATGGGGAGATCCTGGAGCTAATCCTCCACCAAGGGATAGAACAACTGTGTACCCTATTGGTTCTGTTTCTCTAGAGAAATTGGGTCATGAAGCTGACATGTCTAAAATTTGCAGAGTATTGGAAAGTTGGAGATCCAGGGAGCTGCTGTTGCAACTGTCCATAGATGATCTAGAGGCAGATTTTCCTCTTCCTCAGAGGACCTCAGTCTGTTTTCTCTTAAAGCTTTCAAGTGATTGAATGAGGTCCTCCCACATTATGGAGGGTAATTTACCTTATTCAAAGTCTACTAATTTAAATGTTTATCTCATCTATAAAAATACTTTCACAATAACATCCTGATGTATTAGGCCAAATATCTGGGTATCATGGTCTAGCTAAGTTGACACATTAAAACTAACCGGGGTAATCAACACAGGGTAAATCTAGTCTCCACAGATGAGTTGGAAGAATTCCTTCTTCAATTTTCTTGAAGTGTTTGTGTAGAACTGGTGTTATTTCTTCTTCAAATGTTTGATAGATTTCACTAGTGTTGCTACCTAGGTCTGAAGTTATTTTTTTTTTTTCTAACTACAAATTCAATTTATTTAATAGATAAAGGGCTATTCAGGCTATTTCATCATTAGTGAGATTTTTCAAGGAATGTGTCCATTTTATCTGAGTTGTGAAATTTGTTGGCACGATTGTTCATAACTGCTATGGGCTGAATGTTTGTGTTCCCCTGAAATTCCTATGTTGAATTCCTAACCTTGAATGTGATGGTATTAGAAAGTGGGGTGTGGCGCCTCACCTCTGTAATCCCAGCATTTTGGGAGGCTGAGGCGGGCAGATCACTTGAGGTCAGGAGTTTGAGACCATCCTGGACAACATAGCGAAACAACATCTCTACTAAAAATATAAAAATTAGCTGAATATGGTGGTGTGCACCTGTAATTCCAGCTATTCAGGAGGCTGAGGCAGGAGAATTGCTTGAACCCGGGAGGCAGGGGTTGCTGCAAGCTGAGATCGCACCACTACACTCCAGCCTGGGTGACAGAGCGAGTCTCAAAAAGAAAAAAGAAATAATAAAAAAAGAAGTGGAGCCTTTAGGAGGTGATTAGGGCATGAGGGTGGAGCCCTCATGAATGGCATTACTGCCCTCACAAAAGAGTCCCCAGAGACCTCCCTTGCCCCTTCTATCTTGTGAGGATACGGTAAGAAGATATGAACCAGGAAATGGGTCCTTACCAGACACCAAATCTGGGAAATCCTGGATTTCCCGGCCTCCAGAACTGAGAAATAAATGTTGTTTAAGCCACCCATTCTATGATATTTTTATTATAGCAGGCTGAATGGACTAAAACAATAATATTCCTTTCTTCTTCTTCTTCTTTTTTTTTTTTTTTGAAACAGAGTCTCATTTTGTTGCCTGGACTGGAGTGCAGTGGCTTGATCTCAGCTCACTGCAACCTCCACCTCCAGGGTTCTAGCTATTCCTCTGTCTCAGCCCCCCGAGTAGCTGGGATCACAGGCATGAGCCACTGTGCCTGGCTAATATTTGTATTTTGGTAGACGGGTTTTGCCATGTTGGCCAGGCTGGTCTCAAACCCCTGACCTCAGGTGATCCACCTGCCTCAACCCGCCAAAGTGCTGAGATTACAGGCATGAGCCACAGTTCCCGACTTATTCTTTTAATACCTGTAGAAACTGTGATGTCACTTCTCATTCCTAATATTGGTAATTTATATATTTTCTGTTTTTTCCTGATCAATCTGGCCAGAAATTTATCCGTTTTATTGGTCTCCGAACCATCTTTTGGTGTCATTGATTTTTTTTACTTATAGATTATTTATTTCTAAAATATTTCATTGGTTTTTCAGTTTCCTAGCTTATTGGTGTCAGCTCTGATCTTTATTTTATTTTTCATGGTTATTCTTATATTATTTATTTTTGTTCAAATTGTGTTTATAATTGTTTAAAATTATTTTTCATCAATATGTGGTTTTGTTTTATTTTAAAAAATATTTTAACTTTTATTTTAGGTACAGGGCTACATGTCCAGGTTTGTCATACAGGTAAACTTGTGACTTGGGGGTTTGATGTACAGATTATTCCCTCACCCAGGTACTAAGCATAGTACCCAATTTTTTTTTTTCTGAAAGTCTCCCTCCTCCCACCCACCACCCTGTAGTAGGCCCCAGTGTCTGTTGTTCCCCTCTTTCCATCCATGCGTTCTCATTATTTAGCTCTCACTTATAAGTCAGAACATGAAGTATTTGGTTTTCTGTTCCTGCATTAGTTTGCTAAGGATAATGGCCTCCAGTTCCATCCATGTTCCTGCAAAGTACATAATCTTATTCTTTTTTATGGCTGCATAGTATTCCCTGTGTGCATGTACCACATTTTCTTTATTCAGTCTACTGTCTATGGCCATTTAGGTTGATTTCATGTCTTTGCTATTTTGGATAGTAATCTTCATGATTTCTTTCTTCTTTTTTGGTCTACTTTGGGTTAATTTGCTTTTTTTTTTTTCCTAGTTTTTCAAGGTGGAAGCTCTGTTCATTGTTTAAGACCTTTGTTCTTTTCTAAGATACATTGAATTCTGTCTATAAGTTTCCTTCTAAATACTGCTTTAGTGGGAGCCCACAAATATTGTCATAATTATTGTTTTATTAATAGTTGTTATTGCCAATCTCTTACTATTCTTAATTTATAAATTAAACTTTATTGTAGATATGTATGTTTAGGAAAATCAAAGTATATTATGGAGTTTGCTACAATCTGATTTCAGGCATACACTGATGGTCTCAGAATGTATCCCCCATGGAAAAGAGAGGACTACCGTAGCTTCTTCAACATATAGAATCACTTGTTTAATGTCTTTGCCTGGTAATGCTATCATCTGTGTCATTTCTGGATTGGTTTCAATGAATTGATTTTTCTCCCTCATTCCAAGTCCCATTTTCTGGTTTCTTTGCATGTCTGATAAATTTTGGTTAAATGCCAGAAATATAAAATTAAGATGCTACATATTTCAGTGTTCTTATACATTTTCTTGAGCTTTGTTCTAGGGTCCAGTCACTTACTTGGAAAGAGTTTGCTCTTTCGGGCCTTACCTTTGAGGTTCTTTAGGCATGACCAGAACAACGATTTTATGCAGGGTTCCTTTCTTCTCACTACTGAGGCAAAACCCTTCTGAATGTTCTTCCACATACTCCTTGAATTATAAAGGCACATTAACTTATTATTGTTATTTATTTATTTATTTTTTTGAGCTGGAGTCTCGCTCTGTTGCCCAGGCTGGGGTGCAGTGGCCGATCTCAGCTCACTGCAACCTCCGCCTCCTGGGTCCAAGCGATCCTCCTGCCTCAGCCTCCCAAGTAGCTGGGATTACCAGTGCCCACCACCATGCCCAGCTAATTTTTGTATTTTTTGTAGAGATGGGGTTTCACCACGTTGGCCAGGCTGGTCTTGAACTCCTGGGCTTAAGCGATCCATCAGCCTTGGCCTCCCAAAGTCCTGGTATTACAGGGGTGAGCCACTGCACCTGCCGCACAGGAACTCTTTCTGGCATTGTGTGAGCTGAGCTCCAGGAATCGTTCTCTTGATGCTTTTCAAGTGGTTCTTTCTTTGGCCTCTTGTACTTCTTTATTTATATGCACACACTGCTCACTACTCAGCTGAAGATTTGAAGGGTCCTCTGCAGATCTCTGGAGTTGTCTCTGAGGGCATCTCTCTCCTCTGTTGTACTCTCTTCGATAACCTCTAGAAGCCTTGGCCTGTCATCTCTGTCTCCTCACCTCAAGGATATCTCTGTGCTCTGTTTGGTTTCTCCCTCCCTGCGCTATGGACTGGGAACTCTCTCTAGGCTGTAACCTGGGGCAAACCTAGGGCGTCCCTTGTTTTTTTCTCACCTCTCAGAGATCACTGTCTATTTTTGCCTGGTATCCAATGTCTTAAAAACTATTATTTTCGGGGCCGGGCGCAGTGGCTCACGCCTGTAATCCCAGTACTTTGGGAGGCCGAGGCGGGTGGATCACGAGGTCAAGAGATCGAGACCATCCTGGTCAACATGGTGAAACC
>NW_016107343.1:6033883-6049923 GCF_001604975.1 Cebus imitator | reverse complement strand
GAAACTCCGTCTCAAAAAAAAAAAAAAAAAAAAAAAAAAACTATTATTTTCATCTATTTTGTCTCATGTCTTAGTTGTTTCATCCAGAAGGGTAAGTTCAATTCCTGATACTCCACCTAGGCCAGAAGCAGAAATTGAGCTCCTATTCTACACTCTTAATCTTTCCTCTGTTCTGCATTCCTCCTTTCCACTGTTTCCCACCTACACAGTGTATTCAACTGCAATGTGGTGTTCCTTCTACCACGCGTGTCCGTCCTGGCCTCTGCATTCCATATGTAATCTACAGCCTCCTCATCCTGCTTATTTCCCTCATCTCAGCATCTACATTTATCCTGCACTACTCTGCCTCTGTTCAAGTAGGAAACCTACTCAGGATTTCAACCCCACTTCCAACCCTTCCACCTGTCATTCCAAGGACATTTGCTAGGATATGTCTGGTCATGATGTCAGTAAGCAACAGGTACGTGTGGGATCAGACTTCACAAATAAAAACAATGTTCAGGGCTAGAAATTCTTTATTTAAAATTTTTTAATTTCCATAGGTTATTGGGGAACAGGTGATGTTTGTTTACACGAGTAAGTTCCTTAGTGGTAATTTGTGAGATTTTGGTACACCCATCAACCAAGCAGTATACACTGTACCCAATTTGTGGTCTTTTATCCCTAACCCCTTAACACCCTTTCCCCCTGAGTCCTCAAAGTTCATTGTGTCATTCTTATGCCTTTGCATCCTCATAGCTTAATTCCCACTTATGAGTGAGAACATACATTGTTTGGTTTCCATTCCTGAGTTATTTCACTTAGAATAATAGTCTCCAATCTCATCCAGGTCACTGTGAATGCCATTAACTCATTAATTCATTCCTTTTTATGGCTGAGTAGTATTCCATCATATATGTATATATACATATATATATACACACACACATGTATACATACGATGAGTATATATCTATATATACACACCACAGTTTATCCACTCATTGATTGATGGGCATTTGGGTTGCTTCCACATTTTTGCAATTGTGAATTGTGAGGCTATAAACGTGTGTGCAAATATCTTTTTTGTATAATGACTTATTTTCCTCTGGGTAGATACCCAGTAGTGAGATTGCTGGATCAAATGGTAAGTTCTACTTTTAGTTCTTTAATGAATCTCCATGCCATTTTCCATAGTGGTTGTACTAGTTTACATTCCTACCAGCAGTGTAGAAATGTTTTCTGTTCACCACATCCATGCCAACATCCATTATTTTTTGATTTTTTGATTATGGCTATTCTTGAAGGAGTTAGGTGGTATTGCACTGTGGTTTTGATTTGCATTTCTCAGGGCTAGAAATGCTTAGCTAAAGAGGGACTTAAGAGACCTGTTGCTCTGGTCAGCTCTAAATCTGTGAGGAGGAATACGGGATTAGGGTAAATAGAACCCCTGAGTCCATAGCCTGTTGAGTGAACAGGGTATGATGATTCAGTGATAGTTATACTGCAATGCTGGAATTGACTGAGTTATCAGGGTTTCCCTGGCTTCTCAGCATCTCCTCCAATCCTTTCATTTTGATGTATTCTCAAATAAAATAAGTGCTCAGGGTTAAATAGCTCGATAATTCACTGGAAAAAGTTGGGAAATATTTTTGTCATTACATCTAGTTGCTTGTACTTTACAGGACAGGTAATGGGCAAATGCCAGGGAGGCAGATCTCTGACTCCTAATCATGCCCCAGGTCTGGGACAGGGCCAACGCTTGTCCCATGGATGTCTGAAGGAACTAAGAACTGACATATCTGAAAAGAGACACTTAGTTTTTAGACAGCTTCCCTTTCCAAATAATCTATAACTATGGATCACCCAGTAAAGAAAGGTATTAAGGCCAGGTATGGTGGCTCATGCCTGTAATCTCAGCACTTTGAGACAGGCAGATCATGAGGTCAAGAGATTGAGACCATCCTGGCCAATATGGTGAAACCGTATCTCTACTACAAATACAAAAATTGGTTAGGTGTTGTGGTGTGCGCCTGTAATCCCAGCTACTCAGGAGGCTGAGGAAGGAGAATTGCTTGAACCTGGGAGGTGGAGGTTGCAATGAGCCGAGATCACGTCGCTGCACTCCAGCCTGGCTGTACAGCAAGACTCCATCCAAAACAAGCAAACAAAAACAACAACAACAACAAAAATTTCTTACCTCTTCCCATTCCACACCAAACTTTTCTCTTATTCTCTACTGCCAACCAAAGTATCTTTGCCTAGGATGAGGTTGATTTTAGCTGACTGTTCCTAGACATTAACCCAAGCCAAAGAGTTGGAGGAAGAGCGAATTCCTTTGAGGAGGGACTCTGTGCTTGCAAGTTTTTAGCATGCTCATTTTGATTATTTTTCTATCTATGTTAGTAATATCTGGATTTCCCATCAACATATTATTGGTCTTCTGTGGAAGTTCCATCAGCATCATCTTCAAGGTCAGTTCATGTTAACATTTATTGAGGATATATTACGAACTAGGCTCTGAACTATGTAGGAACTGGTACATTAAAGAAAAATACAAATTGTGTCCTTATTTATATCTAGTAGTGAAAAAAATTCATCCATCTATCTTCTATTCATCCACCCATCCAACCATCCATTTATCATCCATCTTTTCATTAAATATACAGATACATCTAATATGATGGTAGAAATATGCTAGAATTATAAACAGAGTTATAGAGTTGTTTGGCATCAAGGAGTGGCAGCTTTTAGCCTCATCTACAGAGGCATTTTGTGAGCTTCCTGGAGGAAATCATCATCTGGTTAGTTTTGATGCATGAATAGAAGTCAAGTGAAAAGTGGAGGCAAGGCGAGTCTCACACCACAGCTCGAGGTCTGGATCTGCAACATCACCCGTGGGTCGGGGATTCACTCGCCACTTGAGGCCTTCCAGGCTTCGTCTAGGAATGTGCTCAGACTCTCCCAGGCTCGGTGCTACCTACTGACCTTTGCCAAGGTGCCCTTTGCCACCTGCTGCCATTTGCATGTGCAGGTGTGCAGCGGCATGCTGCAGCTGCTGGGCTACTGGCCCGTGTACTCTGTGGACCAGCGGCGCTACTTGCCCTGGATCTGGTGCTGCCGCAAGGCCCAAACCACTTCATCTGGGCATCATCCGACTCTGTGAACTCTGGGCCTTAGAGGAGGCCCCGAGTTGTGGTCGCTAGGCCCAGGAGGCAACTGTATGGTGCAGAGGGAGCTGGAGTGCACGAGGAAGCAGGTCCCTACTATTAACCAGGAGTTTGGGGGTCCTCACCTGAGGTAGGCAAAGATTGCATGTTTCTTTCTCTCCTGATTCTTGATTTTCCTTAGAGTCATCTGGAGCTGCCTTCTCATTAGATGCACTCTTCATGGAAAGCAACTCTTGCTGCCACCTCCTCTGGGCACAGGCAGTAAGTTCTGCTAAATTAAGTGAAGTGTGTTCCAGGCCAGGTGCCGTGGCTCACGCCTGTAATCCCAGCACCTTGGGAGGCTGAGGTGGGTGGATCACTTGAGGACAGGAGTTCGAGACCAGCCTGGCCAACATGGTGAAACGCCATCTCTACTAAAAATTCAAAAATTAGCCAGGCATGGTGGCAGGTGCCTGTAGTCCCAGGTACTTGGGAGGCTGAGCAAGGGGAATCATTTGAACCCGGGAGGTGGAGGTTGTAGTGAGCTAAGACTGTGCCACTGCATTCGGCCTGGGTGACAGAGTCTGTAGTCCCAGGTACTTGGAAGGCTGAGCAAGGAGAATCATTTGAACCTGGGAGGTGGAAGTTGCAAGTGAGCTGAGACTGTGCTGCTACATTCCGGCCTGGGTGACAGAGCAAGACTCTGTCAAAAATAAATCAATAAATAAATTTATTCCCAAATCCTGCAAACTAGGGAACTGTAACCTCCTTTTTTCTCTTCTTCTTCTTCCTCTTTTTTTTTTTTTAAATTGTGATTCCATTTATTTAAAGCTGAAAAGCCAGAAAAACTAGCCTATGGTGGTAGAAGTCAGAAAGGTCAGAATAGGGGATACTTGGTAGGGATTTGACTGGGATGAAACCTCATTTAAAATGTAAACAAACTACAACCTGACCTGAGAGTATATTCTTGTAACAGGAAAGGAGTCTCCTCCAATCATAGCAGCCAGCCTTCAGCCAGGGGCAGACTGCAGACTGATCAAATGTGTCCAAATTAGGGAAAGGCTGAGCTGTAACCAATTAGGCTATAATCCCATGCCACTTCCTTTTTCTGTTTATAAACACTGCTTGTCCACTGTGGCTGGGTGGAGGTCTCTGAGACCCCTCTAATATAGCTGTCTCATTTAATGTGGTGAGTTAAAATCAGGCCTTTTTGTAGTGAACTATGACCGTTAATCGCCATCATCCCCTAAACAAAGATTGACCAACTGGACTCAAATGTTGTTGGACTGTCTTTATTGCATGGACTTTGAGTTGTTTGATTTTGACTAGCTGTTTGTGGAAACTCCTGATAAGAAGTGTCCTTCAGCTTCTTGGCATTGTTCACTCATAGTCATCATAATAGTCTCCCTGGCTGGGCGTAATGGCTTACACCTGTAATCCCAACACATTGGGAGGCCAAGGCAGGTGGATCACTTGAGGACAGGAGTTTGAGACCATCCTGGCCAACATGGTGAAACCCCGTCTCTACTAACAATACAAAAATTAGCTGGCTGTGGTGGTGCACCCCTGTAACCCCAGCTACTCAGGAGGCTGAGGCAGGAGAATCACTTTAACCCAGGAGGTAGAGGTTGCAGGGGCCAAGATCGCGCCACTGCACTCCAGCCTGGGTGACAGAGTGAGACTCCATCTTAAGTAATAATAATAATAATAATAATAATGATCTCTGTGATGTGTTGCTTCCCCTGGGAAGACTTAAGTGCTCCTATGCAGCCATTCTTTAGACATCAACTGGTCTATTAGGCTTAGAATAACAAAAACATGAAGAAAGCATAAAGAATCATCCAACTAAGGTGAAGTTGTGAACTCAATATTGAAACAAAACCAGTTCATTATAATTGTGATAGAAAATGAGGTGAGGGCCCAAGGTTTTGATCAATCTCTCAAAATTGAGAGGCTGACTAAAAGGCAGAAATGTTTAAATTAAATTTGGCCAAAAGCTGCTGCCATACCTGTTGAAGTGCAACCTAACTTGGCATTTAAGTAAACTGCCTCCCAGCTGAGACTATATTCTTGTAACAAATAGCCAAATCTCAGCAAGTCACAGCAGCTGTGCTTTAACTAGGCACAGGCTGCCAACTGATCAAACCATGTCCACATAAGGCAAATGCTGAGCTGTACCCCATCACACTGTTTCTGTGTGTTACTTCCAATAAATTCGGCCTGCCCATGTTGCTGCGTGGAGCACTCTGAACCTTTACTGGTTCAGAATGCTGCCCGATTCATAAATTTTCTTTGCTAAAGTCAGCTTAATTAAAAAAAAAGAAAAAGAAAAAGAAAAACGGAGGCAAGGACAGTCCAGGCAGAGAAGGAAGCATAAGCAAAGACAGGGGAAAAAACACCATGGAGGTGGTGAGCAGGGAGAACTTCAAGAGGTTTAGTTTTACTAGAGCACGACGTTCAAGTTGCACAGTGTTAGAAATAAGGGAGAGGTGGTAAGGACCCAAAGGCGAAAGGCCTGGAGTGTAAGGCTAAGGAGGGGGTGTGGGCTTTTTCCTGTATGAGGTAATGCATCCTTGAAGAGCTTCAAACAGGAAGTGATATGGCACACATAATTCTGGCAGCAGAAACAGAGAGAAATCAGTTTGAAGAGTTATTTAGGGAGTGCCATTTGGTGACTCATTGGATGGGGAAAATGAGGGTGCAGGAGGCATCCAGGCCAGCTCCAGGGTTTCTGATCCAGTAGCACTGTGTAGGTGGCGCTACCCTTCGCTGGGGTAGGACATGCCGGTGAAAGAGATGGTTTGAGGGATTGGGGGTGGTAGGGGGGAGGAATGGTGACTTCAATTTTGAACATCTCGAATTTGAAATGTCTGTGAAGCCTGTGGACTCCCAAAAGGATACATCCAGAACATATGTCTAAAGCATAAGAGGATATCTGATCTGGTCAGGTCTGGGGATAGAGACATGGGAAAGTAAGAAAAACAGGTGAAGTGTAAAGGGTATTAGAATGAGAACAGAACCTCGAGGAACACCAGTGTTTAAGGAGGAGGTGGAGGAGGAATTTCAAGAGAGGTAAGGAGGGGCAGAGGATGTCATGAAAACAAAGGAATGAGCAGTCAAGAGATACCTCCAAGAGCTCTGCTCTTGAAAGGCTTATGGAATGCTTCTTGGATTTGGCAAGAGGGAGGGCACTGTGATGTTTGTGAGTTTCTGGAGTAGTAGAGGAGGAAGCCCGACTGTAGAGGGCTGAGGATCAGAGGGAAATGAGGAAGTTGGCCTAGCTAGTGTAGACTTCTCTTTGGGGCTTGCAAAGGCAGAGAGAGAGAGAGAGAGAGAGAGAGAGAGAGAGAGAGAGAGAGGGAAGTATCTGGGCAGGAGACATGCAGGGTCAAGGGAGAGCTTATCTTAGCATGGGAGAGACGTAAGCATGCAGTGAAGGGGAAAGATCAAGTTAAAGGGGACAGTTGGGTAATAGTGGAGAGAGGGAGAGGTGATGTCATGAGACCCCGGAGCAGATGAAAGGGAGGCTATCACGGTTTTAGGTGAGTGAGAAATGTTCCATCCTTGGCGTAGGAAGGGCAAGTGAGGAAGCAGGTGAGGGGTAGGTAAGGAATTGGCTGCAGGCCCCATGGGTCTGTCCTCTGTTCTCTGTGAAGCTGGAGTTGCCCTCAGCTGCTCACAGTAAGGGGAGCAGGGATTGGGTGGCCTTTTGAGAGGAGCACTGAAAGTGTGGCCCTCTTAGGGGAGGGGAAAAGGGAGCCAAGAAGGGACAGAGATCGTCAGCCAGGCATAGCCAGAAACCACAAGGTCCTAGGATGTACTTTGGGAACCTGCCATCTCACTGTATTTCAACAAAGCAGAATCAGATATTTGTGTAGAGTGTGCCAGAGGATCTCGTTTAGGCTCCAGGGCCTTCACTTCCTTGCTGTGGGACCTTAAGGAAGTTACCTAGTATTGCTGAGAGTCAGTTTTCTCTTTTGCGAAACTAATAAAATCATACCTACTTTGAATGCTGCATTAAGGACTGAGTGAGTAGGGCATGGCTAGAACTTGAGAAAGGACCTGAGTGTAGAATGTGCCCCAGATAGCCACTTTCCTTCTCCTTTCTTTAAGTCAATTTGCTTCTCTAGCGAGGAGCTGGCTTGCCCAGAAGTCTTTGTTCATAACCTTCTCCACATTCTGGAGTGCCTTCTTCATCTCCAAGTTCTGTTCATCCTTCCCTTCAAGGCCCAGATCAAGTCTTTCCTCCATGGAGCTTTCTCTGCCTCTGAACACCTGCAGCGCTGTAACACACATGAGTGCTTAATCACATCACCTGTTCTTGTCTTGCTGTTTAACTTTTTGCATGCTTGCCCACTCTTATATAATTGAAAGCTCCTTGAAGAGAAGAACTATTTATTGGTATCCTCTTAGCATTTGGCATAGTGCTGGTGGCCACAGTGAGTGATTAGAAAAGCACTCATTGAAGGAATGCATAAACAAATACAGAGTTTTAAAGTCAGGACAGTAGGGGAACATTCTTTTTTTTTTTTTTTTTGAGATGGAATCTTGGTCTGTCACCTGGGCAGGAGTTCAGTGGCGCAATCTCGGCTCATGCAACCTCTGCCTCCTGGGCTCAAGTGATTCTCTTGCCTTGGCCCCCTGAGTGGCTGGGATTACAGGCACCCACCACCATGCCTGGCTAATTTTTTGTATTTTTAGTAGAGACAGGATTTCACTATGTTGACCAGACTAGTCTTGAACTCCTGATCTCGTGATCTGCCTCGGCCTCCCAAAGTGCTGGAATTACAGGCATGAGCCACTGTGCCCTGCACATTCTTTTTAAAAATTTTTATTTTCAAATTTTACTTTAAATTGTGAGATGCATGTACAGAACGTGCAGGTTTGTTACATAGGTATACGTGTGCCATGGTGGTTTGCTGCACCTGCCAACTTATCATCTAAGTTTTAAGCCCTGCTGCATTGAGTATTTGTCCTAATGCTCTCCCTCCCCTTGCCCCCCACATCCCAACAGGCCCTGGTGTATGACAATGGGGAACATTCTTTATGATTACAGTCAGTAATGAGTAGATGCTCTGAGCATTAGAATTGGCTGCTAATTCCAGCTCTGCCCCACACCATCTGTGACTTGGGCAATGACTTGATCTCGCTGAGCCTCGGTATCCTCGTCTGTAAAATGAGGATGACATCTACCTTGCTGTGCTAACATAAGGATTAAATGAGATAATGCAGGTAAAGTGCTGAGTACAATTTTTGAAGCATGTATTGAGTAAATGCTCAATACATGTTAGCTGTTACCTCCTTTATTACACTGAGCCATGCCTCCCCTTGACAGGACACACTCAAGTATACTTGGGACACAACTGCCATCGCTGGGCCAGCCTGCTGATCAGCAGCTAGTGATGGACAACATCATGGAGACATTTTCTGAGCCCAAGTGTTGATGCTTAGAGGGAAGGAAGTGACACTTCAACAGAGACCAAAAACCAATAGAAGCTGTAGCCACAGCCCAAGGCTGAGGGGGAACAGTATGTGGAGGCTGCTGGTCACAAACGGCCTTTTTAGTGGTAGTCACACTCAAAAATAGCCCTGCTGTCAGCAGGGAGATTTCTGAGTGCAGAGAGGGAGAGAAGAGAGCTTACAGGTTTGAGCTGGATGAGGACAGTCCCTGGATGCTCCGGCCTCCTCTCTCGGCAAGCAGAGTGTACAGTAGGAGACTGAGAACAAGGTGCTCCCACGCTGGCCTCCGCCCCGGGTGTCGCGGTGCCTCTCCCACCCTCACTCTCGGGAGCCGTGCTCAGCATTGCACCCACATCCTGCGCTGCTTAACCACAGCCTCTGGCTGCAGGCGGCTGCCTCAGGATGGGGGTGTACCTGCTTGAGACACCTCCCTCCTTCACTTTCCCAGCCCTGGCAGCTCTTCCTGGCAGCTTGTGGAAATCTGCGTCCCATCCCCAAGCCCCGCGTCCACCGCCACCGTCCTCTTCCGGACCTTCACCTGTCTTTCAAGGCCTGTTTCTGTCTTGCCCATTTTCTGAACTGACCACTCCATCGGGGACCCATCAGCCATTCTCTGCCACCTTTGATGTTTTCCTCCGACTGAAGTGAGTGAAACTTTCTTTCTTTCTCTCTCTCCCTCCCATCCTGTTTCTTCCCTTCCTCCACCTGTCCCTTCTTTCCCTTTCCTGTTGTCTGTCTTTCTCTCTTTTTCATTTTTTCCCCGCCCTTCACTTTTTTTGTCTTATTCCCTATGCCCTCTCTAAAGAGAGCTTCAAGTAACGGCCCTACCAGCTGTGGGAACAGAGAGAGAGTGCTCACATCTGGGGTCATAGCAGAGTCAAAGGTAGTGAGAACCTGAATGGTCTTGGGAGTTAGGGCAGCCTCTGAGGGCCTCTCAGAAAAGAGGGACAGCAACTCTTCAGACAAACACAGTTTATTTTTTTCTCTTAGCCGAGAGGAGCCAAGCACATTTATGGAGATGCAAATCACCATCCAGTGGCCTACAGTGGAGATGGGGGTGGGTGAGTGGGGGAGGGGGGTGGGTGGTGTGGGGGTTAAGGGGGAGGGAGGAGCTCAGGGCTGGCTCTGGGCCAGGAGCTGTGAATGGGGCAGGGCCTCTGTCAACATTTACTCAGTCCATCCCCAGAGAGGGATGCAAAAGAGGATGAGGATACAAAAGTAGATGGAATAGTTGGGATGGGGGAAAATTTTCATGCAAGGAAAGGTGGGAATTGAATGGAGAAGTTACATCCAAGGGGAAGGGAGTGAATAGCAGAAATAAATATCCTGGCAAAAGAGCAGGCCAGCTGTGAGGGTGTGACTACAGATGATGCTTCAAAGGAAGAAGCAGCAGCAAGGTCTTAGGACTGGGCACCAGCAGAGAAGGCAGGAGGGAGGGAGCTGGGGATGAGGCTGGAGGGCGCGAGTTCACCATGAGGCCGAGGAACGATTCTCTCATGGGGTCCAAGACTAGCTCAGGAAACGGGGAGTCCCAGTGGGACTGGAGAGGAGCCAGACCTGGGCCAGTGGGAGGCAGTGTCCTCCGGAGGGTCAGATGCCTCTCTGATTCAGGCCAGAATACAGGTCCCGCTGGCCTTTCCGGATGGGCTGGGGGTAAAATAGAGATGGGGTGGTCAGTGGTGCGAGAGGAAGTACCTTCTAAGAAAGGGCACTGAAGATCTAGCTTTAGGGCATGGGGAGAACTTTCGACTTGAAGTTAGGAGGCAGGCTGGAATTCTAACTTGGCACAGAGAGTAGGAGACTTGAGCTGATCACCTCCTTCCGTGAGCCTCTGCTTTCCCATCGCAAAAATAGGAACTTAAAGACTCGCCTCCAGGGCTTCTGTCAGGGCTAAATAACTCACTTATGCTAAAGTAAATACTACATGCTTGGCTGGTGCTCAACAAATATTTGTTGGGTATATCCAGATGTGATAGTGAAAATATTTAACAACTAGTAGTGCACACACACCAACCAACTAGAACAAGCCTGGTGATCCTCTGCTATGCCAGGCATTAACTCTTTAGTTACCCCAACTCCAAAGGCAGCCCGGTGGGGGAGGGGCTGTGATGTCTAGCCATGTGTGTGTGTGTACATGTGTGTGTGTGCATGTGTGTTCGAGCACACGCATAAGGGTGGGTTGGAGTGAGTAAAGTTTGGGGTTATTTTCCAATGAAGTATTTTAATATTTCAATAAATGGTATGGCTATACTGGTGCATACTGGTGGAATATCAGCCCTGAATTTATTGTGTTAGGATTTGCATATATGATATTCTCCATTGCTGTATCCCAGGCAATGACTAAGCCAGAGAAAGAGGAGTATGTCTCCTGCAAGCTTCCACTCTTCATGGTTGTGGGAGCCATGCAGCCTTTGAGACAGTCCTGTTCTATCATGAAGAAGCAGAGGTGGCGCATGGACAGTCATTTTGGGGGCCCTGAGTGAGGGGCTTTGATGCATCTGGCAGACAAGATGGGCCATTCCATCTGTTCCCTTCCCCTAAAGGGACCTCCCCTCCAGCCTCCTGGCTCATTTCTATCCCCCATTACCTCATAGTCTGGGTTGGGAACAGGTGGTGGCCTCTCCTTGTTTTGTCCTGCGAAGGAAGGAGGGGAAACGTTTCGTTTCCATCAGGGAACCAATCTGGCAGCACTCTCTGTGCCAGTGAGACCCAGATAGAGGATGGCAAACCCCGTTGTTCTCTCCTCTGCCATTCCCTTTGCTGTTCAGCTTCCCTTTCTTTTGTCCTTTCATTCATCTCTAAGGACCTATACTCTTATCGTTTTGTGACTTTCCTCAGCTCAAGGTCCTCCCGTTGTTTCTTTCCATGGGGGAAGGGAAAGGAAAAGGCAGGAACTAATAGCTCAGAGTCTCTCTTCCCGCAGCTGAGGAACAGAATCGGATTACTGCAGGCATTGACAGGCATGTGAGGAAGCCCATCACGTTCATAAACTTTTCTGCACTTTTCTAGGGCGGGAAGGAGGGGAGGGATGTGAGATTTGGAAACCTCTGTTGAGATCTTGGCATCACAGTAAGAGAAAATGTGCACAGAAGCCCTAGAGAAGCTGTTCTGACCCAGCTGTGGACTTGCCACCCACCCTGGCCCAGGCTGCGTGTCCCCCTTGGCAGGAATCTCCACAGCCTTACCCCTTTGCCTGCCACCAGCACCCACTCCTCGTGTCACAGGCTTGGCCTTGGCCTTTCTATTCTTGCTCCAGTAGTAAACCAGCAGCAGCAAGCCCAGAGTGATGCAGATGTCCACTATGACAATTGTGGCCACCGCCATCACATCCACCTCCACGCAGTTCTCACACACTGTCGGGGGTGGGGTGGGGAAGAGAGGAAATCAACAAGCAAGAAAACACAAGGCCCTGGAGGTGAGGAGGGAGCACATGAAGGCCATTCTCCCCTTACTACTCACACTCTTGCCACGGCCAGAGCCCTGCCTTCAGTATGTTCAGAATAACATCAGCAAGCAAAGATTGGTGGCTGTGGGTAGAGGCACTGGAGTCAAACAGCCCTGGGTTTCAGTCCCAGCTTTATTATTCATTAGCTGTGAGAAGTGTGAACTGTGTTTTCAACTCACAAAGCCTCTGTTTCCTCATCCCATTACTCATGGAAATAAAATGGTACTTAACCCATATGGTTGTTGAGAGGATAACATGAAAGAAATCCCTGATAAATGTTGGGTACATGATTGAGAGTTAATAAGCACTCAATAAATGTTAGCTATTGTTATTATGTCCTTGTTATACCTTAGCTTATGCCATTTTGTTATAGTGCCTTTGAGTCTTTTTTGCAAACCTTTCTGAAAAATTTCTCTCTGGAGAAAGCATGAGATAAGCTAACGTTGGTGTGCCATGAACCTGGGTGTGATGCAGTGCAAATGACCCAGTCGTGTCTCTTGGGGAGTTGCTATTTTAGATCTCGCATAGACTGGGGTTACCCAGAAGCCTCATATTGGTGTTTAATCTATATTCCAGAAAACACTGATGGTGCATGGTACCAGAGAGTCCTGGGATTGAGTCTGGGAGGAAGTGCAAAGATGCCAGGGCACTGTGAGCTGGGTTAGGGGAAATCATTGAGAATGCCCCCTCTTTTTGAGACGAAGTTTCACTCCTGTTGCCCAGGTGCGATCTTGGCTCACTGCAACCTCTGCCACCTGGGTTCAAGCAATTCTCCTGCCTCAGCCTCCCGAGTAGCTGGGATTACAGGTGCCCACCACCACGTCAGCTAATTTTGTATTTTTAGTAGAGATGGGGGTTTCACTATGTT
Organism: Cebus imitator; assembly: GCF_001604975.1. Taxonomy (NCBI): domain Eukaryota; kingdom Metazoa; phylum Chordata; class Mammalia; order Primates; family Cebidae; genus Cebus; species Cebus imitator. Next base: position 6,037,022 of record NW_016107343.1, on the reverse strand, counting down.
GGCCAGGCTGGTCTTGAACTCCTGACCTCAGGCAATCCACTTGCCTTGGCCTCCCAAAGTGCTGGGATTATAGGTGTGAGCCACTATGCCCAGCTGAGAATGCCCTTTTGAATGCTCCTCCCTAAAGAGCCCAGCGGTGCCTGCTCTGCAGACCCAGATTACCTCTTGCCTTCAGGTAGAGATAATGGCTCGCGTCTTCTGTGGGCGTCTCTTTGGGGAGGCAGGCATAATAACCACTTTGTTCCATTTCTGAAAAATCCTCCAGTAACAGGTGGTCCTCATGACCTTCTTTGTTTTGATCATTTATGAGCCACTTTATTTCATGTCCATCATACCAAGGGCATGTCAGTGTTACTGTGGTTCCTGAGATGGAAACTTTATATGCTGGGGAGAAAGAAGGGACATTGGGGGAACAAACGGAGACAATTTTAGAAAAGGCAAATTAGTGACAAAAGAACCAACCAAATGCAGGAAGTCATCTGTCATCCAGGCCTTAGATTTGCTTGTCAGAAGGGGGCTCTCCTGGCTGGAGGGTGTGGAAGAGGAGATATGTGGAACGAAGGGAACTAGAGAACCTTTTGAGAGGTGGCTTTAGGGTTTATGTAGGGACATGGGGACTTGGGAAGGGGAAGACTGATGTAAAGAAAAACCCATAAAAGTCCCTATTTAGAGCCTTTCTAAAATGGGATTGAGAATGCAAATACTGGGCCGATCTCGGTTCTTGGGGTCAATCTGTCTCCGTCAGTTCCTTCTCATGTACCCACCAATCTGCATCCTCAGACAGGGCATAAATAAAAAACGAATAAACTCACGGTTCTGTGTAGTATCGCCTGAAAATGAAAAAGGGAAAGGTGGTAAGAAAATATCTTGGTTTAAGTTTAAATTGTAGGTAAATTTTTTCTAGTGGAATTAGACACTGCCCACAAGACTTCCCAAAGAGGGTCTCATCCATTTAGGAGCCCCAAGTCTTGGAGGTGAGGTATATGCTTAGTCTATGAGATTTAGCTCATATATATATATATATATATATATATTTATTTATTTATTTATTTATTTTTGAGACGGAGTTTCACTCTTGTTGCCCAGGGTGGAGTGCAATGGCGCGATCTCGGCTCACCGCAACCTCCGCCTCCCGGGTTCAGGCAATTCTCCTGCCTCAACCTCCTGAGTAGCTGGGATTACAGGCACGCGCCACCATGCCCAGCTAATTTTTTGTATTTTTAGTAGAGACGGGGTTTCACCGTGTTGACCAGGATGGTCTCGATCTTTTGACCTTGTGATCCACCCGCCTCGGCCTCCCAAAGTGGTGGGATTACAGGCTTGAGCCGCCGTGCCCGGCAGATATATTTATTAAATAGCTCTTAGATGTAACTCAGAGACATCATATTCAGAATATACCAGCACGTGATCCTAGATCCAGATCTACTGAAGCTCAGAAAGCCTAATGTCCTAAAGCCAAAAAATTCCAGAGATTTCAGGCTTACCCTCTCATGTTAGCCAGAACTGTATTACAGATAGATTTGAAAGGGCCTTCTCAGAAATACAGATCTCTACACCATTGAATCACTGATTTGTGGACTTATCTATTTCTTACAATTCAGAAATTCTTTCTTACAGCCGAGTTCCTCATAATAGAGAACAAATATCTTTCTTCTGATTCCATATAATTTTCATTTTGAGGGAATGGTTCTTCCAATAAAAAGTGGCTGCACTTTACATTATCTCTGAGCATAATCAGCTCTCAATTATTTTTGTTACAGAGAGGTCCATTAGTGTGGAAAACTGAAATCAACTAATAATCCACTAATGCCATTTGTAGGTCCAGTCATGTTTCCCACAGCTGCCACGTTTGCCCTGGGAGGTGGAGCTAGGGGTCCTTTCTTATTTCTTGGAAAAGCTGTGGCTGGAACACTGGGTTTTGCTAGAGCCTGGACCTGACAGTGGAAGAGGGGAGAAGTGGCGGTGCTGCTGTCAAAGACAGAGCTCTGGACGCAAGAGTCGGATGTCCTGTGTTTGAATCCTGGTCTGCCCTAGTCTGTGTGACCGAAGGCAAGTCATTTAACTTTGCTGAAGCTCAATTTCTTTACCAGGGAAATGGAGACAAAACACCAACCTCAAAAGGTTTTTGTGAAAATTAAATGGATTATGAAGGTGAAAGTGGATGACACATAGCAGGTGCTCAAGAAAAAGTTATGTCCTTTCCTCCTTCCCTTCTTGAGGTCCTGCTACCCCCAGAACAGAACTGAACTCTGACTCAGTTGCTCAGGCAACCTTCTGAGCAAGACTGTGCAGAATGTAAACAAATCATTCTCTACATTTTTCCACCTGCTTATAATTGGGAGTTGAGTATAAAGACAATAGATAGTTCATATTATTTTAACTTGTAAATAATTTTTCAACACTGATGTTTCTTAGACATGTTAAATGAACTAGAAGTCATAAATAAAGTACATAGACATCATACTCTGCTGGGTGTATTTGTTTGAAAAAAAGTAAAGAAAATTGCTCCCAACTTTTATTGGCACAAATTCAGTAGTGGAGCTTAGACTTAGCTCATGCTTATACAAGGGTCTAGATGTCTATGCTTACACAGAAATGTGCTCTGCGTGTGTTCACTGCAGCACTATTCACAAGAGCAAAGACATTGAATCAACCTAAATGCCCATCAGTGGTAGACTGTATATAAAATGTGCTGCATATATGCCATGGAATACTATGCAGCCATAAAAAAGAATGAGATCATGTCTTTTGCAAGAACATTGATGGGGCTGGAGGCCATTATCTTCAGCAAACTAACACAGTGGCGGAAAACCAAATACCACATGTTCTCACTTAAAGTGGGAGCTACGCCGGGCGCAGTGGCTCACCCCTGTAATCCCAGCACTTTGGGAGGCCGAGGCAGGCGGATCACAAGGTCAAGAGATCAAGACCATCCTGGCCAACATGGTGAAACCCTGTCTTTACTAAAAAATACAAAAATTAGCTGGGTGTGGTGGTTGCACGCCTGTAGTCCCAGCTACTCAGGAGACTGAGGCAGGAGAATTGCTTGAACCCAGGAGGCGGAGATTGCAGTGAGCTGAGATTGCACCACTGCACTCCAGCCTGGCTCCTGGCGACAGAGCAAAACTCTGCCTAAAAA
>NW_016107343.1:6026630-6033843 GCF_001604975.1 Cebus imitator | reverse complement strand
AAAAAAAAAAAAAAAAAAAAAAAAAAAATAGGAGAGAAGTGGGAGCTAAATGATGAGAACACATGGACACCTAGAGGGAAACGACACACACTGGGACCTCTCAGAGGATGGAGGGTGGGAGGAGGAAGAAAATCAGGAAAAATAACTAATGGGTGCTAGGCTTAATACCCGGATGATGAAATAATCTGTAAAACAAACCCCATGACACAGTTTACCTATGTAACATACCTTTACATGTACCCCTGAATTTAAAACGAAAGTTAAATTTAAAAAACATATGTGTGCTCACAAAGATTTTATACACATCCAGAGACAGTATTTCATAATGGTTAAGAAAATGAACTTCAGCATCATATAAATCTGCATTGAATTTTTTTTATTTTTAAATTTCTATTAATTTTTTTAGAGACAGGGTCTTTCTCTGTCACAGAGGCTGGAGTGCAGTGGCACAATTTTGGCTCAATGCAGCCTCAACCTTCTGAGCTCAAACGAGCCTCCCAACTTTGCTTCCCAAAGTGTTGGGATTATAGGCATGAGCCACTGCACCTGGCTAAATCTGCATTCATATCTCTAGGACTGGGCTGTTTATTTACTTTTGTTAATTTTTGTATTTATTTGAGCCTTTGTTTCCTTATCTGTACAATAGAGATGTTAGAAGAATTAAATGAGAAAATTCAAATAGAATATTTAGAGCAATGCCTGAAAGACACATGCTCAGTAAACGTCAATGCTTATCATGTATGATCACCATGCTTTCCATGTATTAATGGCTAAAATTTACCTGCTGACTGTTTTTTTTTTTTTTAAGACAGAGTCTTGCTCTGTCTCCCAGGCTGGAGTACAATGGTGCAATCTTGGCTCACTGCAACCTCCACCTCCCAGGTTCAAGCGATTCTCCTGCCTCAGCCTCCTGAGTAGCTGAGATTACAGGCACCCACCACCACAGCTGACTAATTTTTGTATTTTTAGTAGACGCAGAGTTTCACCATGTTGGCTAGGCTGGTCTTGAATTCCTGACCTCAGGTGATCCACCCACTTCGGCTTCCCAAAGTGCTGGGATTACCGGTGTGAGCCACCATGCCCAGCCCACCTACTGCCTTTTATGTCAGATAATGTTCTAAGTGCCTTAAATAAATTATTCACTCGGTCCTCATAATCACCCTATAAGCTAGGTAGCACTATTATATCCATTGTACCATGATGATGCTATGGCATAGAAAAGTTAGGTAAATTGCTCAAACACACCCAGCAAGTAGGGGGTTTAGCCAAGAGTCAAACATTCTGGTTTAGCTCAGTTAGACTTTTAGCCCTCAGACTATACAACTTTATCTGTTCTGCATAAAATATTTTTTTCCCTAAAACATGAGCTTATCCGTAAAACTTCAGCACAAGGATCATCTCCCCCAGGGAGACTTTCTCCACAACACTCTGTAGAGTTGACCACTCCCTCTTTATACTTCATTTTCCTCTGTATCTACCCATATTATAACATGCAACTCATTATATTTTTAATTATTTGTCTCTCACACAGGCCATCAGCTTCTTAAGGGAGATAATTAGCAATGTGTTCATACATTTGTTCATTTATTCTTTCAGAAAATATTCATTGAGCACCTATTGTGTGCCAGACACTGGGCTAGATAAATGAGACACTGTCTCTGTCTGCCTTCAAAGATTTCATGGCTTATACAAAAACAAATGGTAGCTCCAACCCGCACCCATATGTGTGTGATCAGAGACACATACTTGCACAGCTATAATCTGACATGACAGCTAGCAACAAATACAGGCATGTTTCATCCAGATCCCATTGAAAGACACTTGCATTTTCCCTTTACTAGTTTTTGTTCTTAGTGTTTGTTACTGTGATTGTACTCTATGACCATTTTGTTCTACATCTGAAAAGAGGTCAGATAGAGTGAAAATCCTCTTACCCATTTCTTCATTACCTGAAAAGGAAATGGTAAGAATCCATTAGTAAGGTTTCTATTGGCAACGAAGCCCAGATCCTGCTCCTGTGAGTTGGGACTCTTCCCTCAAGGCTTAGGAAACAATGGATCTTCAAATTCCCTCCACCACATATGAAAAGCTGTTTTGGGCCTTACATCTTATCTGACGACTATTTCCAAAAATGGCTCTTAAGGACACTACAAATTAGGCAGCACGGCGGAATGTGGGCATAGTGGTTGCCTTTATTTTAATTTTTGAGACAGTCTTGCCCTGTCATCCAGGCTAGAGTACAGTGGTGCAATCTTGGCTCACTTGCAACCTCTGCCTCCCAGGTTCAAGCGATTCTCCTGCTTCAGCCTCTCGAGTAGCTAGGACTAGAGGCGTGCACCACCACGCCCGGTTAATTTTGGTATTTTTGGTAGAGACAGGGTTTTGCCATGTTGGCCAGGCTGGTCTCGAACTCCTGGCCTCAAGTGATCTGTCCACCTCGACCACCCAAAGTGCTGGGATTAAGGTGTGAGCCACAGTGTCCAGTTGTGGTTGCCATTGGCTCACTCAGTTTGGAGGAGCTGATTGAATAGAGAGGCTTCCAATGTTGGACCACTCCTGACTCTACTGTTGTGACTGAGAGAGTAAGTTCAGGCTGGGCAGGCTCAGATGCTTGTGCACACGCATGAATACACATGTACACACATGTATTCAGAATATTCAGACATGTGATTCTGAACACACACCAAATGTTGCCCCAGAAGCTTCTCCAGAGTAACCCTGTGCAAGCATTCTGGCTACATCTCCTCTGCAGAATCTCACCTCAAATATAAATGCAAACAGATGAAAACTGTTAGTGCTTTCAACACCATTTAAGTCTGATTTTTTTTTTTTTTTTTTTTTTTTTGCACAGTGAAGACTCATCATTTCCTCACTCTGTTGCTTCCCTCTTCTGGGCTAGAAATATCTCCAGACTTGTGAGGAAAGTCAAAGGAGTAGATGGGAGAAACCCCTTTTCCTGGTCTCTGTGGAAGTTCTGTGGGAGGCCTAAAAGAAAGCTCCACTCATAACTACAAAGAATGATGGGCTGATTTCATAAAAAAGAAGGAAAGCATATCTCACCGTCCTGCCCCCAGATGCCAACTGGAAAATAAACAAGAAAAAAAAGTGTTAGTAAATGTTGTGGGTACCTGCATTTCTAAACAGAAAAAGGGCTGTGTTGCAGTATGCCCACTGACGACATCTGATGTCCTTCCCAGTCACTGCTGGGTCACAACCATTTCTATAACCGAGAACAGTGGAACTTACTGCTGGTATTGACCAGAGGTTCCCAGGAAATTTGGAAGGAAATAGAGGAAGGAAGCATCTAGCATTAACTATCAGCCCACGATATTTGACAAGCAGAAGTCAGAAAAAGTTGGAACTGTTTTTTGGATGACTAGAGACATAGCAAAAGAATTTTGTTCCTAAGCCTCCATTTTGAACATTGGTCTCCGTGGAAGAAAAACATGCTCTTGGTTGGGTACAAACACTGGCATTCTTGTTCCATTTCTGGCTCTGCTTTTCTGGTGGGTTCAGTTTTTCCATTTGTTTTCTGCTTGAGACAGATGGAAATATTCAAAACCCTGATTACTCATCAACTAGGGCCTGTGTGTTGAAGAGCCTAATCACATTTCCACCAGGCCCTCCAGAATGCCCTCACTCAGCAATACTTTGGATTCATTACAATGATCAGTTTCCCTGGCATTGCCTGAAAGCTTTCTGCACATCTAGGCCTTTCTTTTACTGAAGCCTTTATACTGGAGGAGCCAGGATCCCCACTGTCGTATCCTCAAAGCAGATTGGGTACGTTCCTATGATGCCAGATGTCTGGGGTGATTGGGTCTTTGATAGTCTCTCTTTTAATTTATTTTTATTTATTTATTTTTTCGAGACACTCCAGGCTGGAGTGCAATGGTTTGATCATGGCTCACTGCAGCCTTGACCTCCTGGGCTCAAGTGATCCTCCCGCCTCAGCTTCCCAAGTAGCTGGGACTATAGGTGTGTGCCATCATACCTGGCTAATATTTAATTTTTTTTGTAGAGATGGGGTTTCACTATGTTGCCCAGGCTGGTCTTGAACTCCCGAGCTCAAGTGATCTTCCCACTTTGGTTTCCCAAAATGCTGGGATGACAGGTGTAACCCACTGTACCTGGCCTTCTTTCTTTTCTTTTCTTTTTTTTTTTTTTTTAAGGAAAAGCATGCTTTACAACACTAAAGTGGTTTAATTCTATTTCCACCTAGGAAGGAAGGCATTATATCCTCTTTTTAAAATTCTTTTTAATTTTTACTATATAAACTGATAAACCTTCTATTTTACAGATTAAGAAATTGATAGAAAATGTCTGGTCACTCCCTACAGGACTTACAGCTTGCTCCTTGATACTCAATGTGTTCCTAGGATCAGTAGCAGATTAATAAACATGAGAGCTTACTAGACTTGTGGAATCTCAGTCCCCAGTCCGGGTCTTTTGAAGCAGAAGCTGCATTTTTAACAAGATCACCAGATGATTTGTGTGCACATTGAAGACGTGAGAAACTGAAGACGAAGCAGGAAGTGGAGACATCATGGCTGGGGCTCTAAGATGGGGGCACCAGCTGTGACAGCATTTTCTAGGTCTTTGAAAGAAAACCATCACGAGCCATTTGGCCTCATGTGGTGCAGCCATTTAGGGCACGAACAGTCCTGGTCTCCCAGATCAGCTTTGGCACTTACTATGTGGTTTAACACAAGTTATTTAACGTTTTCGAGTATCAATTTCTTAATCTGTAGAGGATTTATCAGGTTATGTAGTAAAACTTAAAAAGAAGTTTTTGAAAAGGACATAACCCCTTCCCTCCTAGGTGGAAGTAGTAGTAAACCAGTTAACACATCTAAATAATTTTTTCTTTACACAGTATCTGGCACTCAATAAATGGCAACTTTTTTGGTATTATTTATCTCATATGAGATATAGAAATGCTCTTGGTTATTTGTCGATTCATATCCCATCTTGCTTCAAAAAAAAAAAAAAAAAAACTAAATAAACTGAAAGTTGTTGGTCACCTGAAAAGGACTGAAAATTACGAGGCGTTTTATTGTCTCAAAGACAGTGAACTTGCTATACATGCCTTGTGCAGAGTTTTAGCGCAGCTCTCTGGTCTCCCCAAAACCAGGAGTGGAGCTTTGCTCTTCTAATCTCTTTTGGGTTAGTTCTGGAGGGCTGGGTAAGTTGGAATGAGCTTGTCCTCAGAGGCAGCGGGACCTCTTTGCTCTCAAGAGCTATGATCATCCCAATTGCTCTTCTTTGCCTGCTCCCCAAAGGCTCTCCCAGGCACCCGTGGCCTTTCCTTTTCTTTAGTCCCCAGCTCTAATCCCCGACCCTAACATAGCACGAACAGTTCCTTACATCTGGTAAACAACGCTCCTTGGTGCCATTGGGCAGTGCCAGGTAAGACTGTAAGGCTTCCAGTTGTCAGGAGACATACCACCCTTTCCACTCCATCCTACTCACCTGATAAGAGGCAGAGGCCCAGAACTCTCCAGCGAGTGCCTGACTGCATCCTTCTTTCACGGGGTGTTTACTCTACTAAGATGGCGGAGGCCAGCAGACTTACTACTTCTGGAAAAAAAAGCAAAATAGGTGACTTTTTCAAAACATCTGCCAGAGATAAGGACCCTGGGGCGGTTGTTCCCAATGCTAGGATAAAAAAGGAGGGCTTTATACGAGAGAGACTCACCATTTTCTGAAGCAGGCACCTGAGGCTGGGAGGGGAGGAGGGCTTCTGAACCCCACACAGGAAGTAGAGGGGCCTCTGGGCTTGCGGGTTCTACCTCACTTGGAAACGTTCAGGGCAGAGGCCTCCACCTGGGTTGGTGGAAGAAAGCTGGGTCCCACAGCCTTCCTAGAAGGCCAAACAAGAGGACTCTGACAAAACCTGGAGGGGCCATGAAAAATATCTGACATTTAGCTGTTCAGACCATGCAGTAGGTTGGTGCAAAAGTAATTGCAGTTTTTGCCATTGAAAGTAATGGTAATACAACGTGCCTCCACATTGGTGGACCCCCTCTCCTCCCCTGTAAGCTCTGACAAGAAGAGGGAGGTGCATGAACATTTGCTTTCTTTATGGTGGACCTGGCATGGAGCAGCAGGATGCAGCCATCTTACTAACAAAACTTGTTGGCTTGAAAATACATGTTAACTTAAATCCATGAGATGCCATTTTTTTTTTTGCCTATAATCTTTACAAAAATATTTAAAAACACAAGCCTCAATGTTGAACAGGGTAAAGACAGATAGTGTCAAAGTCTGCTGTTATGAATGTGAATTGATATAGCCCTTCTTTATTTTTAAGCGTGCATTATCAAATCCTTACTATCTCCAAGCACTGTGCTATGAGCTTTTCTGACATATCTCATTTAACCCTCAAAACGACCCTCTAAGGTAGGTATTATTTTTATTTCCATTTTATACTTGAGCAAACTAAGGCTTAGACAGGTTACCCAAGTTGCGGATTACAGCGCTGGGACTCTAGAAAACATTGTGGTGAATTCACTTATTTAGTACATACTTTCTGTCTGCTGTGCTGTCGTTCTATGCTGAGTGCTAGTCATACAGCAACAAGATAAATAATCCTCTTGGATAAAAAAGGAAATGTAGATATTAAACAGATAACTTCATCACCCTTAACCATGCCTTGCATGATGGTGTTTTCTTGTTTTCTTAGCTACTCAGGAGGCTGAAGCAGGAGGATTGCTTGAGGTTAGGGGTTCAAGACTGCCCCGGGTGTGATTGTGCCTGTGAATAGCGACTGCACTCCAGCCTACGCAACATAATGAGACCCCATCTTTAAAAAAAAATCCCGGATAACTTCAGGAGATTCATGCTAGGAAAGAAGACATTTAGGCGCTGTGGAAGTGATAGAAGGGATCTAAGATAGTCTGGGATGGGGTGGGGAAGAGAAGGTCCCTGTGAGTCGGTGACATCTAAGCTGAAATTTGATGGAGGAACAGCAATGAACCAGGTGGAGTGAAAAGTATTCCAGACAGAGGGAGCAACATGTTTGAAGCCCACAGATGAAGAAGAGAAATAGAAAGTCCGGAACAGCAGGTAACAGGGAGAGCGAGGAGTGCGAGAAATAATATAGGAAACTCGCCAGATGTGGTATTTTGGGAGGCCAAAGCAGGCAGATTGCTTCAGTCCAGGACTTCAAGGCCAGCTTGAGCAACAGAGTGAAACCCAATTTCTACAAAAA
>NW_016107343.1:6023655-6025805 GCF_001604975.1 Cebus imitator | reverse complement strand
TTTTTTTTTTTTTTTTTCTGGTGGTTACCTTCATATCTGTAAATGGGCATTGCCATCCGTCAGATTCTCTGGGAAATAAAAATGGAGATTTGTGCAGGTGGCTCGTTGAGGAAGCACAGAAGCATCATCTGTAAGGGAGAGAGGGGCAGCATTGGGCAGGGAGTGGTGAACTGCGATGAGATGTGGCAGGAGCCTCAGCCAGAGCCATGAGGAGCGCACAGCCTGGGATCACCTCCTGAGTTACCTTGGATTGAGCAGAGGGGCACGCCAGTCTGTTGCTGGGTGTGAGTTGCTCCCAGAGAGGGGGTGTGAAGCTGGGTGAGGCAGCTGCTTCTGCTGAGGGCAATGCCTTTGAAAGAGCTCAACTGTGAGTCCTCTGAGGACAAGAATCCCAGCAGCCGGGGGAGGGAGCAGCCCTGGAGCAATGACCTGGGTGCAGCCACAGCATCCATGCAGTCTCATCCTTGCACTGCTTGGATCCATTCGCTTCATATAATAATTTCATCCCATCCTTAAAGAGCCTTTTCAGGATTCTGGTTATCTCTTTTCTCGGAGAAGCTTATAAAAGGAAAGTTAATGGGACAAATGACAGCCCCATTAGCACAGCTGTCTCAGGGTGAATCTGATAGGCATTGCTTATCTCCCTTGTTCCCCATTCTGGATTGCTCCTAGCCTTAGCTAGCACCTCTGCTGACCTCAGGGAAGACATAGCTTGAGGAGTCTGAGTCCCTGGCTGTCATGGCCTTTTCAGGCTGTGGCTGCTGCCATTGCCCATTTACCATCAAAATTACACTAAGAGATGCCCCAGGGTAGCCCTCGGGTTCTCCCTGTGCTGTCCCCTGCAGCCCTGTCTCTGCCTTATCATCAGATCTGGAGAGGTTCATTCTGCTGGGGGAGAGAATCATTTTTTATTTATTTATTTGAGTGTGTGTGTGCGTGCTGGTCTCTCAGCAGTGGTGTAGATTAAAGTTTAGTGGATGCTGCAGTGAAAGTGTTCTGCCTCTGGAAACCATGGCCTAGAGTTAGGGGGACAGGAAGCACAAAAGTCCTAAGTGGGTCACTGGAAGTAATGGTAAGCATGGATATCGCTACTTCTAACCTTTAGTTCTTGGACACATGCATTCTAGCTTTTGGGGACATAGTATCGTGTAACAGTCATGGGTTTAATACGTATACCACAACCTGAAGGATAGTGTCCAGTCCTAGCAGGGTGTCATCTCTAAGTTGATACCTTAGCTATGTCTTCAAAGACTATTCCATGGATCCATCAGGCTGGCAGCTTCTGGGTAATGTGGTATATGATAGGGCCAGTGGATCCCATGGCCGTATGTCCACTGACACATCTTTGCTGTAAAGTGGGTCCCATGATCTGTTGTGATGCTGCAGAAGAGCCAACGCAGATGGATCAGACAGTATGTGAACCCTTGGATGGCAGGGCCAGCTCAGGCACTGCAGGTAAGAAAATCAAACTCATATTCAGAATATGTCAAATTAATTGATTTTTCCTATCAATAAATTGAGCCCTTTCCAGGTTTTGGTTTGAAAAGGGTCCGATGTTATTCATTTGCCAGGAAATGACTGGTTGGTTTCCTTCAACGATGAGCCAAATTGGAGGCTCAGCACTGAACTCTGTTTTGGCAGTGGCAGTAGCTGGATCAGCCTTTGTGAGTGGGAACCTACACTGTTGTGCCCAGGTCTAGCTTTTACCATTGCCACCATAGCTACTACATTCATAACCCCACTGTTTCAGTGTTGGGATGGCCATGGACAGAGGCTAGTTGACTTTAACTGGCCAAATAATTTTCTTCTGCTTTGTGTTGTGGTGCCTCTTCCATGACGGATGTTCTCTGCTTGGTGTTCACATGTGACATGAAGATCTTCACACCTGGTAATGACTCCCGTGAGTCCATACACATGCCCCTTCCCCAGACTTCCCTGTCCCTAATCTTCTACTTACTTGTTCCAGGCCCCTGATCAACAGATCAAGCCACTCACACTGCCATGGATCTCTGTATATTCTAACATTGGACCACGTCTCTTCCCACATAAAGTGAATGACCACGTACAATGGCAGAAGCTCCGCCCTTTGAGAGGATTTCCCTTTACTATCCTTCCCTTCCCTTCCCTCCTCTCCCCTTTCCTCCCCTCCC
>NW_016107343.1:5998612-6023505 GCF_001604975.1 Cebus imitator | reverse complement strand
TCCCCTCTCCTCCCCTCCCCTCCCTTCCCCTTCCACTTCTCTCTTTCTCTCTTTCTTGAGACAGAGTCTCACCCTGTCACCCAGGCTGGAGTGCTGTGGCATCATCTTGGCTCACTGCAACCTCTGCCTCCGGAACTCAAGCGATTCTTGTGCCTCAGCCTCCTGAGTAGTGGGGACTACAGGTACGTGCTACCACGTCCAGCTAATTTTTTGTATTTTAGGAGAGATGGGGGTTTTACCATGTTGCCCAGGGTGATCTCAAACTCCTGAGCTCAGGGGATCTACCTGTTTTGGTTTCCCAAAGTGCTGGGATTATGGGCATGAGCCACCTCACCTGGTCCCCTTTGCTACTCTTTCAAGGTCATCCCCTAATGGGACTTCAGGACTTCAGCATTCCATTTTTGGCTTGCATCCACGTACTAAGAGGACATCTGTCAAGGAAGCTCAGGCTTTACTTTCCTCTGTCAGCCGGTCTTCAGGAATATCCCACCAGGCAGCTATAGGTTGAACTGAAGGTGAAGTCTTGGTGTAGTAGCGGCGGATGATGGAGGAGTCTGGGCCATGAGCTCCTGCAGTTGCTGCTTGTGTCCTCTGGCACTGTTCATGCCTCAGCCAGACTGCATTCTTTCCATCTTGCCATGGATTGTTGTACCCATCCAGCCTCATGACTTGGAGGGTCTGACACTGCCTAGTTTATAATGGGCAGATCACATTTAATCATCAATTGATTAAACGTGAGGAGTCAATTGATTAATCGTCAATTGATTAAACAGGAGTTCGAGACCACCCTGGGCAATTGATTAAATGTGTTCATGCCTCAGCCAGACTGCATTCTTTCCATCTTGCAGTGGATTGTTGTGCCCACCCAACCTCATGACTTGGAGGGCCTGACACTGCCTAGCTTACAATGGGCAGATCACATTTAATCATCAATTGATGTCCTGTTGTAAGTTACTCCGTGTATCTACTTTAGTAGCACGCCAGGAGCTGCTTTTCAAATGGTATATAATTCTCTGCTGCAGGTAGAATGGTCTCGTTCCTGAACCCTAGGTATCAACATTGTGATTCTCTACTAGAGCTTGCCATAAACTCCAGAAGGCAACTTTTCCCACCACAGGTACTTCTAACTGCCATCAGAGTTGCTGGGATGTGGCCCAAGTTGCAGAGCTGCTTGCACCACAGCACGGACTTGCAGAGCGCTTTACTGCTCTGGGCTCTACTCAGAGCTATGAGAGTTTTATGTCACTTGGAAAGGAAGAGGCCTGTAAGGCATTGTCTTTCTTAATGGTGAGGTTGGTGCCTGGATGGTCCAAGATCTTGCACTCTTTTTTTTTTTTTTTTTTTGAGACGGAGTCTCACTGTGTTGCTCAGGCAGGAGTGCAGTGGTGGGATCTCTGCTCACTGCAACCTCCACCTACCAAGTTTGAGTGATTCTCTTGCCTCAGCCTCCCTAGTAGCTGGGACCATGGCATGTGCCACCCTGCCTGGCTAATTTTTGTATTTTTAGTAGAGATGGGGCTTTACCATGTTGGCCAAGCTAGCCTTGAACTCCAGACCTCAGGTGATCCTCCTGCCTCGGCCTCCCAAAGTGCTAGGATTACAGGTGTGAGCCACCACGCCTGGCCAACTTTGCACCCTTAAAAAGGACATTTATGTTCCAGGCCCCAGAATCATAGGGTTTATCTCCCATTCTCCAAGGCCTCCAAGTACTCGCCATTTCTTGCTCATTTGATGTGATTAACACAATGTCATTGGTATGGCAGACCAATGTGATGTTGTGCAGGATGTCCAGATTATCCAGGTCCCTTCAGACTATATTATGACAGGGAACTGGCAAGTTGACACAGCCCCAGGTGAGACCAGGAAAGTATCAGTCAATGCCATAGATCTCTGTGAATCAGGCACTCTGACTGGCAATTTTGACCTTATAGCCACCTTGCTTTGGAAAATAAGTGCTGCCAATTGGCTTCTGCTTCTCTGGGACCTTCTCATTCTCATTACTACCTAGGAACCAGGTTTATGATAGCATCTCCTACTATTAGCCCAGGCCTACAGAAGATGACCAATATTAAGCATCTCAATAATGCTGGTGCAACAACTGAACTCATGGACTTAGAGAGTACATAGATGGTTAACACAGGCTGGGAAGGGTAGTGGGAGACTGGGGTGGGGGTGGTTAATGAGTTAAAAAAAATAGAAAGAATGAATGAGACCTTCTATTTGATGGCACAACAGGGTGGCTATAGTACATTTTAAAATAACTTAAAGAGGCCGGGCACAGTGGCCTCAGCACTTTGGCAGGCCAAGGTGGGCAGATCACCTGAGGTCAGGAGTTCAAGACCAGCCTGATGGAGTTAGGGGTTTCGCCTAACATGGTGAAATCCCATCTCTACTAAAAATACAAAAATTAGCCAGAAGTGGTAGTGGGAGCCTGTAATCCCAGCTGCTTGGGAGGCTGAGGCAGAATTGCTTGAGCCTGGGTGACAGAGGTTGCGGTGAGCTGAGATCACGCCATTGCACTCCAGGCTGGGCAACAGAGTGAGACTCTATCTCAAAAACAAAAACAAAAACAAAAACTTAAAGAGTGTAATTGGACTGTTTGCAACTCAGTGGATAAATGCTTGAGGGAATGAATGCCCCATTCTTTATGATGTGCTTATTTCACACTGCATGCCTGTATCAAAACATCTTGTGTGCCCCATAAGCATATACACTTACTGTGTGCTCACAAAAAAAAAAAAAAAAAAAAAAAAAAAAAAAAAGCTTTTTGTAAAAAATAATGCTGGTGCTCATTCGTTAGAATGCATTGACAAATCCTCTAGGCCCTCCTGAGGGACAGTCAGCTGGGTTTTCCGGTATTTGAGATTCATTCTAGCAGGCTCGCTCTCTGAGCCTTTTCAGTTCTTTTTTCCATAGTCCACCACAGCAGTTCAGACACTCTACTTCATTTAATGTGGGCCACCACTTTTTGCACAACTTTCAAGAGCTTTCCTAGCAGCAGATGAAATCACTCTCCTAGGGCCCATACCAGGTGTTAAATCTCATGTCATGAGAGTGCCCCCACTTTGACAAAGCCTCTTCCATTCAGCTGTGGTGGAATCAAGTGTGATTCCACCATACTTGATCCACATGCCGCCCACAGGCAAGCTCCCCCGGTCTTGCCAGTCCACATCAGTGGGGTCCTGCAGTGGCCTTGGCATACCAATCTCTCTCTTCACTCAGCAGCCACAGCATTTCCTCAGTTGGGTCATCTTGAGATTTGACTCTAGTGATTGATCTGACGGCCAGGAAGGGAGGTGGGAGCAGATCCTGAGACAAGCTAATAGTGTCTTGTAAGGTACCTCCTTATATGAGACCTAGGTCCAGTGGGTTCAAGCGAAACTGGAAGTTCAGGGGTCTCAATCACATTTGCTCAGCCTTGGGGTCCCATATCTTCCTTATCATGGCCCTGATTTTGGCATAAGCAGCTTACCTAGGCTAAGAAATCCTCCTCTGAAATTCTTCCACTTTTACAGAGAGTGCCCTCTGGCTGCAGGAGATGAGGTCCTCTTTAAATGCTGCTAAGGAAGCCAGCCTCTGACTCACTTGCTCTAAATTGGTGATTAATTGACCTGAGCTTGTCATTTCCTCTCTTTAACACATCAGTGGTTCTAAGCAATGGACCCCAATTTCACAATCTTCATAGTTACTACTTACCTGAACTTCTTACATGTCGGGGCATTTTATAAGCCAGTGTATTCCTTCCACCTTAATCTTGGCCCAGTTCACCACAGGGACTGTAGCTCTCCTACCACTGATGATGGGGTCTTTGTTGCCATCTGTTATCCAACTGCAGAATCCCATCTTTAAAATCTGCTTTTTAGGACCACTTCTGGAACCAACTAGTTTAGGATTGCTCCCCCAGCAGCAGAGCTTGAAACTGCAATTCTTGTTCAAGTGATTTGGTGAGGGAGTGCCCTCAGGTGAGTTCTGTTAAGGGTGTAAGGATGGCACTGGATGGCACGTAAGAAGAGGATAAAAATCTTCAAAATGTGGGTTCAGCTGAGGTCTAGCCTTAACCTGATTTCCAGGGGAGCTCTGGAGCCAGAATGCCCCCATGGAGTTGTCCCACCTAGAGGAAGGAGACTAAACTTTTGTACTCCCCTGTCAGTCACTGGCTTCTGGATGCCAGGTAAGGCAGCTTCTGGAGGTGGAGGGCAATTCTCAGGCAAAGAGTGCTGCTGTTAGCAGTCAATACTCACAGAAGCCAAGGGATGGATGCCCTGAGCAGGTGAAGGTGATGGGACGGGTCACCAGCAGCACCTGCCGCAGCATGCATCTCTAAACACTGAAATTTCCATTTCCCATTTGGTGAGTTTTATGTAAATGAAAGCACTCGTCATACTCTGTGCTTGGTGTCTTTTGGTCAACATTAGGTTTTGAAAATCTTGTATGTTGTTGCTTGGACTGCATTCCACAAATTTTAATATGTTGTATTTTACTTATTCAATTATAATACATTCGAATTTCCATTGATTTATCTTTGACTCATGGGATATTTTGAAGTGTATTGCTGGAATTAGCATAAGAATAGACATAATTCAATAGGACAGAGTAGAGAGTCCAGAAAAAGACCTTAACATATATGAGCAATTGATTTTCAAGGGAAGTGCCAGGATAATACAATGGGGGAAATTGTAGTCTTTTCAACAAATGGTCTAGGAAAAACTATATAGAAATCTGTAAGGAAAATAATGTATTTCAGCCCTTACTTCAAACCATGCAAAAAAAAAAAAAAAAAAAGCCATAAATAAAGAAAAAAAAAAAAAAAAAAAAAAAAAAGAGAGCGAGAACTTGAAATAAGGACCTAAATGTAAAAGCTAAAACTATAAAACTTGTGGAAGAAAACATAGGATAATATCACTATTGTTTTGGAGTAGGCAAAGATACTTTAGTATACAAAAATAGTAATCATAAAAGGAAAAAAGAGTAAGTTACATTTTGTCAAAATTAAAAACTATTCTGTTTTTTGAAAGACTCTGTTACAATGGAGAGGCAAGTCACAGACTGGGAGAAATAATTTACAATATGTGTATCTGACAGAAGACTTGTATTCAGAATATATAAGTAACTCTTACAACTTAGTAAGAAGAAGACAGCCCAATAAAAAATTGGACAAAGGACATAAATAGCCACTTCACAAAAGAAGACATACAAGTAACCTATAGGCACATGAAAATATTCTCAACATCATTAGTTGTCAGGGAAATGCAAATTCAATCACAATGAGATACTGCTATACCCTCTAAAGTGGCTGAAATTAGGATGACTGACAATAGTAAGTGTTGAAGAGGATGTAGAGCAATTGAAACTTTTTTACTTTGCTGGTGGGAGTGTGGAATGGTAAAACCACTTGAAATAACAATGGAAAAATGGTTTCTCAGTTTCTTATGAAGTTAATATACTTTTATGTTATGGGTCAGCAATACCATATCCAGGTTATTTACCCAAGAGAAATGAAATCATGGATCCACAAAAAGACATGTATATGAATGATCACAGCAGTTTTTAATAATGGCCAAAACCTGGAAACAGCCCAAATGTCCAACAAGAGATGAATGAATAAATTAATTGCAGTACATTCATAGCATACTACTAAAGCAATAAAAAGGAGCAAACTAGTGATGCATGCAACATGGGTACATCTCAAAAATTGTATTTTATGCAAAGAAGCCAGATACAAAAGTGTTATGTGCTGTATAGTTGCTTTTATATGAAATTCTTGAACAGTAAAGTTTATTTGTTATTATTTTTATTTTCTTTTTTGTAGAGACAGGAACTCACCAGGTTGCCCAGGCTGTTTTTGGACTCTTGGACTCAAGTGGTCCTCTTGCCTAGGCCCCCCAAAGTGCTGAGATTACAGGTGTGAGCCACTATGCCTGGCTTTGAACAGTAAAATTTAATTTACAATGACAGAAAGAAAATTACTGGTTGTTTCGGGCTGAGGAGTAGGTGGAAGATTGATTGCAATGAGCCTTGAGGGAACCTTTAGGGGTGACAGAAAAGTTTTGTATCTTAACTGGGGTGATGGTTAAATGCATGTATATGTTTGTCAAAATTCCTAAACTGTATATTTAAAAGGGTGCATTTTACAGTATGTAAATCAAACCTCAAAAAGAATGTACAAATAGACACATATACACACGCAGGAGAATGACTACAGAACAATGTTAAAGTAATAGATCATAGAGTAAAAGGGGAGGGCCAAGGATTGGTTGTTTGAGTTTTTTCACTCTAAGCCTTCAGCAAATTAATTTTTTTTTTTTTTTAGACAGGTTCTTGCTCTGTCACTCAGGCTGGAGTAGAGTGACGAGATCTAGGCTCACTCTTGGGCTCAAGCAATCCTCCCACCTCAGCCTCCCAGGTAGCTGGGATTACAGGCATGCACCATACCCAGCTAATTCTTGTAATTTTATAGATACAGAGTCTCGCTATGTTGCTCAGGCTGGTCTCAAACTCCTAAGCTCAAGCAAATCACCTGCCTCAGCCTCCCAAAGTGCTGGGATTATAGACATGAGCCGCTGTGCTTGGCCCAGCAAACTGATTTTTAAAAACAATGTCCTTATACTTTTTTTTTTTTTTTTTTTTTAGATGGAATCTCACTTTGTCTTCCAGGCTAGAGTAGTGGTGCAATCTTGGCTCACTGCAACCTCCTCCGCCTCCTGGGTTCAAGTGATTCTCCTGCCTCAACCTCCTGAGTAGCTGGGACTACAGGCACGCACTATAACGCCCAGCTAATTTTTGTATTTTTAGTAGAGATGGGGTTTCACCATGTTAACCAGGATGGTCTCGATCTCTTGACCTTGTGATCCACCAGCCTCAGCCTCCCAAAATGCTGGGCCTGAGCCTGGCCTCATAGTTCTTTACTAAAAAAACATTAAGTGTAAATGAGAGGTAAGGAGGTAGAGTCAGCAGGTAGACATCTCCTTTGAGAAGCTTTTCAGTAAAAGAGAGCAGAGAATGGGCTTTGGTTGGAAGGGGATGTGATTTCATGGGAATTCTTTTTTAAATGATAGATACATAAAACTAGGCAAGAACTCAATATGCTTATATCTTTTATACAATTATAGAACCAAAAGGAATTTACAAGTTAAATCTAAAAAAATTAAAAAACAATTCAATTTAATGATATAAAAAACAGAATTGCACAATATAACCTTTACCATGTATGATGCAAATGTATATTTACGAAAATGACTAGGAAAAAGCTACAGCAAAATGCCTATAAAGATGGCACATGAATACAAATAGAACAATTTAAATTTTCTTCCTATACTTTTCTACGTTTGAAATTTTCTGTAATGAATATTTATTACTTACATAACTAATTAAAGACAAGCATTTAAAAAAGAAAAGAATAATTGATGCTAGTTTTCAAATAGGTATGAATCTAATATGCATGTGTGTGTGTATGTATATATATATACATATATATATATATATATACATATATATACATTTTTGAAACAGTCTCACTCTGCCACTGAGGCTGGGGTGCAGTGGCATGAACATGGTTCACTGCAGCCTCAACCTTCTGAGCTTAAGTAATTCTCCTGCCTCAGCCTCCCAAGTAGCTAGGACCACAGGTGTGTGCCACCACATCCAGCTATTTTTTTTTAATTTTATTTTTTTATAAAGCTGAAGTCTCCCTATGTGGTCCAGGCTGGTCTTGAACTCCTGGGCTCAAGTGATCCTCCTGCCTTGGCCTCCCAAAGTGCTGGGATTACAGGAATGAGCCACTGTGCCCTGCCTAATGTGCATGTATCTGCACATGGACACACCCATCCTGCTTTTCCTAGCATTCATGTGTCTTTTTTATTTATGCATTTATTTGTTAATTTTTGCTTCTTCTGACTCAGTCCTCATATCATTCATGCTTCTGTTCCTAGGTCCTCTCCTTAGCTTTAAGTCCTTCCCCTTCCAGCACTATACAGTTCTCAATTAGTTGAGATGGCACAACTCGGAACCACAGCTGGCCACCTCAGTGTAATGTAGTGCTTCTCAACTCATAAGACACATGCCCTTCCAATAACAACTATTTTGTAACATCCCCTTTACTAGGCTGAAAGGAAATCACAGAAAAGAAAGCAAACCTTCACACATAATTTTCCCTCAAGTCAATACAATGCTCCTTGTAAAGAAAAAATACAAGAAGTATATGATGGAATAAATCTTTTGGCATGATTCCATTAGAAGACAGAGTAAGAGTTAGATTCTTGCCTGTGTATATATTATTGATGTAATGCTCAGCTTCAAATGCGTGCAATTGGGTGGTGCTGGTGACTCAGATACAATGGGTGCTCTAGTGATGTAATTTTCAAAAGCAGTAAATGATGATGGGTAAAGCTCTGGACAAAATATCTTCCTTTAAATGATATGGTAGTTGCATGCCTGGAAAATTCGGCATATATTAAAACCATGCAATACATATGTGTAAAATGGAGCTAGGGTCTAGAATCAGATATGACAAATTTAGGTTTTCCAGCTTCATTAATGTCCCATGGACCATTTGAAAGTCGTGTGGGATGTAGGACAATTCTTTGTTTTGCTGAACTGTTCCCATGCATTGCAGGATGCCAGCATTTCTAGCCCCCAACCACTAAATGCCTCTAGCATCTCACAAAAACAATCCCACACGTTTCCAAAACATTTTCAGGGGAACAATGCCATCTCAGTTAAGAATCACTATTTAGGCCAGGTGCGGTGGCTCACGCTTGTAATTCTAGCACTTTGGGAGGCCGAGGCAGGGGGATCACCTGAGGTCAGGAGTTCAAGACCAACCTGGCCAATATGGAAAAACCCCTTCTCTGCTAAAAATACAAAAATTAGCCAGGCGTGATGGCATGCACTTGTAATCCCAGCTACCCAGGAGGCTAAGGCAGGAGAATCGCTGGAACCTGAAGGCAGAGGCTGCAGTGAGCTGAGATCGTGCCACTGCACTCCAGCCTGGGCGACAGAGCAAGACTCCATCTCAAAAACAAACAAACAAACAAACAAAAACAAAAAGAATCACTGTTTAGAGCCTTCCTCTGTCCTAGATTTGTAGAATCTAGTATCCAGGTCCCTCCCAAAATTAACAGAAGGAGGCAGCATCTAACTGGAAAATCAGTATTATGGACACGGATATACTTGGCATGAGGTGTCCTACTTCTCTGAACTTTGCCCTCACTCAACCTGCACCACAGGCCTCTGCATCAGCTAGAAGCCTGCTCTGATTTCTGGTACTCTACTTAATCATGTTCTCCTCTCTGGCCTCCCACATGATTCCTATCTCCTCTCAGGTTCTAGCAAACTTGCAGTCCACAAGCAGTGGCCTTATTTTTTTTTTTCAGGATTAGTATTAAAAAAAAATTGTGGTAAAATACAAATAACAAGGCTGGGCGCAGTGGCTCACACCTGTAATCCCATTGCTTTGGGAGGCTGAGGCAGGTGGATCATGAGGTCAGGAGTTTGAGACCAGCCTGACCAACATGGTGAAACCCTGTCTTGACTAAAAATACAAAAATTAGCTGGGTGTGGTGGCATGCACCTGTAATCCCAGCTACTTGGGAGGCTGAGGCAGGAGAACTGCTTGAGCCCAGGGAAGCAGAGGTTGCAGTGAACCGAGATTGAGCCACTTGCACTCCAGCCTGGGCGACAGAGCGAGACTCCATCTCAAAAGAAAAAAAAAATAGCAAAATTTATTATCTTAGCCATTTTAAGTATACAGTTGCATAATGTTAGGTCCATTCACAATTTTGGGCAATCAATATCCAGAACTTTTTTATCATGCAAAACTGAAACTGTGTATCCATTAAACATTCCCCTATCCCCTCTGATATAGTTTGGATGTGTGTCCCTGCTCAAATCTCATGTTGAATTGTAATCCCCAATGTTGGAGGTGGGGCATGGATCATGGGGTGGATTTCTCATGAATGTTTTAGCACCATTCTCTTGGTGCTGTCCTCGTGACAGTAAGTTAGCTCGAGATCTGACTGTTTAAAAGTGCAGCACCTCTGCTGGCTGCAGTGGCTCAAGCCTATAATCCCAGCACTTTAGGAGGCTAAGACAGGTGGATCACCTGAGGTCAGGAGTTCAAAATCAGCCTGGCCCACATGGTGAAACCCTATCTCTACTAAAAATACAAAAATTAGCTGGGCATAACTAAGTTTTAGGTGGTGCATAGCTGTAATCCCAGCTACTTGAGAGGCTGAGGCAGGAGAATTGCTTGAACCCAGGAGGCAGAGGTTGCAGTGAACCGAGATTGTGCCACTGCACTCCAGCCTGGGTGACAAGAACAAGACTCTACCTCAGAAAAAAACAGTATGGCACCTCGCTGGCTCTCTCTTGCTCCTGCTCTGGCCATGCGACCTGCCTGCTTCCCCTTTGTCTTTTACCATGATTGTAAGTTTCATGAGGCCTCCCCAGAAGCCAAGCAGATGCCAGCATCATGCTTCCTGTACAGCTTGCAGAGAACCATAAACCAGTTAAACCTCTTTTCTTAATAAATTACCTGGTCTCAGTTATTTCTTTACAGTAATTTGAGAACGGACAAATGTACCCCTGAAGCTGCAACAAACATCGATGTACATATCTCTTCAGCAAGTATAGCTGCAGGATAAGGTACTAAAAGAGAGATTGCTGAACCACAGGACACATGTACTTAAAATTTAGACAGTTATTTGTAAATTGCCCTTCCAAAAATTCATACCAATTTATATTCACACACGGTATAAATGTTACTGTTTCATTACATCTTTGTTAACCCTGGGAATTTTTTTCTTTCTTAAATATTAGTTTGTATTTTTATCTAAATAATGTAACAGTCTAATAGTATCTTAAAGTTTATAATGAAACCAACAATCTCCTGCCTGCTTCCTCCACCCCTTTACCATCTGGAGCTGATTTTGTGTACAATGTGAACTGGAGATTCAATTTCATTTTCTCCCCTATGACATTTTTCCAACTCCATATTTTGAACATATTTTCCTTTCTCCACTGATCTGATATGACACCTCCATCACATATCAAAGTTTCATATGCATAAATGCCTGACTTATAGACTATGTTTTGTCTCATCAGTTAATTTTTCTATCCTTACATCAATACCACATCATCTTAATTATTAAGGATTTGTAATAAATCCTGGCATAGAGTCAGTCCCTGCCCTGCTCTTCCTTTTCCTGGCTATTCTTGGTTTTTTACTTCTCCATATACATTTTAGAATCATAAGTTTCATAAAAAACCCCACTGGGATTCTAATAGGAAATGAAACAAATTTATAGATCAATTTGGAGGGAATTTATATCTTTATGATATTATTATATTGTTTAAAAATACATGAGTATGACATAGCTGTTATTATTTCTCTCTCTCTCTCTCTCTATATATATAAATATAAATATATATATATATATATTTTTTTTTTTTGAGACAAGGTCTCACTCTGTTGCCCAGGCTGGAGTGCAGTGGCATCATCTCAGCTCATTGTAGCCTCAACTTCCTGGACTCAAGTGCTCCTCCCACTTCAGCCTCCAAAGTAGCTAAGACTACAGGTGCACACTACCATACCCAGCTAATTTTTTGTATTTTTTGAAGATAAGTTTTGTTATGTTGCCTGGGCTGGTCTGAAACTCCTAGGCTAAAGTGATCCACCCACCTCGGCCTCCGAAAGTGTTGGGATTACAGGCATGAGCCACCATGCCTGGTCTATGAAGGCATTTTTAAATGTCGCTAAAGTTTTATAATTACCTTTGTGTAGGTCATACATATTTTTTATTAGATTTATTCTTAGGTCTGGATATACTCTGATACTATTGTATGTAGTATCTTTTTAAAACATGTATTTTTGGCTGGGCGCAGTGGCTGACGCTGTAATCCCAACACTTTGGGAGGCCGAGGCAGGCAGATCACTTGAGGTCGGGAGTTTGAGACCAGCCTGGCCAACATGGCGAAACCTTATTTCTACTAAAAATACAAAAACAAAAAAACCCCAAACCAAATAAACAAAAATGGATGGGGTGACTCAGCCTTGTAATCCCAGCTACTCAGGAGGTGGAGGCAGGAGAACACTTGAACCCAGGAGGTGGCGGTTGTAGTGAGCTGAGATCGCATCGCTGCACTCCAGCCTTGGCCAGCAGAGGGAGACTCCGTCTCAAAAAAAAAAAAAAAGTTTTTTTTTTTGTTGTTGTTGATTATTGTTGGCTTATGGAAATGTTTTTTAATATTATGTTTATTAATGTAATATTCAGTTTCAGTGCTAAATTCTATGATTCTTAAACATTTGTCTATATTCTTTTGCTTTGTCAATGTAGAAAATCATGTCTTCTGCAAACAATTACAGCTTTAGGTCCTCTTTTTTTGTTCTGTAAGCTTCTAATTTTTTTTCTGTACTGCACCAGAGGTGGCCTCCAATTTAGCACTGAATAGCAGTGAAGATATTGGACATTCTTCTTTAATTCTTGACTTGGGAATGATCTAATATGTCTCCACTTAGAACAATATTTGCTGTGGGAGTTTAATAGTTACTCTTTATCAGTTTGAGGAATTCCCTCCTAATTCTAATTTATAAAGCATTTTTATCCTGAATAGGCATGGGATTTTATCCAATACCTTTTCTGTTTCTATAGACAAGTTCATATGATTTTTCTCTTTAAAGTTGTTTATATGATGAATTACATTTATAGATTACCTGATATTAAACCATTGTTATATAACTGAAATAAGTCCTACTTCATAGTGGTATATTATCTTTTAAACATTTTTACCCATTTGAAGTCAATTTGCCAATATTTTGTTTAAAATTGTTGTCTTTATTTTCATGAGAGAAATAAACTTGGAATTTTTTTCTTAAGTATCCTTATCTTATTTTCTTTCTTATCAGGATTATACTGGCCTCAATACATGAGGTGAGGAACATTTTACTTCATCTATTTTCTGGAAGAATTTAGTTTTTTTCTGCATTCTAATTTATTTATCACTCATTCACTTGTTTTTCAGCTTCCAAATTGTTATTCCATTTCTTATCTGCTATAATCCTCATACTGTCCTTGTCTCTTATGGGTATATGCCATTTGAGTGGGCTTTCTGGGAGATAAAGGAGCTAAATATGTGTGTGTTCGGTTTGTCATGTTTAATCTGTTTAACCTTAAACATCTGTTTAACTTTAAACAGATGTTTAAAGTTAAACAGATTAAACTGGTGTTCCTGTTTCCTTTGCCATTAACAGAGTTGATTGTATAAAGAGTTGATTCAAGTCTGAGCCTGGGTATTTAATTTTAAATTGTTCATTTTAATGGAAAAGCTAAGAAGCCTATATAGTCATAGTTCAGAGACATTGCAGGTTCAATTCCAAACACCAAAATGAAGTGAATACTGCAATAAAGTGAGTCACACAAATTCTTCAGTTTCCCAGTGCCTATAAAAGTTATGTTTACACTGTGCTGTAGTCTTCTAAGTGTGTAATAGCATTATGTCTAAAAACAGTGTACATACCTGAATTAAAAAGTACTTTTTTGCTTTTAAATGCTGTTGATCCGCTGGGCACGATGGCTCACACCTGTAATCCCAGCACTTTGGGAGACCTAGGTAGGTGGATTGCTTGAGCTCAGGAATTCAAGACCAGCATGGACAACATGGAGAAACCCTATATCTACAAAAAATGCAAAAATTAGCTGGTGTGGTTGTGCATGCCTATAATTCCAGCTAGCTTGGTGGCTGCGGCAGGAGAATCAATTGAACCTGGGAGGTGGAGGCTGCAGTTAGCCAAGATTGCACCATTGCACTTCAGCCTGGGTGACAGAGTGAGACTCTGCCTCAAAAAAAAAAAAAAAAAAAAAAGAAAAATCTATTAATCATTATCTGAGCTTTCAGCAAGTCATACTCTGGTTGCTGGTGGTGGGTTTTGCCTCTATATTGATGGCTGCTGACTGATCAGGATGGTGGTTGCTGAAGGCTGGGGTGGCTGAGGCAAATTTCTGAAATAAAACAATGAAGTCTGCTGCATTGATGACTCTTCCTGTAGTCTTCAATGCTGTTTGATAGCATTTAATGTACAACAGAGTTTCTGTCAAAATTGGAGTCAATCCTCCAAATGCTGTCACTACTTTACCAACTAAGTTTATGTAAAAGTCTAAATCCTCTGTTGTCATTTCAACAAGGTTCATAGCATCTTCACTAGGAGTAGGCTCCATTGTAAGAAACCACTTTCTTTGCTTATACATATGAAGCAACTCCTCATCCATTAAAATGTTATCATGAGACTGAAGAAATTCAGTAATATCTTTAATCTCTACTTCTAATTCCAGTTATCTTGCTATTTCCACCACATCTGTAGTGACATCCTTCACTGAAGTATTGAACCCCTCAAAGTCATCCATGAGGGTTGGGATCAACCTCTTCCAAACTCCCGTTAAAGTTGTTGTTTTGACCTCCTCTCATGAATCACGAATGTTCTTAAATGGCACTGAGAATGGTGAATCCTTGGCAGAAGTTTTTCAATTTACCTTTCCCAGATCGATCCCACTATCTATGATTGTTATAGCCTTACAAAATGTAGTTCTTAAATAATAAGACTTGAAAGTCAAAATTACTCTTTAATGCATAGGCTGCAGAATAGATGTTGTGTCGGTGGGCATGAAACCAGTAATATCTCTTTGTACATTTCCATCAGATCTCTTAGGTGACAAGGTGCATTGTCAATGAGCAATAATATTTTTAAAATAATCTTTTTCTAGGGGGGCAGTAAGTGTTAGCAGTGGGCTTAAAATATTCAGTAAACTCTCCTGGTAACAGATGTGTTGTCATCCAGGCTTTATTGTTCCATTTATAGAGCTCAGGCAGAGTAGATTTAACACATTGTTAAGGGCTGTAGGATTTTCAGAATGGTAAATGGTAAATTGGCTTCATAAAGTCACCAGCTGCATTAACCAAGAGCAAGAAACTCAGCCTGTCTTTGAAGCTTTCAAGCCAGGCATTGACTTCTCCTCTATGAAAGTCCTAGATGACATCTTCTTTCAATGTAAGGCTGTTTTGTCTACATTGAAATTTTTTTAACTTAAAAAAATTTGATGGCTGGGTGTGATGGCTCATGCCCGCAATCCCACCACTTGGGGAGGCTAAGGGGGTCACCTGATGTCAGGAGTTCGAGACCAGCCTGGCCAATGTAATGAACCTCTGTCTCTACTGAAAATAAAAAAAAATTTTTTTAGCTGGGCATGGTTGTGGGTGCCTGTAATCCCAGCTTCTTGGGAGGCTGAGGCAGTGAGGCAAGAGAATTGCTTGAACCTGGGTTGTTGAGGTTGCAGTGAGCCAAGATCGTGCCACTGCACTACAGCCTGAGTGAAAGAGTGAGCCTCTGTCTCAAAAATAAATAAATAAATACATAAATAATAATAATAATTCTAAGACAGGATCTTCTTGCTCTGTTGCCCAGACTGGAGTGGCACAATCATAGCTGGCTGCATCCTTGAACTCCTGGGCTCAAGTGATTCTCCCATCCCAGCCTTCTGAATAACTGGGACTAGAGATGTTCCCACCATAGCCAGTTTTCTTTCTTGTTTTTGTTTTGTTTTGTTTCTAAGATGGGCTCTCATTCTGTTGCCCAGGCTGGAGTGCAGTGTCATGATCATAGCTCACTGCAGCCTCCTGGGACTCCTGGGTTTAAGTGACTTTCCTGCTTCAGTCTCTCAAGTAGCTGGGACTACAGGTGTATGCCACCATGGCCAGCTAATTTTTTATTTTTATTTTTGTAGAGATGGGGTCTCACCGTGCTGCCCTGGCTGTTCTCAAACTCCTGGTCTTAAGTGATCCTCCCTCTTCAGCCTCCCAAACTGCTGAGATTACAGGTATGAACCCCTGCACCTGACTACATTGAAAATCTGTTGTTTAATGTATTCCCCTTTATCAATGATCTTAGCTAGATCTTCTGAATAATTTGCTTCTACATCAGCAGCTTCTACATCAGCACTTGCTGGTCTACCTTGTACTTTTATGTTATGGAGATGACTTCTTTCCTTAAACCTCATGAACCAACCTCTGCTAGCTGCAGGCTTTTCTTCTGAAGCTTCCTCACCTCTCTCAGCCTTCATAGAATTGAGCATAGTTAGGGCCCCGCCCTGGATTAGGTTTTGGCTTAAGGAAAGGTTGTGGCTGGTTTGATCTTCTATCCGGACCACTCAAACTTTCTCCACATCAGCAATAAAGCTGTTTTGCTTTCTTATCATTCAAGTGTTCATTTGAGTAAGTAGCACTTTGAGTTTCTTTAAAAAATTTTTCCTTTGCATTCACAACTTGGCTAGCTGTTTGGTGTGAGAGGCCTAACTTTCGGTCTATCTCTGCTTTCCATATGCTTTCCTCACTAAGCTTACTCATGTCTAGTTTTTGATTTGACTGACATGCAACGGCCTTTCACTTGAACACTTAGAGGCCATTGTAGGGTTCACTTGGCCTGATTTCAACACTGCTGTGTCTCAGGAAACAGGGAGGCCTGAGAAGAGGGAGAGAGACTGGGGACTGGCCGGTCCGTGGAGCAGTCAGAACACGCACAACATTTTCTGATTAAGTTTGCCATAATGTATGGGCATGGTTTGTTGCGCCCCCAAACAAGTCTTTGATGTTACAGGAGCAACATCAAAGATCACCGATAAAAGGTCACCTTAACATATATAATAATAATAAACAAGGTTGAAATGTTGTGAGAATTACTAAAACATGACACAGAGACATGAAGTGAACACATGCTGTTGGAAAACGACTTGCTTTACATGGGGTTGTCACAAACCTTCAACATATAAAAAACACAGTATCTACAAAGCGCAATAAAGTGAAGTGCAATAAAATGAGGTCATAAAACTTCTTTATAAAGCTTTATGCTTTATACATGAAGCAGTAGATGAGTCACAAAAATATTTAACAACTTCGTAGCAGTATACCCTTAATACCCAGATTGTAGGCTCAAACACCATTTCCTACTAAAAGGAATCAGGGTTCCTTGAAGAACTGTGGATGATTTTAAGTCTACAGCAAGAAGCGTTCAAGATGAGCCTGGAACGTCTTGTTATATGGGTCAAAAGGACTGTCATATGAGGAATTACCTTGATGCAACCTTCTCATATATATATAATGTATATAACCTTCTAATATATTATGTAACAAGCTATCCCAGAGGTCACAGAGCAGAATGGCTCACAGACAAAATTATGACCCTGAATGACTTGGTTTATCAACTCAATTAAACGTTTAGTAAGAAGTAATGGAAAAGAGATGAGGAAGGTTAACACCCTTAGCACAGGGTAGAAAAAGCACCCTATGCCGGGCGCGGTGGCTCAAGCCTGTAATCCCAGCACTTTGGGAGGCCGAGGCGGGTGGATCACGAGGTCAAGAGATCGAGACCATCCTGGTCAACATGGTGACACCCCGTCTCTACTAAAAATACAAAAAATTAGCTGGGCATGGTGGCGCACGCCTGTAATCCCAGCTACTCAGGAGGCTGAGGCAGGAGAATTGCCTGAACCCAGGAGGCAGAGGTTGCGGTGAGCTGAGATTGGGCCATTGCACTCCAGCCTGGGTAACAAGAGCGAAACTCCGTCTCAAAAAAAAAAAAAAAAAGAAAAAGCACCCCATGTGAGTCCTGTGTTATTTAATGCTTACATGCCTAATCTTCCTACTGCATCAGCCTTCCCCACTGATGGTTACAATAACCCGAGTTGTGGATAAGCAGGGGGACTCAGCAGATTGACTGTGGCTGGAGCCCAAACACTCTTGTTCTATTGTAGGAAGGCAAGGGCAAGAATCCTTGGCTACGGCTCTAGCTTGCCAGTCACCCTGTTGGGCATCTATGGGTTTTATCTGCATATCTCAGGCAGAGGAGGCAGATTGCCAGAATGGGTCTCACAAAGGGATGGCTGATTTAAGATTTTGTGAATATTCAGTGCCTCATAAATATTTGGTGTTTCATGTGTCTTATGTCTACTTGGCCTGTCCATCCCTTCTTATATCAGCACACATCTGCTCTACTTACAAGGTCTAACATGTCTTAAAAGCTACTTGCTTCGACACTTAATTTCATCTAGTCTCCATATTTGTTTCTTCCTCCTACTTTCTATAGCAGACTTTAACATTCTTAAAGAATACAGCAAACACACCTTACAGGGATGCACGAGCCAACCTGAAGAGGCTCTCCATGGCCAAAGATGAGATAATTTGAGAATCAGTAAGAATAATACGATGATGCTTGAAACACACCAAATATATTGCATGCTATGTCTAGCTTTCAATTTAAAGTGAGAGTGTGTAACTGACTTTCACTTGAGCACTTAGTGGCCTTTGTAGGGTTTCATTGGCCTAATTTCAATATCATTGTGTCTCAGGGAATAGGGAGGCCTGTGAAGAGAGAGACTGGGGAATGTCTGGTCATTATGTCACAATGTCATTATACATAATAATATTAATAACAAAAAACTCTCATTGCTTATCATTGGAAGATGCTAGTGAACCAATGCGTTGTGCTCAAAATTGATCGTTTCTGGATGAACCACACCAGTGAGTAGTCATTTAGTAGATGAGGGAGTTTCTCTTTCTAGAAATAGTCTAGCTAATAAATAAAATAAGAATGATATGATTAGAATATCATCATTTCAACACCAAATGAATGAATGGATTTGGGCACTGAGCATCAAAGGCTGCTAACATCACATACACATACTGTGTTCCTCCTGAAGGAAGAACACGACACTGCCTGTGAGATAGTCTTGCTTTTAAAAAAAACTCAGATTTAAATCTGATTGAGCGTCAGTTCAGTCTACGTCAATAATTTCCAAGGTGTGGTCAGCATCAACCACGTAGGAGGTTGCCGGAAGTGCAAACTTTTGGGACTTATCCTAAACCGGAATTAGAAACTCTGAGGGTAGGGCCCAGCAACTTGTTGTAACAAATCATTCAGGTGATTCTGATGCTCACTAAAGATGGAAAACTACTGCTTTAAATACAATACCAATTTACAGGAAATACAGAACATATTAAACAACACCTTCATGATGCAGGCAGAAAAAAAAATACTGTGGGAAACCATTAGACAAATGACTTGATTTCTTAAATATAAATTGCAAGGAAATAAAAATAATAAGGAGGCCAGGTACAGTGGCTCATGCCTGTAATCCCAGAACTGTGAGAGGCCAAGGTGGGTGATCATGACGTCAGAAGTTCGAGACCAGTCTGGCCAATATGGTGAAATCCCGTCTCTACGAAAAATACAAAAATTAGCCGAGAGTGGTGGCGTGTGCCTGTAATCCCAGCTATCCAGGAGGCTGAGGCAGAAGAATCGCTTGAACCCGAGAGGTGGAGGTTGCAGTGAGCCGAGATCGTGCCACTGCACTCCATCCTGAGCAACAGAGCGAGACTTCATTACAAAATAAAATAAAATAAGAGCAGACGCCACGCCACGCCGCTGTAGTGGCTTCGTTCTTAGCCTTTCTCTCTCTTCTCTGACGCCTTGCGGCTCTCGTCAGCCTTTGGCCAGCCATCTCCTTAACACCGAACGCCATGCCTTCAATTAAATTGCAGAGTTCTGATGGAGAGATATTTGAAGTTGATGTGGAAATTGCCAAACAATCTGTGACTATCAAGACCATGTTGGAAGATTTGGGAATGGATGATGAAGGAGATGATGACCCAGTTCCTCTGCCAAATGTTAATGCGGCAATATTAAAAAAGGTCATTCAGTGGTGCACCCACCACAAGGATGACCCTCCTCCTCCTGAGGATGATGAGAACAAAGAAAAGCAAACAGATGATATTCCTGTTTGGGACCAAGAATTCCTGAAAGTTGACCAAGGAACACTTTTTGAACTCATTCTGGCTGCAAACTTCTTAGACATCAAAGGTTTGCTTGATGTTACATGCAAGACTGTTGCCAATATGATCAAGGGGAAAACTCCTGAGGAGATTCGCAAGACCTTCAATATCAAAAATGACTTTACCGAAGAGGAGGAAGCCCAGGTACGCAAAGAGAACCAGTGATGTGAAGAGAAGTGAAATGTTGTGCCTGACACTGTAACACTGTAAGGATTGTTCCAAATACTAGTTGCACTGCTCGGTTTATAATTGTTAATATTAGACAAACAGTAGACAAAAGCAGCAGCAAGTCAATTGTATTAGCAGAATATTGTCCTCATTGCATGTGTAGTTTGAGTACAGATTCCAAATCTACGGCTGAGTTTCTTCTAGTATGATTGAAAGTTTCTTTTTTCTTTGCTCTGAATAAAACTGAACTGTGGGTTCTCTATAAGTGGCATTTTGGGCTTTCCCTCTTTTTTGTAAAGCAATGTCTGCCTAGTTTATTGTCCAGTTAACTTTAGTGACCTTTTAAAAGTTGGCATTGTAAATAAAACAACCTGCAAAAAAGTTATCTGGAATAAAATTAACAAAATATTATCTTTATTCATGAGTTGGAAACTGGAAAAGGCTTCTTGAAGAAAATGTTCTGAGTGGAGTTACTAGAATGTCTTTCAGCCTCCTGCAGGCAAGGACTACCACTGTTTTGAGTAGCCTGTATTTAGCAGGGCTCCTCCCTTCATTGCATCTGAGGACTTGTTTTCTTTATCTTTAATTTTATTTTTAATCCTCTTAGCTTTAAATATATTGCCTAGAGACTCAGTTACTACCCAGTTTGTGGTTTTTTGGGAGAAATGTAACTGGACAGTTTGTTAGCTTTTCAATTAAAGACACTTAACCTATGTGGGGTGTCATCTTTTTATAATCAGTGCTCCCATGTGGGGAAAATTATTTACACTACTTGCATGTAAAAAATAATTTAACTTTTAACATTAAAATATGTGGTAAAATTCAGAAAACATCCATCATGAGTGCAGGATACTTTCAATAAAAAGTAAGTTATATTGTAAAAAAAATAAATAAAAATAAAAATAAATAATAAAAATAATAAGAAATAATAATAAACAATAATAAGGAACCCATAGATTCATAGAGACCAACTGCAAATTTTAGAATTTATTTGGACCCTAATTCAAATAAACAAATGGTTAAAACATTTTATAACATTTATGAGATAACTGGAAATTGATTGTAACACTAGTTATTTGATATTTAGGAAATGCTAATTATTTTAGAATGTGATAATGACTGGAGATAATTATAGGCCAGTAATCCCAGAGCTTTAGGAGGCCAAGGCAGGGGGATTGCTTGAGGCCAAGAGTTCAAGACCAGCCTGGGCAATATAGACAGACTATCTCTACTATAAGATTAAAAAAAGCAGTTGAGAGATGGCGGCCGCCGCAGGTAGATCGCTCCTGCTGCTCCTCTCCTCTCGGGGCGGCGGCGGGGGCGCCGGCGGCTGCGGGGCGCTGACTGCAGGCTGTTTCCCCGGGCTGGGCGTCAGCCGCCACCGGCAGCAGCAGCACCACCGGACGGTACACCAGAGGCTCTCTTCCTGGCAGAATTTGAGAGTTGTTTATTGCAGTACTGTTGTGCCCTCTGATGATGTTACAGTGGTTTATCAAAATGGGTTACCTGTGATATCTGTGAGGCTACCATCCCGGCGTGAACGCTGTCCGTTCACACTCAAGCCTATCTCTGACTCTGTTGGTGTGTTTTTACAACTGCAAGAAGAGGATCGGGGAATTGACAGAGTTGCCGTCTATTCACCAGATGGCGTTCGTGTTGCTGCTTCAACAGGGATAGATCTCCTCCTCCTTGATGACTTTAAGCTGGTCATTAATGACTTAACATATCATGTACTACCACCAAAAAGAGACCTCTTAAGTCATGAAAATGCAGCAACGTTGAATGATGTAAAGACATTGGTCCAGCAGCTATATACCACACTGTGCATTGAGCAGCACCAGTTAAACAAGGAAAGGAGCTTATGGAAAGACTAGAGGATCTCAAAGAGCATCTGGCTCCCCTGGAAAAGGTAAGAATTGAGATTAGCAGAAAAGCTGAGAAGAGGACCACTTTGGTGCTATGGGGTGGCCTTGCCTACATGGCCACACAGTTTGGCATTTTGGCCCGGCTTACCTGGTGGGAATATTCCTGGGACATCATGGAGCCGGTCACCTACTTCATCACTTATGGAAGTGCCATGGCAATGTATGCATGTTTTGTAATGACACGCCAGGAGTATGTTTATCCAGAAGCCAGAGACAGATAATACTTATTATTTTTCCATAAAGGAGCCAAAAAGTCACGTTTTGACCTAGAGAAATACAATCAACTCAAGGATGCAATTGCTCAGGCAGAAATGGACCTTAAGAGACTGAGAGACCCATTACAAGTACATCTGCCTCTCCAACAAATTGGTGAAAAAGATTGATCTGCAAAGAGCCTCTGAATCCCAGCAGAAGGAACACGTGTTTGCCTTTTTAATTAAAGCATTGCAGGTGGAAGCTGGGAACCATGTGGGGGTAGAGCGTTTTTACCTTTAATTATAAAACAAAAACAGAAAGGATCTGAGGGAAGAAGGGAGTGTTAAAACCTGAGGATCAGGCATTGTGGAATATAAGATCAAAGGGCTTAGTGAATATTGTCTTAACCAAGTATCTCACTTTCTGGATAAAAATGATGCAGTTATATAGTCGAGAGATTCATAAAGAGAAAGTGACGCTGGGGGTGTTTGTTTCTTGCATCTTCTCTGCAGAGTCAGCAAAACAGTAACACACCAGCACCCCACTCTGCTCTATTTTTTTTTTAATTTAACTTTCCCTATTTTTGACATAGGAGTAAATAAATATACCAGAAAAGCAGATTCTCATGATATGTGGATGGCAATCTGAGTGCATATCATTAGCATTTATTTTAAATCGGACCCAGTCTCTGCAGAGTTACCAGGAATCTCTCCCTCCTGCACCCCTTTACTGACCACCTACCTGTTCCTCTTGGCTACACTCATTTTTTTCCATTTGATAATTGGAACCAACTTACAACTGTTTAATAATTGATACTTTATCTCTTAATACTTTCTTAAATGTCTGTATAGCCCAGTGCTCTGGATCAGTGTCTAAAAATTATTGGCAACACTGCATGAGGTTGTTGGTTTGATTTTGTTTTTCTATTAATTAGTCTTTCACAGGAGGAAAATTTGCCCTCCTTTATATGCGTATCTATTGATAATCCCCTCTCCCTCCACTACATAAGTCAGAGAGAGGAGGGGTGTTCAGCTGTTCTACCAAATCAGGAAGATGTAAGGTTTACAAACTGGCTAAAAATCATGGCTCTGTAGCCATTTCAACCCAAATAATTTTATTGCTAATCTGCTTGTGTGACAGCATTCCAGGCCAGCCAGATGGCACTGCCTTGTCTGGAGGCTTTGTTCATCTCAAAGGACACACACTTCCACACTGTTTGGGAGTCCTCACACCTCCACAACTTCAGTTGTTGTAAATCAAGTGTGTGGATCTCAAAGGGTGCAAATATCTTTATACAGGAATACAGTTCTAGGGCTTCCTTCAGCCTACTCTCTTCACCCTATATTTTCTTATCTTAAACTGAGAGAAAGAAAATTAATCTTTTACTTTGTCAAAACGTTTTATACCATATTTCCAGATGACATCTGCGCTTGAAGAGTCAAAGGAATCGGTGTTTTTAATCCTGTTTTTAACTGCTGTAGGGGCAGGATGGAAAGGATGACGGGGGCTGCCACACCACTGATTAGCCTTTTATTTCACATGATTCATTTTTCGTCATTGTGGCAAGGAGTTTCTTTCTCTTTTTCTTCCTCCTTTGGGATCATTGTGTATGAAAAGAAAAACTTTAAACGACAAACCCAGACTCCAGGTGCCTTGCAAAGGTTGAAGGCCAGCCATCCCTTTCATTGGCATGATGGAATGAAAGGATGCATGTCTCCACTTCCTCACCCTCTGCCCACTTCCTTCTCCCACCACCACCCCCAGTCGTCAGCTCTTTCCCTCATTTATTTTTGTTGTGTGAATTATTTTTAAACCATTTATCCTGTTTGTGCATAGGATTTTTAAGAAGAAACAGCACAGTGCAATGAGCAAACTTTTCGGGGTGTGTGGGAGGCAAGGGAGGGAGGACATGGAGAAAAGTTCTTTAAACAAATAGCAAACTATTGAACATGTGTAAAATCCTGTATCATTTATGAAATATGTATAAAAAGCAATGTACCTTCTGGAACAATAAATACTTATTCAATTAAAAAAAAAAAAGATTAAAAAAAAATTAGCCAGGGATGGTGGTGCACACCCAGCTACTTGGGAGGCTGAGGCGAGAGGATTGATTGAACCACTGCACTCTAGCCTGGGTGACAGAGACAGACTCCACCTCCAAAAAAAATAATAATAATAAAATAAAATGAAATATGATAATGGTGTTGAAGTATTTAAATAAGTAAATGAGGGGCCATTAGACTGAGGTGGCTCTAAGTTCCTACTGAGCAAGCTAAAACCTAACTCAGTCTCATTTCCTGTAAGCAGTTAATTTAAAAGAAACTTAGCCAATCACAGGAGACCAACTGGACATTAGTTATACTGTCTTGAACTTCCTATTGGATAGTCCAAATAAGGCAATTACTGAAAGTTTAACCAATCAAATAATGTCTTTGCTCTGCTGCTGCATTCACCCTACTAAAGCCTTCCCCTCCTGCTCCTTCCTCAAAGCCCAAACCATTTCCAGTTTGAAGCGGCCTAATCAAAGAATTGCTCGTTGCTCAAATAAACTCTTCAAAGTTTTAATGTGTGCCAAAGTTTCTCTCTCAACAGAAGTTATATTTCTGAGCAAAAAGATATGATATCTTCAATTTGCTTCAAAATAATATTGGGTGGGTGGATAAAGATACAAATGAAAAAAGGTTGACCATGGGTTGCTGATAATAAGGGCTGAGTGATAGGATATGGGGCTTGTTA
>NW_016107343.1:5996539-5998063 GCF_001604975.1 Cebus imitator | reverse complement strand
CCGTCTCTACTAAAAATACAAAAAATTAGCTGGGCATGGTGACGCGTGCCTGTAGAGCGAAACTCCGTCCCTCCCCCCCCCCCAAAAAAAAACTCAAGAAGAATGAATAAAAGGAGGAGGCACACCTGACAATTAGTATTTAATTCGTGTTTATTATTTAATCAATCCATTAGCTTTAATTTAATCATGTTCAAATAGAACCTATTATAATACAGATTTCATTTGCTCCTTTCCTTTCATGGTTGTTCCTAGGCTGAAAACAGAGGAAGATGGGAAGTTCTTGTTCAGTGTAGATATCCCAGACTTAGACATGATCCTCACTTAGATACAAAAATAAGCTGAGTTAAAGCTGGGACTGAGATTTAGGTTTTCACCCCACTTCTTTAGTAAATTTCTTTAGGTTCCAACAGAGGGAGCTCCATACTGCTTTGTGTCACTGAGGTGTGGGGCACACAGATGCTTCAGTAAGGATGCATTCACTCATCCAGCATATGTGTATTGAGCATCTACGATGTGCCTAGCAGTTAGGTGTTGGGGATACAGAGACATGAACCCTGCCCTGAAGGGACTCAGTCTAAAGTAGAGGCAGGCGTGTAAACAAGTAATGACCACGTAGTGCAGCAAGGGCTATAATAAAAGTGTTCCAAGGTGCTAAGGGAACTATTAACTCCAGGTCCAGGGAACAGGGAAGGCAGGAAGTCTTCATGGAATGTGAGCTTACTTTTGAAAGGCAAATAAGAGTTGATCAGGTGGATAAAGTAGACAGAACATATGTACAAACATATATGTGGAGTGAATAACAGTATATATGATTAGTTTGGCATAGTGATGACTAAGGCTTAAGGAGCCTGGAAAATTGGGAAAGAGGGGCTGGTTAGCTGGCAGGGACAGATCATAAAAGGCCTTAATCTGAGAATTAAGAAGAGCGAGTTAATATATACATCCAACTCAATAAGATAAAAGACCTTAAAGTAAATGAAACATTATACCCTTATTACAGTTATGCACAAAACAGTTTTTAAAGGGCTTTTAAAGGAATGTTGTCTTTTAAAGGATCTTCAGGGACCATTTATGAATTTCACAAGTCACCGTTCTCATGATTTTATCATCAGTGCCTGGCTTGGTCATTTACTTTCTCACTTTCTTTGGATTTGATCTAAATGACTTTTAAATGTGTCCAAAAATCAAGCCCATTCTCAAAAGCATGAAGATTTGCCATCATTAAAACTCTCAAGGCTGGGTGCTGTGGCTCACATCTGTAATTCCAACACTTTGGGAGGTTGCAGCAGGTGGATCACTTGAGGTCACGAGTTCGAGACTAGCCTGGCCAACATGGTGAAACTTCGTCTCTACTAAAAATACAAAAATTAGCTGGGCATGGTGGTATGTGTCTGTATAGTCCCAGCTACTCGGGAGGCTGAGGTGGGAGAATCGCTGGAGCCCAGGAGGCAGAGGTTGCAGTGAGTAGAGATTGCACCGCTGCACTCCAGCCTGTGCAACAGAGTGAAACCCTGTTTCAAAAAA
>NW_016107343.1:5979788-5996498 GCF_001604975.1 Cebus imitator | reverse complement strand
AAAAAAAAGGAGCCATTGCACTCCAGCAACAAAAAAAAAAAAAAAAAAAAAAAAAAAAAAAATATAAAAAAAAAAAAAAAAAAAAAAAAAGAAAAAAACCCAAAAAAAGTGAAAAAAGATGTTTGGAATAATGTCAGAATCATTAGAATAAAAGCTTGTACCAAAGGTGACAACTTTAAAAGATAATTTTTTTTTTTTGGCTTTCTTTAAAAGCCTCCTTTCCTCTTGGTAACTGCTAATGTAATTCAGCAGATATTAACACTCGAGAGGGCATATAAAATTGGAACAAACTGCAGGAAAAGAGCGATGTTGCTGGGACTTTTCCCTGAGTCTTCCTCTTTCCAAAGCTAAGGGTGGACTCCCTCACTGAGCTGGGCAGGGAGGCCTTCCCTCTTTAGCTCTGACTCACCTGAGAAGACTCACATCCTGTCTGCCTGGACAAGCAGCTGGCTGCCCTTTCTACCCAGAAAGGCTTCTGAACTGACAAGTCCAACCTGCTTGTTCTCTTGAAGCTTCAAGCCTCAGTGAGAAATAGAGGGGAAAGTAGAAAGGCTGAAACGCCTTAGCTAACTCAGCACCTTTGCTGCTTTTCAGCATTTGGCAGATCTACGATGATGCCCCCTGCCATGCAATTTGCAACACCTCCGCTGTTCTATTGTCCAGTGAGTCCTCTGATTGCAGCTTCGGATGTTGTGGCAATGCCAAAGTACCTGTAGTAACTTTAAATGTTTACTCTCAGGTTTTGTATCTATCTCCTTAAGGATCAGTGACAGTTTCCAGGTAGTTTGTAGGCCACACTTTGAGATGCATTGTTCCAGTTTTTTTTCAGTGAACAGAAAGTTCTGGAAAGGTTAATAGGTAAGGTGTAAAAAACCTGGTCTCATGTTAGCGCATTGAAAGCCCTGAGTAGTACTGTAGCTAAAACCAAACCAACATTCTGTTTTATTTGTTTAATCCAGCATTTTCCCTTGTGTATAGAATCTCTTCTGTTGTTCAATACCTGCTAATATCTTGAGGAGTGGTGCTGTCCGGATGACAATCTAGGAGATGTTAGTGTGCTAGGTCTCCAAGCCTTCTTGCAGTTCTGAGTTTTAAACAGGCCAGTTCTTCCCATTGCTTGAGTTATTGATTCTATACTTCTCCTACTTATGACATGATCTCAAACCAAATGTGTCTGCTGCCCCCCTTTTTTCCTCTGAGATGACTGTTGTGAAAAGAGCAAAGAACAAGAGGTGGAGTTACAGTAAGTCAAGGACCCTGGACAGAAAGTTGCTGAGACTGAGGCCAGGGAAAACAAGAATTACTGGTGGAGATGACAAGTCAGGTCTTGCCATGAGCTTCTAAGTTTCCACTTGGTGTTATTCAGGTAGGCTACTTGCAAGATCAGCTTTCCTCCAAAAAGCTTACGTCTGTTTTCAAACATAAGCTCACTGTCTCAGTGGTACTGAGAGAGCAAAACGTTTGATGGTGTTTAAAAAGGTGGAGACTTTTTCCACTCTGTCTGGCACAGTATACCTCTTGAGGAGACTCCGTCTAACCTTCAGATTCTCCTCCACTCCTCTTCCTGTTCCGATTCAGTGAGTGCTTCATGCAACCACTTTTGCACACCTATGCTTAAATCCTTATATGTATACAAAACTCCTTAATAATGCCTGTTATTTTCAGGAAAAAAGTAAAACCTCTTTAGCATTACTGATAAGTCTCTGTTGCCTTTCTTTTTCACACTTATTTAAAATTTCCATCACTTATTGAATTTCCCTGACATCATCAGACTTCAACGAAAAACGCTTTGACCAAATTGGAGACAAAAGACTGTCACCTTCAATAGGTCCCTTCCTGCTGTTCTGCCTCTTCTGTCTTAAGCTTGTTTTGTGGAGGAAGGATCATGGAGTTTGGAATAAAAGCCCCGTTGTACTATTTTCCAGCTATGTGATCCTGGGCAGGTTACTAAATGTCCTAGTGTCATTGTCCTCATCTGTGAAATGAGAAGATTAATAAAATACTTTCTAAGGCTGTTGTGAAATGTAAAGATATTAAAAGGAAATTATTGGCTGGGCGTGGTGCCTCACACCTGTAATCCCAGCACTTTGGGAGGCCAAGGTGGGAGGATTGCTTGGGCCCATGAGTTCAAGACCAGCCTGGGCAACATGGCAAGACCCTGTCTCTACAAAGAATACAAGTGTGGGTGTGGTGGCGGGTGCCTGTGGTCCCAGCTACTTGGGTGGCTGAGGCAGGAGGATTGCTTGAGCCCGGAAGGTGGACTGCACTCCAGCCTGGCTGAGACACTGAGACCCTGTCTCAAAAATAAAAAAAAAGAAAGAGAATTATTTAACAAATGGTAGTTACTGTGATTCCCAAAAGCCAGCCTCCGACTTGTTGCTCCCATGTGAACCATGCTGTTTCACCCTCACCCAGGCCCCCTGTTCTTTTGTCAACTGGTCTTGGCTAAAAGACGCCATGTATATTTAGTTTTTTCAGGGACAGCTTCCCTTGTGCTCCCAGGCAGAGTTTGTTCTTCTGCCTGTGCTATCTTTTAAACCTTGCATTTCCTTTATTATTGCACGTCACCCTGTATTGTGACTAATTTTTTTCTTTAAACCAAGAACTCCTTGAAGGCTAAGATCTTATCATTTTCACCCTTGAATTCCTGAGGATGGTGCTTGACACCTGGTAGATGCTCAGAACTTTTTTTTTTTTTAAGTAATAGGAGGCAAATGGAACAAAATGAGATTTGGCACAATGCTAATGTCATTGTAGACAAAAATTCCAAGTATTTTCCCATCGACCTTTTCTTTCAGGAGAGATGCTGAGAAAAGGATGCCTACTGTTTATGTCATTTACTTTTGCTTCAAAAGCTTTCCAGAATGGTGGAGGTGCCGTTCTGGGGAGGGAAGGAAGGCACTAATGGTCAAAGAGTGGCTGGTACATTCAACCAAGAGTTGACTGTTGACATGTTTGGTAGATTCTAATGAGTAAGGGAGATTGATGTTGAAGAAAGAGTTAAAGTTGTCTCTGGAGTTGACCTGTGAGTTAGGCAGGTCTGGTTTTGAGTTGGACTATATCACTAGCTGGGTGACCTTGGTTACACTATTTGATCCCTAAGTCTCGACCTTAGGCCAATTTCCTCTCTCATTCCTGTCAAAAACTGTTGGATTGCCTGTATTTTCAAGACTTCTGCCTCTCCATCTTCTCTACTCTAGAACAGTGACTTTCCTTCTCTATTACACAAAGAAAGTAGAGACCGCTAGATAACTCCCTTACAGAGGAGAAAAACCCTATAAAATTACACACACACACACACACACACACACACACACACACACACACAGATAAAACACTCCTTCAACTTTCTGTCCCAATCCTTTTACCTTCAAAGTTAACTGTACCTGTGCCCATCTAGGGGATCCCCTTTATCTAGACTGACTATATAAATTGTCTTCCAGACTCTAACACCACAGCGTAAAAGGCGCACAACTAATCATTACAGTGGAATAACAGGTATGAGCTAGGGCTGACTTAAGCAACCAGAACATTCTTTACCTCTTTTCAACGATGCAAGAGGTACACTTCTTCCTGTCTTTGGCCTTAGTCCTGAAAGCATTTTAACATGCTAAAGTCTTTCCCTTTTTAGAACCAACATATAAACCAAGATCTGAAATCCCTTTCTCCTCCTATTTCTTTTCCGCCGCCTCTGTCTCTGCCCCCTTTGTAAGCTCTGTCTTCTGGAGAGTAAACTACATCCTACTGTTACTCCTCAGTCTACTGCAAAATGGGCTCTGTCTCATAATTTTTCTGATGAAGCTGCTTCCACCAAAATCACCAGTTGGGGAATTTTGTAGACATTTTCAGGCCTTGTTTTATTTGACTTTAACAGCATTTGATATTTTGTGTATTTGCTTCTTTTTTAAATACCTCTCTCCCTTGGCTTCTGTGACCACTCTCTTCTGGTAATTCTCCTCTCTCCTTTTCTTCTTGACATGCTTATTCAGTGACTTTGGACATCTCTTCCCTTTGTCCCTTAGGAATTACTCAGCCTCTAGATTCTGTCCTTTCCCACTCTACTGTTGTCCCGGGCCATCTCGTGTATTCCCATTCTCACGATTACCTTCTAGAAGGGCGAAAGACCTCAAACTGGCATCTCCAGTACAAAACTCTCTGTAGTGCTCAGATCTGTGTTGGGTACCACTGCCAAAAGACAAAATGACCACAGATTTAGCTTAAATATCAAATTGATTTTTATTTGTAATTCTAGGAGAGAGGAACACCTTATTCTGTTTTACAGAATGAGTGTTCTGATGAGCTGACCACAGGGGGTTGGCTTTATAGGTAGAAAG
Source organism: Cebus imitator (assembly GCF_001604975.1). NCBI lineage: Eukaryota > Metazoa > Chordata > Mammalia > Primates > Cebidae > Cebus > Cebus imitator. The sequence continues at coordinate 5,992,164 of NW_016107343.1, read as the reverse complement.
GGGCTGAAGAAAGCAGATACAGGGAGCAAAAACGGAATGGGTGGTTGTTTTTGTTTGCTTTTGAGACAGCTTCTTGCTCTGATGGCCACATTGGAGTGCAGTGGCATGATTATAGCTGACTGCAGCCTCGAATTCCTGGCCTCAAGAAATCCTCCTGCTTCAGCCTCTGAAAGTCCTGGGATTACAGGCATGAGCCACTGCACCCAGCCTATGGGTGGTTTGGAAGTGACTTTTCTTCTTGGGTTAAAACAGAGGGAACTTCTGGCTGGGGGCGGTGGCTCACGACTGTAATCCCAGCACTTTGGGAGGCCAAGGAGGGTGGATCACCTGATGTTAGGAGTTCAAGACCAGCCTGGCTAACATGGTGAAACCCCATCTCTACTAAAAATACAAAAATCAGCTGGGTGTGGTGGTGCACACCTGTAATCCCAGCTGCTCAGAAGGCTGAGGCAGGAGAATCACTTGAACCTGGGAGGTGGCGTTTGCAGTAAGTGAAGATTGCGCCACTGCACTCCAGCCTGGGCAACAAGAGTGAAAGCCCATCTCAAAAAACCCAAAAAACAAAAAAACAGAAGAGACTTCCTTATCATATCAGCTCAGGTACACTGCCCCCTTTTGATGGGTTACTGTGAATCTCCTGTTTGTTTGTTCTAAACTGGCCCATTTCAGAGTTCAGTTTTATCACATGTCACCTAGCATGAGTGGCTCTGTTCTGGTTTGATCTGGTCTGCTGGGACCTAGTGCAGGAGGCTAGCTCAAAACAATGGCCTCCCATAAACTTTATTTAAAAGTACTGTACTGAACATCTCTGCTTGGCTGCCCCATAGAAACAGCAAACACAACAACTCTTCATCTTCTCTGTTTCAGAGAAAGGCGGTTACTTTCCACCCAGTTATCTAGGCTAGAAATTTGAGAATTATCCTTCAATACTTAATATCCCTCATGTCCGCTTCTAATCGTGTACCAATCCCTTTCCTTTCTATCTCCTTGATAACTCTAAACTTCTTTCAATTGCCTCTGCCATTTCAGTTCAGGTAAAATAATCTCCTGCCTGGGTTCCTGGAAGCCTCTTGCCTGACCTTATTCCCCTCCAGTGCCTTTCTCCATACTGCAACTGAGTGATCTTTTAAATGAACAAATCTGATCAAATCACTTTCTACTTAAACAGTTTCAGTGTTTCCTCATTGCCCTCCAGATAAAGCCCACACTCCTTAACTCTTACCAAGCGCCTTTTGGGTCTGGCTCCTGATTAGATTTTCAGCCTCATCTTTGGGGGTCATTCACTTTTCCTTTTCTCTCCACTCATACTCAACTTTTTTAATTGCCAGAAAGGCTATGCTTTCTCTTCTTTCTTGGGCATTGTACCTACTTTTGCCCCTACCTGGGCTCACCTCTCAAATGCCACCTCCCATTGCCTACCTTGTATGTATTTTCAGAATTGAAGAATTATAATAATAATTGTAATAATAGATAATGTTAATTGAGTGTCATTATGTGCTCAGTGATTTATTTGCACTATCTTATTCAATCCTCACAACCACCCCATGAGGAAGGCTTAATTATCCTCATTGAATGGTTGAAGAGACAGATCCAGATATCCACATAGCAGTCGGAGTGATCATTGTAAACATGAGTCAGATAATTTTATTCCTCATCTCATAATCTTTTTCTTTTTTTGTATTGTAGTAAAAATACATAACAACAAATTTACCATTTTAACCACTTTTAATTGTACAGTTCGGTGGCGTTAAGTCCATTGACATTCTTGTGCAACCATTGTTACTGTCCCTCTCCAGAGCTTTTACATCTTCCCCAGTGGAAACTCTATACCCATTAAACAATAACTCCCCATTTCCCTCTTCCCCCAGCCCCTCCTGACCACCATTTTACCTTCTGTCTCTATGGGTTTGACTATTCTTGATGCTCCCATATAAGTAGAATCATTCAGTATCTGTCCTTTTGTGACTGGCTTATTTCACTTAGCATAATACCTTCAGAATTCATCCATAATGAAATATGTGTCAAAATTTTATTCTTTTTTTTAAATTATACTTTAAGTTCTGGGGTACATGTACAGATTGTGATGGTTTCTGGCTTCATTCACATCTCTGCAAAGGACATGGACTCACCCATTTTTACGACTGCATAGTATTCCATGGTGTGTATGTGCCACATTTTCTTTATCCATTCTATCATTGATGGGCATTTGGGTTGGTTCCAAGTCTTTGCTATTGTAAACAGTGCCACAATGAATATACGTGTGCATGTGTCTTTATAATAGAATGATTTTTTTTTTTTTTTTTTGAGACGGAGTTTCACTCATGTTACCCAGGCTGGAGTGCAATGGCGCGATCTCGGCTCACCGCAACCTCCACCTCCTGGGTTCGGGCAATTCTCCTGCCTCAGCCTCCTGAGTAGCTGGGATTACAGGCATGCACCACCATGCCCAGCTAATTTTTTGTATTTTTAGTAGAGACGGGGTTTCACCATGCTGACCAGGATGGTCTCCATCTCTTGACCTCGTGATCCACCCGCCTCGGCCTCCCAAAGTGCTGGGATTACAGGCTTGAGCCACAGCGCCCGGCAATAGAATGATTTATAATCCTTTGTGTATATACCCAGTAATGGGATTGGTGGGTCAAAGGGTATTTCTATTTCTAGATCCTTGAGGAATTGCCACACTGTCTTCCACAATGGTTGAACATTACTACAAAGAACTTAAACAAATTTACAAAATTCTATTCTTTTTAAGGCTGAAAATATTGCATTGTATGTATATGCCACATTTTGCTTATCCTTTCTTGATGGATATTTGAGTTGTTTCCATCTTTTGGCTATTGTGATTAATTAATGCTGCTTTGAATGTTGGTGTTCAACTATCTGAGTACTTAACTTTTAATTTTTTTGGGTACTTGCCAGAAGTGGAATTTTGGGTCATATGGTAACTCTACGTTTAATTTTTTAGGAACTGTAATACTATTTTTCACAGTGACTGCACTATTTTATATTCCCACCAGCACTACACAAAGATTCCAATTTCTCCACATTCTTGCCAACACTTCTTTTCTCTCTCTTTTTTGGTGATAGTCATCCTAAAGGATGTGATAACAGCATCTTAATGGATTGTGGTTTTGATTTATATTTTTCTAATGTCTAGTGATGTTCAGTATCTTCTCCTGTGCCTACTGGCCATTTTACATCATTTTGAAGAAATGTCTATTCCAGTCTTTTGCCCATTTTTTAATGGGGTTGTTTGGCTGTTGTTGTTGTTATTGAGTTGCAGGAATTCTTTATTTATTCCAAATATTAATCCTTTAGCAGAAATGTGATTTGCAAATATGAAATATTTTCTCCCTTTCCAAAGACTGTCTGTCATAACCCTTTAATGGCTGCCCTGTGCCCCTGGTGGTCTGGTCTGCCCCATACCTCTCCATCCTTAGCCCCTCGCCACTGCCCCTTTACTATGCTCCAGCCACGTTGGTCTCCTTGAGGCTCCTGCCTCAAGTCCGGTGCTTACTGTTTCCTCTGCCTGGAATGTCTTTCCTCCTGATCCACATGGCTCACTACCTCACTTCATTCAGCTATTTCTCAAGTGTCATCTTATCAGAGAGATCTTCCCTGACCACCCCTTTCCCCTTTGTTCACTATTTTATTCCTTGTGTGCCCAGGAAAATGCCTGGCATGTCAAAGGTATGGAAAACATGTTTCTTGAATGAATGAATGAATGAATGATATAGACCTCTGATTCACACCCATGTTTCTCTGACTGTAGAGCCTGTAGCTGCTGGCCAACTACACTGGATGGTTCCTGTTTTGGGAAGCCTTCCCGGTGCCTCCAAGGCTGGCTGAAAGACCCTGGCTTCTGTGTTTCTCTGATAACAAGTCATCTGTCACATTGCATTGTAATTATCTGTTTATTTGACTGTGTTTCCCAAGAAATAGTTAGCAACTTGAGGGTACACACTAATTTCTTGTGTGGCATCTGGCACAATATCTAGCAACTGGGCTCAACAGGTATTAGAATTAATCAATCTCTCTGAGTCTCAATTTTCTCATCTATAAAATGGAGACAACTGCTTATTGTCTTGCAGTTATGGTGATTAGAAGTAATAAATGTAATATGCCTGCCACAGTGCTGGGCACATGGTAGGCCCTTGACAAATAGTAATTTAAAATTATTCATGGTAACTTTTATTTGTTAAAATTTACCAGTATTCTAAGGTATGTCTGAATTAGAATGATATAATGAACCTCCAACACTTTATTACTAAATTTATGTTGTCATTTACTTAATGCTGAAGAAACTTGGTGAATTTTGGAGCAAATTTCCCAACATTTTATTGTGAAAAATTTCAAACATGCAGAAAAGTTTAAAGAATCATATAGTAAATACCTGTGTACCCCATCTAGGTTCTTCAATTGACATTTTACTATACTTGCCTTATCGCGTATCTGTTCATCCCTCCATCCCTCTATCCCTCTATCCATCCACCCGTCCTTCCTTCCATCTATCCATTTATCAATGCATCTTATTTTTTGATTCATTTTTAAATTAAATTGCAGATATCAGGATGCTTCCTCGTAAATACTTCAGCATTAATGAGAGTTTAGAATTTGTTTACAATTCTTTTAAAAAAGATACTCAAGTAAAACTTACATTCAATGAAATGTACAAGTCTTAAGTGTATACCATTCAAAAGGTTTTGGCAGAAGTGTAACTCAAACCCCTATCAAGATGCAGAACATTAATATCATTCTAGAAAGTTCTCTCATGCCCCTCCAGTCCATCCCTGCCCCCATTCCTCCAGGGGTAAACACAACTTTTATGCTTTTTTCATGACGGGGTAGTTTTGCCTATTCTATAACTTCATATAAATGGAATCAAAGAGTCTACACTATTTTGCGTCTGGTTAATTTGCTCAACTTACTTTTGAGGTTCATCATGGTGATATGTATCAGTGAGTTGTTCCTTTTTATTGCTGAGTAGGATTCATGATACAAATATTTTACAGAGGATCCATTTTTCTGTTGATGAACCCTTGGGTTGTTCCAGTTTTGGGGTATTATGAATAAAGCTTCCACGATTATTCTCCTACAAATATTTTTCTGGATATATAATTTCATTCATCTTGGAGCGGAATTGCCAGGGTGGCTGAATGTTTAGCTTCATATGAAACTGCCAACCTTTTCCCCAAACACCTTAACTAAGTATAGCCACAAACAACTAAAATGTATTGAATGTTCTCTGTGGGTGCTGAGCATAGAGCCTTAATTAATGTATTTCATATGATTCTTACACCCAGACTATAGGGCAAAAGTTATTTTGCCTGGGTAAAATGTTCCCATTTTACATGTGAGATAATTGAGGCACAGAGAGTTAAATAACTGCCCATGGTCACACAGCTAGTAAGCAGCTGAGCTTAGATTTGGATCTAGGCAGGTTGGACTCCAGCTCCTATACCTCATGCCTCCTAGAATATAGTAGTAAAAAAAGATGTGGCTGTTTCTTTTCTCAGGAAACTAATTAACTTCCTAAGAATAAAAAATTGGTCATGGCAACCAATTTTAACAAGAGATAACTGGAGCAAGAATAACAAGAGATGCTGTGTTCATCAATAAACACAGTATAATGCAAATTCTCACCCACCATTTAGATGTGGTGTGTACGGTTAACACGGAGGTAGATAAATTCATTTATCAAGATCCCTTTACCCTCCTGAGAGGCTCTTCAAAGTTATTTATCTTCAAAGATGACCATATCTCTATCCCTGCACAATCTATGTAGCTTCCTTTGAGAATAAGTGAAGGGTTAAACCACTTCAGAGTCTCTTTTTGGGCTGGTTAATAAGGGCATGATGCCTCTCCTCTGTAATTACCAGAGGAGCCTGAGGCTTATTGGAGAGGTGCATATCAGCTGTAATGAGGTAGGGCAGGAGAGCATTCCCTCCCAGGATTTTTCTAAACTCAAAGAGGCTCAGTCTCAGGCCCAGACCTGTTTTGGAATATCTCTAGGAAACTTGAGGCAAGGAGGAGGACCACAGGGAACACAACTATTCTTTTGGGCTAAGAGCCCGCCTCTCATCTAAGACTCTTGACAGCCTAGCCCCCCTCTCTCATCTTTGAAAAGCTCTCTAAACCAGGGAAGTACTGAAAAAGGATGAGAGATTGGAGTTGTTGGTTAGGGAAGGCTGGGGTCCCTGAGTCTTCTGAAAACAGATGTTAGGTCTACACTTTCATTCTGGCTTGTAAGCCAGGAGCCCATAAGAAAGCCAGAAGAGTAAGTGGTGGTTGGTGTCCCAAGGCTCTCCTTCTTTTTAATGGTTCTGGGAAATATCTGAGTAATTCTACTTCTAGGGATGCTCTTCTTGGGTCACATATTAGCCATCTTAATGGGTATATTTGTCAGGATCAAGTCCATGCTCCTCAGAATGGTGAATGAGGACACTGCCCAGGTGGACCTAGCCTCCCACCTGGCCCGCCACTCCTCCCTGTTCTCCAGGTTTGAGGAATTGCTTGCTAGTCCCTGTGGGCACCACATCCCCATCCATTTGTTCCACTAGGAAGGCCTTTGTTTCTCCCCTTTCCAGCATTCCTATTCATCCTTTAAGGACTGAATTTAAAAGTCAAGAATGTGGTCGTAATTTGTTTACTCCACCTTCCTATCTTCTATAATTTCCTCCAGGTAGAAATATTCAATGTATGTCTGAATTTTTCCTAGTAAAAACATGTGGACAGAAACTTTTGAATAAACAAATGCTTTATTTGATCACCCTAAAAGCTAAATTATTTGTTTTCCTTGCTTCACAGAATGCTAATTTCATCTTAGGTGAAAAAAAGATTTTTGCCTAGGCTGTTGAGAAAGACAACGTTTACAAATATTGACACATGCTCGTTGTCCCTTCTGTCTCCTGAGCCCCCAGTGAGTCTCCTACTGGCTAAGGTTTAGATACCCCCTAGAAATTAATTTTTGGGAAATGTGTAGAGGGTTGGGACAGATGAGATTCTTTCAAAACTATTGGTATATCACAATTTTAAATGACAATCAGGATCTTTCTCTGGAAAAGTTTTGAAAGAAAACGGTGTCTCCGAAAAGTTTACTTTTCTTCTTTTTAATCTCCAGAACTCCTCTTCCTTTTCTTTCATTTGCCTAGACACAAATATAACTTAGGCCTTATGCAGATGCCTTCAGTTTTGGTCTAAGTCCTGCTGACTAGAGTCCAGAAAACTGTGAGGGGCAAACATGCTTTTTATTCAGCATTTTCTCTTCTTAATCTTCTACCCTTGGCCTCTTCCTTACCCAGGGAGGGGAAGTGGTAGACCGTGGAGCCACTCCTGCTGACTGGAGGGAATTGGGCGTTGCAGGCACTAAGCCAGGAACTTGAACTCGTCTGAAAAGTGAGATCTGGGTAGCTGCTCCCCTTAGAGCAAGGCTGGCAGCCAGCTCACGGGCGTTTGGATACCTGCGGGAGGGATTTCTGCTCCTGACAACAGGCAGTTTGTTCAGTTCTGCCTGCCCTGATTCCTCTCCTGTTGCTTTTCACTGCATCCCTGAGCTCTTTGGTAACTCCATCTCTCACCAATTTTTGCAATTCGCTGTAGACTTCAAAATCCTGGCTCTACCTTTCCTTCGTCTGTAGCTGCATTTCCCTGCAAAGTTGGAAGCCAACCAAGATCAGGTTTCCTTAACTCTTTCTCTTTCAGGCTCCTGGAGCTGAACTCTTCTGACCTACATACCAGAAAGGCTGTATCTTATCCTTCCTCACCACCATTTGAAAGGTTTCCCCAGCAGACGGATTTTTAGGTCCCTGTCTGACCTAGAAGCTGACAAAGGCGCCACACGCTGTTTTCAGAAACACTCACCATGCTAACAGGTTTTCACCAGCACACAGCTGTTCTGCATTTGGGGCAGCGTCTGTTTTCTTAGTTCCAACACAATGGACTTTTGTGGTTTTCTACCTGTTTTTGCTCCATGCCTATGTCATCTTTCTCCTGTTGCTTTGTTTTCTGCACTTCCGTATTCTCCCTTCTTTTGGAAGAATTTTCTCTTTTCTTCCCTCTTTATGATGTTTTTTTTTTTTTTTTTTCTACGCAGCCTGCCACCTTCTCTTGTTCCTGCCACTCTCTCTGCTCTGGGGTTCAGCTAGGAGATTTTCTGAGGGGCTGAAGTTTCTAGACTGCTAACCCAGGGATAAGGGCAATCTGTCTCTATTCAGAGTTAGGTTCCTGGCCCAGCCTACTTCTTAACTGCATGTGTAATCTTCATCCCCCTCCTACCGATGTTTCCGCGCTGCTTCATCCATCTGTAAGGATGACCCACCCTCTTTCCAGAGAATGAGGCCCCTTTTCCTGTTTAAATTCCTCAAGTCTTTAGACTTCTCATTTAGCTGTCCTAAAAATGGCAGATGAAATCCGAGGCACAACAAAGTTATCATGAAAACCTTTTCTTTGAGAGCCGCCTGTCTGATTGTTCATATTAGCTGATATTCGGTGGAAAGAGCACTAGACTTTTTTTTTTTTTTTTTTTTTTTTTTTTTTTTTTTTTTTTTTTTTTTTTTTTTTTTTTTTTTTTTTTTTTTTTTTTTTTTTTGAGACGGAGTTTCGCTCTCGTTACCCAGGCTGGAGTGCAATGGCGCGATCTCGGCTCACCGCAACCTCCGCCTCCTGGGTTCAGGCAATTCTCCTGCCTCAGCCTCCTGAGTAGCTGGGATTACAGGCACGCGCCACCATGCCCAGCTAATTTTTTGTAGTTTTAGTAGAGACGGGGTTTCACCATGTTGACCAGGATGGTCTTGATCTCTTGACCTTGTGATCCACCCACCTCGGCCTCCCAAAGTGCTGGGATTACAGGCTTGAGCCACCGCGCCCGGCCCGAGCACTAGACTTTTAAGAAAAGTTCTGGTTTTGCCACGTAGTAGCTACGCAACCTTGGGCAAATCATTTACCTTCCTTGGGTTCTTAGCGTCCTCACTGGTAGAATGAGAACGCTTCACAGGGCATTGTGGTGGTGAAAGAATCAGCAGGAGAGCACTTTGCAGATTGCTCTGGGTTGGCAGGGTGAGTGAGCAGGGATGGTGTCCTGATTTATCTTTAAATTCGAAAGGAATCAGACTCCCGTTTTGAAATTGTAGCGAATCCAGAATCCAGTCATAGGTGAATGTGGCCCCGGGGTGGTGCTTTGAGAAGTGGAATCACTGCAAGCTAGTTTCAACATTCATTTCCCAGGTAAGCCTACAGCCTGTTTTAAAAGGGCGTGTGGGGGCCAAACCCATAACAGTCTGGGACATTTCAGACTGGCACCACCTCCTCTGGCTGTTTCCGAGGCCATCTAGAGGCCAGAGCTCTAACAGATTAACCGAGAGTAAAGAGAGGACTGGGGCAGTTTGGAACCTTTGTGCAGACGTGCTCGTGCTCGTAGTGTAGAGGGCGGGAGAGAAGAAAGGAAGGAGGGCATTAGGAGCTGGGGCCCCACCTTTCATTTCAGAAAACTGCGCAGGCAGAGCCGGCTGCGTCACAGGCACAGGTGAGGAACTCAACTCAAACTCCTCTCTGGGAAAACGCGGTGCTCGCTCCTCCCGGAGTGGCCTTGGCAGGGTGTTGGAGCCCTGGGTCTGCCCGGTCTGGTCTCTGGGGCCAAGGCTGGGTTTCCCTCATGTATGGCAAGAGCTCTACTCGTGTGGTGCTGCTTCTCGTTGGCATACAGCTCACAGGTAAGAGCCGGCGGGCTTCTCTGAGCATTTCCTCCTTGACTGCCCACTCTATAAAGTTTGCTAATTGTCTTAGAAGTTGCAAGACTTTTGTTTGGGAGCCTGAGCCACGGTTGTAGTTTGTTTTACTTTGGATTTTACTGAAACCAAAGTTGGTGGACTGTTTTTGGAGACTTGTTCTTGGCCGAACAGGTTTAGGTGTGTTCAGCTGCCAGTGATTCAGGCACAGAGAGGGCTTTCTAATCTCAGGTTACATGCCGGGTTTTTTTTTTGTGTGTGTGTGGCTGCTCTCAACCTCCTGCTGCCGGCAGGACTTGGCATTTGGATTTCTGTGTGTGGGTCTTGTCTGGGACTCTCAGCAACACCAGCAAAGTGGAGATTGTTACACAGAGACCTACTGTGGTTTTAAAGTGCCCCAACACGCACATTCTAAACGTAAATATCAAGGTTAAAAAAAAATGCCACGTGGTATAAAAGGTTCCAGGAGTGCAGGCAAACACAGCTGTCTGGAGTTGATTAATTCAATTTCTTCAATAGACTAGTAAAAGTAAGGAATCCATGTAAGGCCCCATCTGGAAAACTTACCCACCAGGAGATCACTTTACATACAATACATAATGCTTAACCTTAATACATAATGTAATGTGTAATCAATGTTATGATTCATTTTAAATTTTTTGTTTATTCTTTCAATTATATTTGCGGATGTTTGTAGTTTGTTATGACAGTTAAGTCAGTACCACGAGGCGAGGCTATTATGCTATGGAGAAAGTAAGAGCACTACGAAGGCTTGCTGTGTGATGTTTCAGTCGTCACACGGAATGGGAGCGCCCAGGTTGCATATGAGTAGGAGTATGTAGATTCTGGGTGAAGTAAGTTTGGGAGCTGGGGCATCTCAGTTTCACTTTACTTTAAGTCCTACTCAGATATTTATTTTGGAAGTGTCAGCAGAAGTTCTTACAATACTACATTCCCTGTTAACCCTTCTTTTTCATTGCAGCTCTTTGGCCCATAGCAGCTGTGGAAATTTACACCTCCCGGGTGCTGGAGGCTGTTAATGGGACAGATGCTCGGTTAAAATGCACTTTCTCCAGCTTCGCCCCTGTGGGTGATGCTCTAACAGTGACCTGGAATTTTCGTCCTCTAGATGGGGGACCTGAGCAGTTTGTAAGTAGATTATTGTCATTTTCCAGGGGACCCTTGGTTAGGGAAATAATAAGCCAGTCCATTTCTCCTTTCCCTTCCAGTATTTTTCTTAGCAGCAAGCACAAGGTTAAGCTGGGAAACAATTCTTGGGAAGGAGACTGAGAGGCCGTTGAAGGGGAAAGCAAGTGACAGAGCTGCAGACAGGAAAGTTGGGTTTGCTGGTGTTTCACTTCTGCTCCTACCATCTTGGCCTCCTTGCCCGGGTACTGAATAAGAAAGACCTTTTGCCATTTCCCCTCTCTAGGTATTCTACTACCACATAGATCCCTTCCAACCCATGAGTGGACGGTTTAAGGACCGGGTGTCTTGGGATGGGAACCCTGAGCGGTACGATGCCTCCATCTCTCTCTGGAAATTGCAATTTGATGACAATGGGACATACACCTGCCAGGTGAAGAACCCACCTGATGTTGATGGGGTGATAGGGGAGATCCGGCTCAGCGTCGTGCAAACTGGTAGGTTATGCAGGGAACATCGGTTTTGGAAAGGATGTGAGTTTGTAGAAAAGAAAGGGGCAATCTTTTGTGATGGCCGAGAGAGACGGACGGTCTTTTGTGATGGATAGAGAGAGGGACTAGCCCTTCAGAACTGGGAGCCTCAGAGGGAGACTGAAGAGTTCTGGGGTAAAAAGAGAAAGGCTTTGTTTGGCTGTGGAAATAAACAGAAAGTAAAGCAAAGGAACTCAGAATCTGTTACAAAAATGGCATTGAGACCGTGAAAGGGAGAGGAAGCAATTCTTTGATAAAAGGCTTACAATAGGTCTGTTCACTCACTCGTTTATTCAAGATACGTATTGAGTAACTACTGTAATGCCAGGCACTGTCAAAAGTGCATGACATACACTATCTCATTTAATCCCCACACTACTCTAGGAGGCAGGGACTGATAATGGTAGTTAACACTTACTACTTCCCAAATGTCAGGGGCTTTACACGACACGTTTTATTTAATCTTTACATACCTCATCAGCTTATTGTGCATTTAGTGCCTCCCATCTTGCCAGTGAGGAAACAAAGCTCACAGAGGTTAAATCACTTTCCCTGAGTCATGTAGCTGATAAATGGAGTAACTTAGGACTCAGACCCAATCATCTTTGAATCTAAAACTGTGCTCTAAACTGGTGCCTTGTATTGTCTGCATCCCCATAAAGGACAATCTGGAAAACCATGCCAAGTAACAAAGAGCAAAGTACGCGAAACTTACGAGTTGTAGATCTGGGTTTGAGTCATTGCTACCATTTACCAGCTATCAAGAAATCTTATTTTCCTCATCTGTAAAGTGAGAATACACAGTGAGGATCACGGTGAGGATAAAATGAGATAATAAATGTGAATGTGTCCCAACCTCTGAATTGTACTGCATAGCTACCGTGCATTGTTTATTTTGCACAGGCACAGCATGGAACAATTTACAGGAATTATTTTATGTTTTATTAAGAACTCAAGGGATGGATATCATTCTCTCTG
>NW_016107343.1:5966617-5979745 GCF_001604975.1 Cebus imitator | reverse complement strand
ATGAGGAAACTGAGGCCCAAAGAAGTTAATTACTTCAAATCACACAGCTAGGTATTTCAACCTAGTGCTCTCTGGTGTGTGCTCTTAACCAACGCACAGTATTACTACTCCAAACATATAAGCCTGTGAAGTGGTATGATTCCCTTTCATTCATAGCACAGTTTAAAACCATTTCTCAACGCCCTACCAATAGGGGGCTGTGTGACCTTACAGAAAGCATTTGAGTATTGAAAGAAATAATGTAATAGTTTGAACCTCAGTTTCTTCATCTGCAAAATGAACAGGTTAAACAAACAAAAAATCAATGGTTCTTAAACATATGTGGATAATTATTCTTAGAGATTAATAAAATGAAAGCCATGGTCCTACTTCCCCTAAAACAATGGAGACATACACAATGAGACAGGGCCTCTGTGGGCTTGTAGATTACCTTCCATCCTTCTTCCCCATCCTCCTTCATGGACTCAAGGCTGGGAATCCTAGGCTAGACATTCTCTAATGTCCTTTCTGGCTTTGAGGGCTTATTGAAGTCTAATCAGAAATCAAGCTAAGGGACCACAGAACCAGGGTTCACAGACTCTACTGTGGCTTAGGGGCTCCTCCCTCTGGTTTCCCTTTTCTGTCATTTATCCACTAGACTGGAGTTACTGATTTACTTTCCTATCCTCTCAGCGGCATGAGCTCCTTGAAGGTGATGTCTTTTTGGCTTTGCATTTCTATCACAGTGCCAAGAACGTAGTAGGCCCTGAATAAATCTGAATAAATGACTGATGGAGTGAAAGTGATGAGAAGTCAGGGAGAAATGGGTTGGGCACTAGGTTTGATGAGGTTAGCAATAACCTTACCCCATAGGTAGTTCAACCCACCCAATGGTTTTCAAAACTACATCGGAATCACCTGGAGGACATGTTAAAACAGATTGCTCAGCCCCACTCCTAGCGATTCTAATTCAGTAGGTCTAGGGTGGAGCCTGAGATTTCCAAGTTCTCAAGTGTTGCGTTTACTTCGAAGACCACACTTTGAGAACCGCTAAAGTATCTGTATGGTTTTCCTATTGCTAGTAGGGTTTACAAGGTAATATAGTATATTATGTCATTAGATTTCATTGTAGTCCTCCTCTTTTCAGAATCCTAACCTAATCTTTTTCTCCTTACAGTACGCTTCTCTGAGATCCACTTCCTGGCTTTGGCCATTGGTTCTGCCTGTGCACTGATGATCATAATAGTAATTGTGGTGGTCCTCGTCCAGCATTTCCGGAAAAAGCGATGGGCTGAAAGAGCTCATAAAGTGGTGGAGATAAAATCGTAAGGCTGGGCAGTTCTGGGAAAGTTCTAACAGTCTAATGGTGACTCTTGGTATTCTGCAATGGGGCTAAATAGTTGCTGAACAGATGTTCTTCCCTTTAAGTTAATCCTATATAAAAGAATTCACATTTGCAGGACAGACAAATTAGGTATGAACTAGTAACTTTACAAAAGGTTTCTTTACAAAAATTTCCTTATGGGATTTACTATGTGTGTTGGGGGGGTTGATTTTATAAAAATCTGCGTATGTAAAGCTTTTCTAAAAAACCCCTTATGTTTAGAGTGAAACATACATTTATAGATTTTTTTTTTTTTTTTTTGAGACGGAGTTTTGCTGTTGTTGCCCAGGCTGGAGTGCAGGTGTGATCTCGGTGCACCACAACCTCTGTTTCCCAGGTTCCAACAATTCTCCTGCCTCAGCCTCCCAAATAGTTGGGATTACAGGCATGCACCACCACGCCTGGCTAATTTTCTATTTTTAGTAGAGACGGGGTTTCTCCATGTTGGTCAGGCTGGTCTCAAACTCCTGACCTCCTGATCTGCCCAGCTTGGCCTCCAAAGTGCCAGGATTACAGGTGTGAGCTATCTCGCCCGGCCAAAGGGAAGCATACATTTGTAAAGGTGTGAGCTACCTCGCCCGGCCAAAGGGAAGCATACATTTGTAAAAACCACTGGTCTAGGCAGTCAGCAGGGTCACTATGAGTCAGTGCCTACAAAAGTCTGTTGTGCTGATAACAGGTGTTCATTAAATGTATTTTAAAATTGAGATAAAACTTACGTGCCATAAAATTCACCCTTTTCAGGTTCATAAAGTTGTGCAACAATCATAACTAATTGCAGAATCTTATTAAGCTCCCTCCCCTAAAGAAACCTCATATCCCTTAGCTATCCCTCCCTATTATCCCCTCCCACCAGCCCCTGACAACTACTCATCTACTTTCCATCTCTATGGATTTGTTTATTCTGGACATTTCATTTAAATAGAATCATATGATTTTATGCCTTTTATGCCCAGCTTCTTTCACTTAGCATAATGCTTTCAAGGCTCATCCTTGTTACAGTATGTATTAGTACTTCTTTCCTTTTTATAACTGCATAATATTGCATTGTGTGAATATACCACATACTGTTTATCCATTCATCAATTGATGGGCATTTAGGTTTTTTTCAACTTGTTGGCTATTGTGACTAATGCTGCTATAAACATTCATTTACAAGCTTTTATGTAGACCATATATTTTTAATTCTCCTAAAAGTGGAATTGTTGGGTCCTATGGTAGCTCTGTTTAGTTTTTGGAGGAATTGCCAGACTGTCCCAAAACAGCTGGACTATTTTGCATTCCCATCAGCAAGATATGAGGGGACCATTTCTCCACATCCTCCTCAACACTCATTATTGTCTTTTTTATCATAACCATGTATTAGGCCATTCTTGCATTGCTATAAAAAGAAACGCCTAAGACTGGGTAATTTATAGAGGAGATTTAATTGGCTTATGGTTCTACGGGATGTACAAGCAAGGTGCTGACATTGCTTGTCTCCTGGGGAGGCCTCAGGGAGCTTTCACCCTTGGCAGAAGGCAAAATTGGGCCAGGCATTTCACAGGGTGAGAGTAGGAGCAAGTAAGTGAGTTTGGGGGAGGTGCTACACACTTTTAAATGAACCGATGTTGTGAGAACTGACTCACTATTGAAGACAGCACCAAGACATGAGGGATCTGCCCCCATGATCCAAACACGTCCCACCAGGCCCCAACCTCCAGCAATGGAGATTACAGTTCAACATGAAATTTGGGCAGGGACAAATATCCAAGCTAATCAAGCCGTCTAGTGGAGGTCAAGTGGTATCTCATTGAGGTTTTGATTTGCGTTTTCCTAATGACTTGATGTTGAGCACCTTCTGATGTTCTTATTGGCCATTTGTATATCTTATTTGGAGATGCATATATTCAGAGTTTGCGCATTTTAATATGGGGTACCTTATTTGACTTACTCTTATAAAGCTGTAAGAGTTCTTTAAGGGATACTAGTTCCCTATCAGATATACAATTTGCAATTACTTTTTCCCATTCTGTGGATTGTCTTTTCATGTTCTTCACAATGTCCTTTGAAGAACAAAAGTTAAATTTTGATGAAGTCCAGTTTATTTATTTTTTCTCTTTTGCTGCTAGTGCTTTTATCTCATTTAAAAAACCATTGCCTAATCCCCCAGATAATGCAGGTTTCTGGCTGTGTTTTTTTCTAAGAGTTTTATAGTCTTAATTTTTACATTTAGATCTTTGATTTATTTTGAGTTCATTTTTGTATATGGTTGAGGCAGAAGTCCAGATTCACTCTTTTGCATGTGGTTCCAGCACCATTTATTTCATTTCCTTAATAAACATTTACTGAAATAAACAGAACTGATTTTTTTTTTTTTTTGAGACGGAGTTTCACTCGTTGCCCAGGCTGGAGTGCAGTGGCACGATCTTGGCTCACTGCAACCTCTACCTCTTGGGGTCAAGTGATTCCTCTACCTCAGCCTCCCAAGTAGCTGGGATTACAGGCATGTACCACCAAGCCTGGCTAATTTTGTAATTTTAGTAGAGACAGGGTTTCACCATGTTGGTCAGGCTGGTCTCAAACTCCTAACATCAAGTGATCTGCCAGCCTCGGCCTCCCAAAGGACTGGGATTACAGGCATGAGCCACTGTGCCCAGCCAACCAGAACTGATTTTGAGAAGCCTAAACAAACCCAACTCTGAGGTTTATAGTTTGAGTAGAATCAATAAAGATGACTTAGGTCAACATAAAACTTTTTTTATTTTGAATAATATAAATTAGAGGTGGGATACTAATGGTAAAATAAGGTGTTTTCTTTAAAACTCTGGAGTTCCCAGTCAGAATGCAAACTGTATTCCCTTATATTCTGAAAATTGTCTTAAGTTCAGAGGTGTGAATATTATTAATTAGATATCTCCAGTTTAGCTCTGTGTAAGCTTCAATCTACTCCCAAGTGCATATGATTGTTTCGAAAGTATAGGGGGAAAATACCTTACTGGAAGCTTCTGTAGGATTTGCCTACTTGCTTCTTGTCTTGTTCACCTGACGTGTGGTTTCTGCTTCTTTGTTACAGAAATGAAGAGGAAAGGCTCAACCAAGAGAAAAAGGTCTCTGTTTATTTAGAAGACACAGACTAACATTTTTAGATGGTAAGGTTCACAAATATGTTGATTTCTTTCCTCAGCTTTCTGATGTGTCCAGCCCATCTCCAATGAGGATCTCCCAGATCACTTGACAGTTAGGTGTTTCTCATATGAAATTAGAGGAGCTGGATCAGGGAGACAAAAGTCTTCTATTACTCTTATGGAAGCCTCCTCCTTTGAGTGTATTTTGTGCAAAGGATTAAGAAGCTGGACTCTACTGCCATTAAAGCTGAGAGAATTCTAAGGTTTTTTTGTGGCTTCGGGATTATATTTATTACCACTAATAATAAAAAATATTCAACATGTAAATCTTTTTTTAAATCAAAAGATTATTATCTGCTTATTCTTATTTCTCAATCATGGTATTAAGAGAGTGACTCAATAGATATATCTGGCATTTTTTTAAAGGAGAACTTTTGTACTATTTGGAATTGATTTCAACTCCTCTTATTTAGTTATTGGTATTAATAACTACATGAAATGAATCCAGTTTCAGTAGTATATAATTTTATTTTTCCAGTTTTTAGGTTCATCAGGCTTAAAAAGTAGGATAATTTATTTTTCTTTTCTTTGTTTTTGAGACAGGGTCTCAATCTGTCACCCAGGCTGGAGTACAGTGGTGCGATCTTGGCTCACTGCAACTTCTGCTTCCCAGGCTCAAGTGATCCTCCCACCTCAGCCTTCCAAGTAGCTGGGACCACAGGTGTACGCCACTACACACAGCTAATTTTTGTACTTTTTGTAGAGACAGGGTTTTGCCATGTTGCCTAGGCTGGTCTCAAACTCCTGAGCTCAAGCGATCCACCTGCCTCAGCTTCCCAAAGTGCTGGGATTATAGGTGTGAGCCACCATGCCTGGCCAATTTATTTTTCACATGCTCAGCATTTCTCCCATTTTCTGAAATAGGTCCACACATTTAATTTCTAGATGTTATAAATCCAGACATGCAAACTTAAATTGTATACTCATAAGAAAGTTCTTGATATTAATGACTTTATCCTGTAAAACTCTGGCTCTCTTACATGGGAGAAAATTATAGAGGGTCACATTTTTTATAGGCTAAAGCTCCAGTGAAAGACCTCAAAGACTTATAAAATAGAATATGGAGAAAAATGACTGTATTGTAAAACCAGAAAACCAAATTTAACATAAGGGAGTTTTTACCAGCCAATGGCTATTGTCTCTTTAAAATTAAAGGGATTCTCTAACTAGTTGGGGTCATGGAAAATAAATATGGGAGACGTTTTAGATCGAAAGAAACTTAAGAGACAAACACAATCAAAGTGCAATGTGTGATCCCCAACTGATGAATAATAGTGTGAACAAACTAGTTGTAAAAAAAGCCTTGGAGGGGCAATTGGGAAAGTCTTGAATATGAAAATGTTAACTACATGGATAACATTAGGGAATTATTGTTAGCTTTTATGAGGTCTAGTAATGGTATTGTAGTTATAAAGAAAACGTACCAATTTTGAAAAATGATTACTGGAGTATTTAGGGGTAAATGTCAGCAATTTGCTTTAAAATCTTAGGGAAAAAAGCAAATAAAACAAAAAAAGGCTTCAGAATTAGGTGATGGGGAGAGGAGGTGAGAAAAGAAAGAATTACTAAGTGTAGCGGATGAGTAAATTCCACATGCTGTCTTCTCTACTTTTCGGTATGTCTGATTTTGTTTGTAACGAGAGAGAGAAGTGGGGAGGATATGGAATGTATGCACGTGAGCAAGTTGTGGATCATCCAAGTGTCCATGCAAGGTACTTAGAGGCTACGATTTAAGGATACTAACTCTGAAAATCATGTAATAAGGATTAGGAAACTTCTTTTAAAAATTAAATTGGGGGAGAATATGAATATTTTCCTTCAGAATGAAGATCTAATAACATATGTAATTCATAATGCCAAGTATTCCTGTTGCACTCTTTTCGAATATATTATTCATTTAAACTTTTGTTTTGTGTTTTAGGAAGCTGACGATTTCTAAGAACAAGAACCCCAGTATTTCTTGAAGTTAACGGAAACTCTTCTTTGGCTTTTCCAATTGTGGCCCATTTTCCAATCAGTTCTGCAGCATGTGCCTAGACAAGCAACATACCTCTGGAGCCAGCACAGTGCTCTTCCATATCACCAGTCATATACAGCCTCATTATTAAGGTTTTAATTTCAGAGTGTAAATTTTTTCAAGTGCTAATTAGGTTTTATAAACTAAGAAGCTATATTTTTGCCCTTAAAACACTGTAGTGTTATGACTTGTATGCACATATATTGGTATCAGAGGGGATAAAAGCCAGTTTGTCTGTCATAGTATTTCCTTTTACATTTCTTTTAGCAGCGCTCCTGCTACAAAAGTTAATGTGTTTACTCTCTTTCCTTCCCATATTCTCAGTTAAAAGGTGAGTTAAGTCTCCTAGGTGTTTTTGATTAACAGTAAATCCTAAATTCAAACTGTTACATGGCATTTTGATTTTTATGTCTCTCCTTAACTATGAGGCGCATCTTATTTTATTGAAATTTTTTCAATACTCCAGGTGATCAATTTAGTTGTTATGTTAATGAATCCAAGATTTACAATAGCACAATGCGAAATCACACAGTAACTACAAAAGATTACATAAATAGGAAAAGATTGGCAGATGACATTGCAGGATGAATCACTTGTCACTTTTCTTTTGTGCTGTGAAAAATAATCAACAATGTGGGTCTTTCATGAGCAGTGACTGACTGTTTAGCTTACTATGTTTTCCCCCACAATTCAATGATCTATAACCGAGCAAAGTCTATGCTCATTTGCAGACTGGAATCATTAAGCAGTTTAATAAAAAGATTCTAAAATAGTATATTACAACTTTGAAAATTCAGGGCTGGTGAAAAAATATCAACTCTAAATGATGATAATTTTGTACGGTTTATATAAAACTCCGAGAACTGGAAGAAATTATTAACTTTTTTCTTTTTCTTGATTTTTTTTTTTTTTGGTTGTAATTCAGTTGTTTATTTTGGGGGAGGAAGACTTTGGTATGGAGCAAAGAAATACCAAAACTACTTTAAATGGAATAAAACCAGCTTTATTCTTTTTTTTCCCTCTGTACTGGTAGATAAAGCAAACTTTATAAGTGGACTACTGAAAGAAAAGTGCCTTTTGAAAGTGTTTAGCTTCCCGGTGTCTTTCCAAGCTTAAAATACAGAAGCATTTGTTCAAAGGATAGAAAACATCTAAAAGTTTAGGCTCAAGATCAATCTTTACAGACTGATATTTTCAGTTTTTAGGCTGCAGATGTTATTTCTTTTAACAAAATGGAATTTTCAAATAGATTATCTGTATTTAAAGGTATGGACCTTGATATTTTTCCAATACTATTTTTAAAAAATTTGTATGATTTACATATGAAACTCAATTCTGAAATTCATTACATAGCTCATTCTGCCTTTTATACTGTCTAAAAAAGCAAAGTTTTAATGCAGTTTTAAACTGTGCAGTTTAAATGCACAGTAACTTACATCTGAAGGCTGTATTTCCTTTAATCACATTTTATATTTTTTCTTCACAATCCTAACCTTTGAAAATATTATAACTGGATATTTCTTCAAACAGATGTCCTAGATGATGGTCCATAAGCATAATGAAGAAGTAGTTAAAAATGTACAGACAGTTTTTCCAGCAAAATTTGTAGCTGATGTCTTGGCTAAATAGTCAAGCAGTAATATGGGCCTGTTGTTTAGTGTCTCCTTCCTAAAGAGCACTTTTGTATTGTAATTTATTTTTTATTATGCATTAAACACTATGTAAATAAATTTTAGTAATAAAGAATGATGAATTATGTAATTTGTGTATATACATATCTAAAAGTTCTACACTGCAGGGGAAACAGATGGATATATATTTTATCTTTAGTGAAAAGTTTTCTTAGTAGAGACAACCTAGAAGTCAACAATGGAGAAGTATACGGATTTCCACAGAATTTTCACATTGCTTTGGATAGCTGGGAATTGGGCACAACAATACTAGTTAGTTTGAGGGCTCTTTCAAAGAACAGTATAAAAGATTCCATTTAGTACGTTGCTAAACTAGTTTTAATAGGGAAAACTACTGGGTTTCAAGTCTAGTAAAGGAATAGAAATTGAAAAATGGAAAGTTATTAATTTTTCTCCAAAGCGAAAGCATCCTTTTATTCTCCTACTGCTTTCACTGACGTGGCAATTCCCAGGGAAGAGGCTTACTGATTATTAAAGCAGCCTACTTATTGTACCATCTCTTATTCAGAAGTATATGACACCATCTCACTTCAGGTACTTTGATAACATAAGTTTTTTGCTTTTCCAACCAAAGATACACAAATCCCAGTTTCCCTTTTTCTCTAACACAGGCTGTAATGATTTGATCATCATTGCCATCGCCAAAAGTAACTTAATAAACACTCAATTCTGGATGCTGTACTAGCTGTACTAAAAAGAGCAGGAACCAAAGATGCTCGTGGTATATATTACTACCACAAGCGCCTAATACATATTTATCTATGTTGTATGATCTCCCAGGTGTTTCTGAACTCTAAATTTACGGGAGTGTATTCTGAGAACCTTCAACTAAAATAATCTCGAGATGTAAAAACCATGTCTGGAATGCAGTCAGAGCATCACAATTATTTAGTTCTGCATAAAACAAAATTGTAAAGATTCCAAGTTTGTAACCTACTTAATTTTCAAGCAGAAGACAGCAATTAGCTTCCAACTGAAAGTTAGCGAATAGGGGCCACTGAAACCAGGTGTGGTTCTGGAAAGAAGCCAGGTTCCTATGGTAACTTCGGATCGTTAAGTTGTCTCACTGCCTCCTGCTGACGTCACTTCCGGTGTTACCTGTGTCGTTACTGGGAGCTGTAAACAAGGTGTGCAAGCATCTGAAGAGCTGGCGGGATGCAGCAGAGCGGAGCGGCTGGAGGCCGTGGCTGCGCTCTTTTCCCTGTGCTGGGCGTCCTGTTCTTCCAGGGTGAGTGCTGTGGCTGGCTGCGCTCCACTTCCGGCTGCGGGGTTAGGGAAGATGGTCGCTTTTCCGATTCCGGGCGGGGAGGGTCTCTGGAAAGCTCCCGGAACGCTCGGGGATAGAAGGAAGGAAGGAGGGAGCAGGACGTGGGGAGGATGACGTCACCACCCCGCTGAGGGGTGTTGGTATTTTGTCAGTCTTTTCCTGAGCTTTGGGAGCTTGACCACCTTGTGTGACTTTTGTCATTGTAGTTTGGTGATAACATAACTCGATGGAACCACAAAGAGCTCTGGCTTTGGGGGCACCCGGTGTTATTTTGTGATGAGACTATCAGTGATTGACATCTGCGGTTTGGGGACTGTATACCCTGATTAGAAAAAAGGCAGGTCTAGCATTCAGTAGTTTGTCCCAATAGTTTTGAGAAACAAAATCATGACCGTCGGTAATTTTATTTTTTGTAGGTGATTATTGTGGTCTCTAAAATGAAATATTTGTTAGTCACAGAAGGGATGTGATGTGATTCATTATAGGGAAGCATATTGATGAAAAATCAACTGATTTAGCATTTTAATAACTTTTTAGTCTCACAAGATCTGATTTTTTTCCTTTTTTAAAATAACTTTTTAATACAAGAAAGAACATATAAATTCTGTTAAAAATTAATCTGTTAGCTAATATCAGAAGTAGGATGTTCATACTGACATTCACATTTTAAAATTTAGGTGAGTTTTGCTTTCATATAATTTTCAAATTGGGTAAATTTCAATCCAACCTAATTACCTTCATTTTAAGGTACAATTATTTTCTGGATTTTGTGTATGTGTGTCTTCCTGGGAAATAAAATATTAGTATATCTAGTATTAGAGTGATTTGCTAACTTTATACAATTTCCTTGAGGGTAATGGGGATTTCTGAAAGAGATATTTAATTTATATAAAGACTTTAAAGACTTCAGGTGTTCTAAACCTTAGCAGATAGGGCTGGAAAGTTTTTAACTGATGACTAATATTCATGTTGCCAGTACACCCCTGATCCCTCCCAGCTGCCTGTGTCATCATAAGTCTCCTGTTTTTTAGCTACATTATTTTGCAGTATGGTATTTAGGCTGGTTTACTGTCACTCCTAATAAACCCAGTTCTCTCTCTCTCTTACACACACACACACACACGAGAAATATTCAAATATTGTCTTATTGAGAAAAAATCTGGAAATGGACTTAATGTCATTTTGCTTTGAAAAGCATCTGTCAAGTTCAGCAGAGCATATAATTCAATCAAACACTAAAAGTGGATTTTATGATCTTGATATACTTGTGGAATAGATTTTTTGCCTTTTTTTCTTTTTTCTTTCTTATTTTTAATTTTTCCCCAAAATTTGATGTCAGATTTTTTGCCTTTTAAAAAATTACTGGTGGCTGCGTAGTGGCTCCTGCCTGTAATCCCAGCACTTTGGAAGGCCTGAGGCCAGGAGTTTGAGACCAGTCTAACCAACATGGTGAAACTTCATCTCTTCTAAAAAGTTTTTAAAAAAAAATTAGTCAGGTGTGGTGGCAGGTGCCTGTAATCCCAGCTACTCGGGAGGCTGAGGTAGGCGAATCACTTGAACCTGGGAGGTGGAGGTTACGGTGAGCTGCGATAGTGCCATTGCACTCTAGTCTGGCCAACAAGGGTGAAACTCCGTCTCAAAAAAAAAAAAAAAAAGAAAAAACTGGTTTATCGTATTATTCACATGCAATACAATTTACTCTTTCTTTTTCTTTTTTCCCCTTTTTTTCAAGCCTGCAGATGATCAAACAATTTACTCTCTTAAAGGGTATAATTGAATGGTTTTTAGTATATTCACAGTTATACAATCATTACTATAATCAATTTTAGAACATTTTCCTGATTTCAAAGAGAAACCTGATACCTATTAACAATCACTTCTCATTCCCCATTTCCCTTAGCTCCTGGCAACCACCAGTCTATTTTTTGTATCTATGGGTTTGCCTATTCTGGACATTTCATATAAATAGAATAATGTCTGTAATCCCAGTACTTTGGGAGGCTGGGATGGGTGGATGATTTGAGGTCAGGAGTTTGAGACCAACCTGGTCAACATGGTGAAACCCCATCTCTACCAATCAATCAATCAATCAATCACTGGGGGTGGTGGCATGCCCCTGTAATTCCAGATTGTTGGGAGGCTGAGGCAGAATAATTGCTTGAACCCAGGAGGCAGGAGTTGCAGTGATCTGGGATTGCACCACTGCACTCCAGCTTGAGCGATGGAGTGAGACCCTGTCTCAAAAATAAAATAAATAAATAAAAAAAGTGGAATCACACAATATGTGCTTTTTGGTGACTGGCCTTTTTCACTTCTCATGTTTTAAAGGTTCATCTATTTTTTTGGTCTTTTAAATCTGTTATGTGGTAGATTTTGGTTTCATATCAGTGTTTATTTGCCTTTCTTTTTTGAAGATAAGGCCACTTAAATTATTAGATTATTTGAATTCTCCTTAAGTTATAAGTCTAGTCCTGCTATATCAGTTATCTAAGTATTTAGAAATGGTAGACTAGAAGGCCTAGGCTTCTTAAACTTTTTGTATTTTTACGTAAGTGTACAATAATATGAATAAAAAATCAGCAGATTTATATTTTAGAAAATGAGGCATACAAAATTGGTGGCTTTATTGACACATTTAATTCTTCCATGTGTAAAATTACTTACGTTAAAATGTGATTTTCTTGTTTTTCCCCCAGACTAAAAAATTTTTGTTATTATAAATATTTCTATAGTTGGGCTGTTTTTACCTGGCAAGAATGCTTTTCTGCTCAGGTGAAAAGATAAGGATGTTAGGCCTAGGATGGACATTTCTGAATGAATTAATGTTGGATTGGAATTTTTAACAAGAGAAGGAGACAACCTATATTACATCCATTGATTTTAAGACACTTTTAATTGCAGGTATTATAAGTGTATACAGCTCAATGAATTTTCAGGAACTGAACACACATGGGTAACTAGCACCCAAATCAGGATATATAGAATGTTCCTCGAATTTCAAAAGCCTTCCTTTGTGCTTCCTTCCAGTCATTATTCCTTTTCCCCAAAAAGGAGTCAACATCCTGATGTCTAACAGTATAGAATAGTCATCCACGGATGAACTAAACTATTACTCTCTTATTTTTCTGTAACTATATAATTAAGACCCACATATCCAGTATTTAGATTTCAACTAAGTGACTTTAAATGTTGATAACTTTGTGGCACAATCATGCTCATAAATATGGAGTTCAAATATATTAACAAGGAAAAAGTTAGTAGGTAGGTGTGTTTACTGATGGTGTACTTACTGTAATTTAGCAAACAAAATTTGATTTATAACCAAAAATTACTATAATTTAGTAACCAGAATATATAATTTTAATGTTTATTTTGTAATATTTTTTTATAAAAAGGAAACTGGGCTGGGCGTGGTGGCTCACACCTGTAGTCCCAGCACTTTGGGAGGTCAAGGCGGGTGGATCACGAGGTCAGGAGCTGAGACCAGCGTGGTCAATATGGTGAAATCCTGTCTTTACTAAAGACACAGAAGAATTGTTTAAACCTGGGAGGTGGAGGTTGCAGTGAGCCGAGACTGTGCCACTGCACTCCAGCCTGGGTGACACAGAGAGGCTCTGCCTCAA
>NW_016107343.1:5952908-5966605 GCF_001604975.1 Cebus imitator | reverse complement strand
GCCCCGCCCAAAAAAAAAAAAAAAAAAAAAAAAACCCCAAAAAACACAACTGTTGGTTTGGTCTACTTGAATAAATATTGCTAAACATCCACAATATGCTAGGCTCTGTTTTGATGGGCTCAGGATCTATTGGCAATGACATAAGTCAACAGGTGATTTTAGAGTCATGCTAAGAGATAAATTCATTAGAAACCATTAGCATGGAGAAGAGGTGCTTTTGATCTGGCAGGAAGATAAAGGAAGGAGGTGAAGTTAAATCTTGAAAGGGGAAGAACAGTTAGTTAGAGATAGAGTGAAGAAAATTTTAGACGTAGAGAAGAGCATAAATAGCAACCGACTTTCCTGTCAGCTGAAGCTGACTCAGATTGACCTAAACCAATCATTACATCTAGTGGTGTCCTGGTAAACAGCAGAACATTTTTACAAAAACTAAAAAGTCCAGATACATAGGGTTGGACAATTTCTGTGGTGCAAATACTCCTGCCATGGTCAATTTCAAGCTACATAGGTTAAGTCCCTAATGTTGATGTGGGAAGAAATATATTAATACTTAATTGGCTCTTGAGAGCCAACAGGAGCCGGCTGAGCACACCATCTTCCCAATCACAAAGATAGGTTTTGGGTCAATATGTGATCTAAGCTAATCCAATCAAAGCCAGTTTCAGAAAACCTGCTTGGAAAGTTATTTAATGACTCCCTGCCTTGTTTTTTATTTTTTTGTTTTTATTTTTATTTTTTTGAGATGGAGTCTTGCTATCTTGCCCAGGTTGGTCTTGAATTCCTGGGCTCAAGTGATCCTCCCACCAGGACACCGCTAGATGTAGTGATTGGTTTAGGTCAATCTGAGTCAGCCTCTGCTGGCAGGAAAGTCAGTTGCTGTTTACTGTTAGTTTTCTCCCCTCCTACCAGACTCATTCTCTGCTGTACTCTACTCTTTGGAAAGCTGACTGTATAGAGTATATCATTCAGGCTCTCTTCCTCTGTTTCCAGTTAGATTTGGCCAATGGGAGGCATTGGCAGGAGACTGGAGGGCAGGAGAGAGAAAATCAGGATATTTCTATTCTGTTCCCTCCCTGTCTTGGTGCCATGCTCTGTAGTACCTATATCCCTCTAACAACAGCCCTTGTCAGAGCCACAGCTCCCAGTCTTACCAGGATCTAGTAACACCATTTCCTCCCTTTCCTATTTCGACCTGGGGACAGTAAAGGCTTTGTGCTGTTGCCAGTTCCCTTGACCTTGGGAAAAGTTCCTTCGAAAAGTGGTCCACGCTGAGCATGTTGGCTCATGCCTGTAATCCCAGCACTTTGGGAGGTTGAGGTGGGAGGATTGCCTGAGCTCAGGAGTTTGAGTCCAGCCTGAGCAACATGGCAAAATCCTGTCTCTACCAAACATACAAAAAATTCACCAGGTGTGGTGGCATGCACCTATAGTCCTAGCTATTTGGGAGGCTGAGGTGGGAGGATAACTTGAACCTGGGAGGCAGTGGTTGCAATGAGCCAAGATTGCACCATTGCACTCTAGCCTAGGCAACAGAGTGAGACCCTGTCTCAAAAGAAAAAAGAAAAGAAAAGTGGCCCATATACTTTTCAAAATCTCAGCTGATTTTGCCTTCCATTTCCTGCCAGGATCCTGACTGATAGTGTCATCTTTCTCCTAACTCATAGGCTGTGTGGGAAAAGGGGTATCAAAAAAAAAAAAAAAGGATATTATTAGGAGATCAGGGGAAATGGATGTTGAACTAGCAACAAACAAATGTTTACTACATTTGTTTTGAGGTCATGTGGTGTTGGTATTCAAGTGAGTATATCCAGATCCAGTGACACTTGAACACTCAGAGGCAGGTCATGGCTAGTAATACAGATTGGGAAATCATTGCCCTATTAGTGGTTATTCAATCTACAAGTGGGTAGGTTTGTTCAAGGATAACACATTGAATGACTGTAGATTCAGGCTGGAGCTCTAAGGAACACCAGTGTTTAAAGGATGGATAGGAAAAGAACAGCTTTAGATATTTGATACGTACTGCCAGAGATTTGGGGAGATAAAGAGAGAGTGAGTTAGTACGTGTGTGTGTGTGTGTGTGTGTGTGTGTGTGTAACACAGTCAGTTGGGGAGTTGGTTGGAGGGAGACTAAAGAGATTCTGATTTTAAATGGTAACCCATATCTCTTTGTTCTAAACCAGGGGTTGGCAAACTTTTTCCATAAAGGGCCAGAGACTATTTTAGATTTGGTGGGCTACATGGTCTCTGGTGGCAGCTATTCAATTCTGCAAAAAATACAGCCACAGATAATATATAAACAAATGAACATGACTGTGTTCTAATAAAACTTTGTTTTAAAAGACATTGTAGACTGGGCACAGTGGCTCATGCCTGTAATCCTAACACTTTGGGAGGCCGAGGCAGGCAGATCACGAGGTCAAGAGATTGAGACCATCCTGGCCAAGGTGGTGAAACCCTGTCTCTACTAAAATTACAAAAAGTAGCTGGACATGGTGATGGTCGCCTGTAATCCTAGCTACTCGGGAAGCTGAGGCAGAAGAATCACTTGAACCCAGGAGGTGGAGGTTGCAGTGAGCTGAGATCATGCCACTGTACTCCAGCCTGGTGACAGAGTGAGATTCCATCTCAAAAAAAAAAAAAAAAAAAAAAAGAAAAAAAAAAAAAAAAAAAAAAAAAAAAAAAAAAAAAAAAAAAAAAAAAAAAAAAAAAAGGGACACTCTAAATTTTTTTAGCTGTTTACCAAAAGACCACTGGATGTCATAATTGATTTAGGCCAATCTGGTCACACCCAGAGCTAGCAGTAAGTTCAGTTGCTAGTTATTTTTAGTTTGTTCCCTTTCTACTAGATCCATTTGCTTCCATTTAGCTCATGCACCATAGTTTGCTGACCTTTACTCTAAACGAACTGCATCCTTGACATTATCCCTTGGGTATCTCAGAGGCACCTTAAGTGCATCTAGAATCAAACTCCTGTTCCCTTGCCAAGCCTACTACTTTTCTAGTCTTCCCTTCTCAGTGAATGACATCAGCAAGTCAGAAACCTGGGAGTCACCCTTGACGCCTCCCTTTCCCTAACATTCCACATCCATACTTAGTTCAAACTTCCCTTCTTTCTTACTTGAATGTCATAGTAACCTCCTCAGTAATCTCCCCATATTCACTCATTCCCTTTTCAAAATCTATTGCCCAGGCTGGAGTGCAGTGGTGTGATCTCGGCTCACTGCAGCCTCTGCCTCCCACAACCACACCTGGCTAATTTTCGTATTTTTAGTAGAGACGGGGGTTTTGCCATGTTGGCCGACCTGGTCTTGAACTCCTGACCTCCCGTGATCCACCCACCTGGGGCTCTCAAAGTGCTGATTTTTCCCATATTCACTCTGGATTCCTCCTAAGTATCATCTCTAAAGTGATCTTTTAAGAATGCAAATTTCATCAGGTCTCTTCCTGTTCAGTCCCACAGTTAAGTACTTTCCATGGCTTCCTACTTCCCTAGGGGTAAAGACCCAAATCTCTAAGGTCCTGCCTGGCCTGGGTTTTGTTTACCTCCCAGCCACATCTTATTCTATTTTCTCTCCCTTTCGTGTTTTCTATGTTGCAGTCACACTCATTCTTTTCAGCTCCTTGACTGACTAAGCTCCTTCCTGGTGCAGGACCTTCACATGTGCTGTGTCCTCTGCCTGGAATGCCCTCCCTCTCCTCACCTTGTTACCCCTTCCTTCAGACCTCAGCTCAAGAGAAACTTTCAGGGAAGCTTAGCTACTTTCTTTGTCCTTCCTTCATAGTAGTTATCAGAGTTTATAATTATGCATTTGTCTTTACGATTATTTAGTTTATGTATCAAACTTCTGCTGTATTTTAAGTATACAAAGGAATATATTTATTTTGCTTGCATTTATTTCCAAACCCAGAGGGTGGCACAAAACTGATGCTCAATAAATGTATGTTTGAAGAATGAGTGAAAGAATGACAGCATTGTCAGGCAAGCTTTGGGATAGAGAAGTTCAAGGAGCAATTAGTCACTGGTAGAGGGTCTAGGAAAATAAGGATGGAAGTGTCTACTGGAGTTTTTATCCCTTGGATTTTACAATTTTAAGATATCTGATGCCTTTTACCAAAAGTGGTAGTGGAGTTCAGTTGTACCATAAGGTCTGTAAGTGAATGGGAAGGAGGAGATGGGAGACCTCAAGTGTAGACCATTCTTTCACAAGCTTGGCTTAGAAAGGAGACAAAGGGCAGTAGCTGGTAACTAAAGTAATATTACCAGGTTAAGGAAAGATTTTTTAAAAATTGCTATTTGTTTTTAAGGATGAGAGAAACTTCTGTGTATTTAGAGGCTGAAAGGGAGGGGTTGAAGGCAGTAGAGAGGGTTTTTTTGTTTTTTGTTTTGTTTGTTTTTGAAATGGAGCCTTGCTCAGTCACCCAGGCCGGAGTGCAGTGGCGCGATCTCGGCTCACTGCAACCTCTGCCTCCCAGGTTCAAGCAATTCTCCTGCCTCAGCCTCCTGAGAGCTGGGACTACAAGCGTGTGCCACCATGCCCAGCTAACTTTTTTTGTATTTTTAGTAGAGATGGAGTTTCACCATGTTGCCCAGGCTGCTCTTGACCTCTTAGCCTCATGTGATCTGCCTACCTCAACCTCCCAAAGTGCTGGGATTACAGCAGTGTGAGCCACTGCATGCAGCCTAGAGAGGGTTTTTCTGCTAAAGCAGGTCATGGAGGAGCTTGACTTTGCATAGGAAAAGGGACACCACATGCTTTCAGGTTGGAAGTAAGGAGGGGAGCAGATGCAGGAATGCATGCGCCTGGGCCATTTATATGGCCTCAAGTTTCATGATGAAGCAAGAGGTAACATTTTCTTCTGAAAATGAGGGGTTTGGATGTTGCATAGAGGATTGAGGGAGAATGACAAGGGCTTGAGGAATCATGGAATGGGAAGCTAACCAAGGCCAGTTAAAGGTTTGCCAGGCCTCATTGAGGACTCAGTGGTGGGTGTCATTCATGACTTTTTATGGTAACTGTCAAGCTGTGTGATTTTTCTCGTTCAGGGTATACTAGCCCAGTCTAGTTGTAGTCATCTACAGCTGAGCTTTTCCTGAAAGGGTGCAATGGAAAGATAGGAGTGTAGGGGAGTTAAGAGTATTGAATGTACTGTGAAAAAGGTGATAGGAATAAAGTGGGTGACTTACAAGCATGCTTTGTTCCTATACTAGAGTTTCTGGTGACTTTATCTGTTTCTCTCAGTGTCTCCCTGTCTGCTCCCCTCCCTCTGAATTTTTGCCCTGAAGGTGCTGACATTTAATAGAGGAATAGCCTTTATAACTAGGTGCAATCAATGGCATATGTGCCTAAGCAGGATTATGTACCTAGTGTTAGGAGGAGAAAGGACAATGAATCACATCAGGGAGTTTGGGAAGGCACCGCAAAGGGAGCTGATATTTGAGCTGGAATTTGAAGGTGTATGAATGTTGGGGATGTGGTGTGGTGGGGAACAACCCAGGCAGGATTGGTAGAGGTAGGGAGGAGAGCCTTCCAGACAAAGACGTGTTTAAAGAGAGGCTCGGTGGCATGAAAAGACACACTACATGTGGGAAATAGCAGGACATTCAAGTAATGGTGAAGGGGTTGGGAAGGTAGATGGATGGAGTGACAGAAGTTTGGGGCTAGATAGCTGCTGTTTGAATTTTATTTTGTAGCCCATAGGAAATTATTGAAAGTTTTTGAATATGTGTGGTGTTCATTTTAATAATAATACCTAACATTTATTAAAGTTTTATTCCAGATGCCGTGCCCAGCATTTCATGTTGTGAAATGAACAACATGATTATAATAAAAAATTATCTTTTTTGATCGTAGTAGGGAGTAATCCAGTGAAGTAGATCTTGTTATTATTCCCATTTACCACGTGAAGACATTGGAGCTTGAACTGGTTAGGTAACTGAGATCAACGTCTCACAGCCAGAAAGTAGTTGAGCTACTCAAGTCCAGGTCTGGCCAATTCTAAATCTGTATTTTAAATCTCTATACTCTACTTACGTTTTAGGATAAAAGAATGGATATAGGGAGAGTGTAGATTGTCCATTCATTTCCACCTTCCAGTTTTTAGAGCTAGATCTTGAATGATAAATAAGGATTTTCTTACAGTGATGGGTCAGGATTGAGAGTGTAAGAGAGTGGGGACTGCAGAATGAAAGCTTTTCAACAGAGGGACAGCATTTGGAAAGGCACGAAAGGCATGACAGGTTTAGCATGGCAAAGTCAGAAGGGGTGCCACAGGCAGACCAGAAGTAATCTTCATCTTCGGGATGGGTCAAATTCTTACGAGTTCTTATTAGTGGGTTCAGTTTTGGTGTCCTCCTTTTAAGAAGAATGTCAACAGACTGGATTGTCTAGAGAGGAGCAAGAAAAATGATTCAAAGCTGGCAGAGGTAAAGGCAGTGGAACTAATGACTCATAGCTGTGACGAGAAAGGTTGAGAGCGTGGGCAGGACTGAAGAGCTGGCAATAATGACAATGATTCTAACATGCACTGAGCACTTACTCTGGGTTGGGTAGGCTTCTCAGTGTTTTGTATGCTTTAGCTCGTTTAATCCTCACAGTGGCCTTCTGAGGTTAAGTACTATTATTATCATTCCCATGAGGGTGAGCAGACTGAAGAAGTATAGTAACTTGCTAAGGCTGCAGAGCCAGCAGGTAACAGGGCTGCGATTTGAACCCAGAGCCTCTGGCATAGGAGTCAGGGTCTGTGCACTCAATCACAACCCCATTCTGTCTGTAACAGAAGCACTATTGGTATTCAGGATGTGTGTGGGTTTGCACTTTTCTGAAATCTTGCTGCTCTGTTTGCCTTGGCCACCAGAAGATTCATGGCTTCTTGAGGTGGATAAGGAAGCAGGAAGAACAAAGTATTGGCAATGTAATTTCCTCAAATATGCCTCTGTAGGGAAAGATAAGTTTTTGTTCTCTGAAAGCAGAAGGAACTGGTTAGAATATGCCAGTCCTTTTCAGGGAGGTGAAGTGTCAGAGCTGGATACATGAGTGGTTTTGGAAGAAATAAGTCTCTAGTGGGTTTAAAAATGATACCTTATTTTTACATGACAGAATGCATTCACCTATTCTGTTTTCTTCCCCACAATTTACTTTTAATGGATGTGTGTCTCCTCAGCCAGCTCTAAGAAAATGGGAAAAATAGATAGTACCTTGGGGGCCGTTTTAGAAAATTATTTGAAAGAAATTTTTCCATTCTTACTTCCTTTTCTCGTTTTGCTGTTGAGGAAGTGGTAGCTTCATGATGCAATCATGCTATACTTGGGGTAAGTCCTTTAGACCACAAAAGCTGCCATATTCCCCGAGTGTGTGTTTGTGTCTGCGGGGATGGGTGGGTTATGTTGCCTTTTAGCCAGCCATGGGCAGACCCATTATTTGTGCTTAATTGAACCACAAGCCTGTATTTGGGAAAATGCTGGTGTGACCAGATTTTAAATTTTTCACAAGCATTCAGTTATAATTTAAGATTAGAAAATGATTGAAAAATACTATCTTTGATTAATGCAGATACCAACTCCTTGTCCCTTGTGGGCTTGCCCGAGAAGATATTTATTAGTATTTATTGCCCTGGCTTTTTGATGAGGGCTCTAAAAATAATTGTTCACTCACGTCTGTATATTCCACCCAAATGAATTCATTTTAAGTGTTTGGGTTTGCTTTGATTAGGTGTTTATATCGTCCTTTCCTTGGAGATTCATGCAGATGCCCATGTCCGAGGTTATGTTGGAGAAAAGATCAAGTTGAAATGCACTTTCAAGTCAACTTCAGCTGTCACTGACAGGCTGACTATAGACTGGACATATCGCCCTCCCAGCAGCAGCCGCGCAGAATCAGTAAGTGTGTACTTTTTTGAAACGTTCCTTTGGTCAACGGTTTTGGAATTGTTTTACTGCAAATCGCAGGCATGCATGAGGCCATCTCATCTTAGAGTAGAAAATGGGCTTCTACTTTAATAGAGGTAGCTGAACTTTTATCCTATATGACGTTCATTTGGCCACATAGGGCCCCATGTGAGAATTCTGTAAATAAGCTGCAAGGAAAAAACTGTCAGAAACTCAGAGGAAATGTGGTTTAATTTTGTTTCCCCTTCGTTGTTTGTTTTTGCATGATTTCATAGCTTCATTTTCAGATTTAATGTACTAAAAGGGTACCTTCAGGACTGTTGAATGGAAAAATTCTATAGGTCCAGTCATAGACATCCTTTCTCTTAAGGCTGCTCACTTTCTGTTGTATTAAGTTATCTTAAAGGGTGTATGTGTTTACATATTTGTGTTCTGTGGATTTATCTTGGCACCTTTTCCCAGTGTATAAACATCTGCATTGATTTATATAGCTGCCTTTGAAGGAAATGGTGGCACCTCGTATTGGTGACAGATGTTGGTGACAGATGGTTTTGCAATATTGGAAGCAATATACCTTAGTCATACATGTAAAACGCATTTATGGTCCAAGTTGCATTGTGGC
The DNA here is from genome assembly GCF_001604975.1 of Cebus imitator. Classification (NCBI taxonomy): domain Eukaryota; kingdom Metazoa; phylum Chordata; class Mammalia; order Primates; family Cebidae; genus Cebus; species Cebus imitator. The sequence continues at coordinate 5,958,095 of NW_016107343.1, read as the reverse complement.
TGTCTAACTGAAGATTAAAATGCTATTAAAACTTTTTAAGCTTCCAGCAGTGTCCTTAGCTCAGGATAGATGTTATTCAAGAATGTGAATGTCATCGCTGTATGTAAGATTATATTTTCGAAAGTATTGTTAATTTATTTATCCTGTTTTCTTCTTGGAAAAATGTCCTCTTTGACTTTCATGTATAAGTAAGCTTTGCATTCTGTGTTAGGAGCCATTATAGAATGCCACATAGCTTGGGACTAGGCAGGGGACTCCAGTGAAAGAAGCTACACTGTATTCATGGTCCTCCCCACCCCCTTTTGCAGACTTGAAATAGTTCACCTGATTCTGAATGGTCAGGAAACTGTGGCTGGCCTTATTTGGCTCTGCCTCCTCGGTCAAAAATAGGACACAGCAAGCAATGGGGAGCTTCCTGGGTCAGAAACAACAGTTCTCTTCTAGTGCTTCTCTCTGCGAGGCTGGTCAGAAAATCAGCAAACTCACACAAGTTGAAATTAAAGTTACATAACATGATGTTGCAGTCATGGGTTAATCAATCAGGATTGTGTCAGATTAATCAGCTAGCAAGGATTTCAGTTTCATGAACTTAACATTGAATTTACAGGCTAGACTAATTTTGAGGATACACAGTGGGCCAGGTTTTGTCAATAAGGAGTTTCAAACTCTTTTACACTGATGCTGATAATTAGTGCTAGGGATTCTTTACCTCCCCCTTTGAAATGTTCAACACACTTTGCTTTGCTTTTCTTTTTGAGATGGAGTCTCACTGTGTTGCCCAGGCTGGAGTACAGTGGTGTGATCTTAGTTCACTACAACTTCTGCCTCCTGGGTTCAAGCAATTCTCCTGCCTCAGTCTCCTGAGTAGCTGGGATTACAGGTGTGCACCACCATGCCTGGCTAATTTTTGTATTTTTAGTAGAGACGGGGTTTCACCATGTTGTTCAGGCTGGTCTTGAACACCTGACCTTGTGATCCGCCCACCTCAACCTCCCAAAGTGCTGGGATTACAGGTGTGAGCCACTGTGCCTGGCCTATTATTTATTGTTATCTGTCTTTATCACTAAAATGTAAGTTTCGTGAGAGTAGGGAGTACACCTGTGTGGCTCTTACTTAACAATGCCTAGCACATTCGAGGTCTGCACCAAATATTTGCTGAAGGAATGCATGAACAAATGAACAAATAAATGAGTCAGCATCTTCTCCAGGAAGTTGCTTTTCAAAATTGGGCAATTCAGTGGTTGTAAACACCCAGGTTCCTAAATGGGAAGCTACCAAGTAACAAAGAAAGAGGAAAGCCTGTATTTTGCATAAGTCATATTGTATTGTAATACCTGTCTGGCCTGCCTCCAGGTATAATTATGCTTTTTTTTTAGTGATGAAGTGTCTGATCACCAAGTCCTAAGCAGCATTGTTTTGATTCAACACATATTTGTTGCGTACTTGTCAGGTATTAGACTTAGGGATTATATTAATTGTCAAGGTAGATGACTTGAGAAAGGCTGAATTATATTACCCTCCTTGTGATTTTGAGAATAAACAAAAATCTCCTTTTTGTCACTTACTAGTTGTATACATTAGAGCAACCCCCTTAGTCTTTTGTTTTTGGCTTTGTTTTCTTTCTTTCTTTCCTTTTTTGAGGTGGAGTCTAGCTCTGTTGCCCAGGCTTGAGTGCCGTTGCACAATCTTGGCTCACTACAATCTCCACCTCCTGGGTTCAAACAATTCTCATGTCTCAGCCTCCCAAGTAGCTGGGATTACAGGTGTGTGCCACCATGCCTGGCTAATTTTTGCATTTTTAGTAGAGATAGGGTTTCACCATGTTGGCCAGGCTGATTCTGAACTCCTGAGTTCAAGTGATATGCTCACCTTGGCCTCCCAAAGTGCTGGAATTACAGGTGTGAGCCACCATGCCCACCCTGTTTTCCTTTTTATATATTTGGAATGATTATGTCTGCCTCATGTACTTCAGTGTTATGAGGCTCAAGTGAGTAAATGTGTGGAAATTATTTACAAACTATAGAGTGCTATTCAAATATGAGATGCTACTTTAGAACAAAGTTTCCCAATTTTGGTTCTGTTGACGTTTTGAGCTGGATAATTCTTTGCTGTGTTTAGCAGCATCCGGGGCCTCTACCCACTAGATGCCAGTAGCATCTCCCCCGTTGTGACAATTGAAAATGTCTTCAGATATTGCCAATGCCTCTTGGAGGGTGAAATCTCTGGTTGAGAACTATTACGTTAGGTTTCCAGGGAGAATTTAGAAGAGATTCAAGGGTTAGGATCCCAGAAGCCTCTCATTGAGCCTTTTTCTGAACAGTTGTATTAACATATAGGATGCAGGTTAAAAAAGCGTGAAATGTTGCCCATCTGAAAAAACAAACCCATTATGCAGTCGTATTTTATTTTGGATCTACTGAGCTTTACGTTTTCATAGCATTTTCCAAATTAACTTTTTCTCTCGTGTGGTTGTTTTCTTAGATCTTTCATTATCAGTCTTTCCAGTACCCAACCATAGCGGGCACATTTCGGGATCGGATATCCTGGGTTGGAAATGTATACAAAGGGGATGCATCTATTAGTATAAGCAACCCTACCATAAAGGACAATGGGACATTCAGCTGTGCTGTGAAGAATCCCCCAGACGTGCACCATAATATTCCCATGACAGAGCTAACAGTCACAGAAAGGGGTAAGCTCACTGTCACCAACCTTCTGCAGTGCTCTGAGACTGCTGTCGTGCTTTCTGGAGAGTCTGATGATAAACAAAGTTGTCTATCTTTGTAAGCCAGTTGGGTAATTAAATCAGTGAGTCAAAGTAATTTTTCTGCCGTCCTGATATGTATGTTGGGATGAATTTTTAATCTTTATTTTGAAAACGGAATTTTCTCTTCAAATGTTATCATAGTTTCTCCATTACCGTTTTTTAGTTTTAACTTTAGGTGACCAAAGGTCTTGTAGAATGTATGGAAAATCCCTGGGTAAGTATAGGGTTGTTGTCTCTGTGAAATAGAAGTCATTCCAGTTTTCCTAGCATGTTCATACTTGCAGTTATGAGGTAGTGTTCTTGCCTGTGTCTTGAAAGGACACCCCCTCTAATGATGAGACCTAGCGTATTTCTTTTATACTGCAAAGAACGGTAGTTTCTCTTTAGGGTGAAGCAGGAGGAGAGTAGATTAGGGACTGATTTTTTTTTTTCTCCATTATTCCCTGGTGACGACTTAAGTGGTTATTCTCGTCCTTAACTGGATTTGAACCAAAGATTTAGAGGTACATTATGGCTCATTATAGATGAGTCATCATTTCTTAGGTCTTTTTCATGTCTCTCTCCCTCCCTCCTTTCCTCCTCCTCTCCCTCCCTCTGTTCCATTCTCTTTCCCATCTTCCCTTCCTTTCTCCTTCCTTCCCTCTCTCCCTCTATTTCTTCTTTCTCTTTCTTGCTTTCTCTTTCTCTTTTTTTTCTTTTCTTTTGAAATAATAACTTGTAGGTTTCAAAGATGAGCACATTCATACTGCTGGCAGAAGAAGAAAATGATACAGTTTCTCTGGAAGGCAGTTTGGTAGTATGAAATCAGGTGTCTTAAAAGTATAGGCCCTTTGATCTAGTAATTCCATTGTAAATTTCATCTAAAGAATTAGAGCTAAACATGAAGATTTATGTACAAGCATGGCCATCCTAATGTAACTTGTAGATTCTAAGAATTAGAAACAACTTGAATGTCCAGCATTAGAGGATTAGTTCCATGAATTATTCAATATGATAGAATCCTATGCAGCCATTACACATCATATGTGGAAGGAATTGTTAAATATTTATCATATAATAAATTTAAAAAGGAGGTTAAAAATAATATGTAAATATGATCCATACTTAAAAATATATATGCCCCCTCCCCATGCACCCTATACCCAATACCCCTAGAAGATTAAATGGGTAGATACCAAAGTGTTCTTCCTAGGTAGTGGGATTATGAGTAAATTTTTATTCTTCATTGTACTTTTGTGTATTTTCTACCTTTTACACAATGTCTTATTACTTTTGTAATTAGAAGAAATATGAGAACAAACATAGAACCTAGCTCACATCACAGGAGGCAAGTTTGCATATCCCTGTCTTTTACCTTCTCTTTCTCCACCTCTAGGTTTTGGCACCATGCTCTCCTCTGTGGCCCTTCTTTCCATCCTTGTCTTCGTGCCCTCAGCCGTGGTGGTTGCTCTGCTGCTGGTGAGAATGGGGAGGAAGGCTGCTGGGCTGAAGAAGAGGAGCAGGTCTGGCTATAAGAAGTCATCTATTGAGGTTTCAGATGAGTAAGTCCAGTGGGAGCCCTGGGCAGCAAACCCGTTTCCTCCTTAGCACCCTACCCAGACCCCTACATCCTCACTTCTCTTTCTTCTGAATGGAGTTTAGTTCTGCTGGTGAAATTTCTTTTTGAAGAGAATAGTTCTGCTAAGGGATGCCAAAAGGAAGGTTGAAAGTGAAGTATGTGAATGCTAATTTGGAGAGAGATGGGGGAGTTGAAATATGGTCCTAATCTTCTGCTTTGGAAATCAGATTGTACAATGCCATGGTTCTGAATAAATTCTGAAGTCAATGTTTCATTCTTTCCATTCCAGGTCAATTATTTTTCCTTCTCCTTGTTTTTGGCACTAAGCTGATGATATCTCCTGACAGAAAATGCCTGAGCAATGAGAGAGGCTTTAAGAACAGCTGTGGAGGGCAAAAGTGATTTGAATAAGCAAGACCTATTCTTGGTCAGCATATGTTCTGAAGGGAGGGGCTACATGGATTGTGTGTATCAAAAAGATTTATCAAGCATTATTCTGCCAGTGAGCAGGCATGACCTAGTATATTCCCTAAAAACAAATGTAGTAAAAGGAAGTCAAAACAAAAGGCCACATAAAACCCCTGTTCTCCATAGTCTGTGTCAGGGGAGGGGAGTCTTACATTGAGAAGGTCCAACATTCTGTCTCTCTCTGTATGTGTGTGTGTATGTGCATTTATTTAATGATAAGAGAGTACCCTGTGCACTTTCCAAGGAATCTGTGGCTCAAAAAAGGCAAAGAACTCTTAGTAAAAATACTAATGTCTGTTTCTAAGCGTGGTGGAGAAAACCCCCTGTGATCTTACTTTAAGTCACGTTGTTCCCTCCTGTCTCCGCACATCCCAGCTGCCATGAACTTTGTTTT
>NW_016107343.1:5937449-5952892 GCF_001604975.1 Cebus imitator | reverse complement strand
GTAAGTTATTTTCGTTAAGTATACTTCCACCTTTCTTTTTTTTTTTTTTTTTTTTTTGCCCTAACATATTATACTTAATTCAAATATTTTTCCTCTCTCTCATCCTCTAAGACCCCCACTTTTGTCTTGCTTGGAATGCCCTCCTTCCTTCTCTTGTTTGCTTGGAAACTCTTTCTTATCCTCCAAGACCCAGCTGAAATAGCCCCTTCTCTTGAGTTTCCCTGAGTCCTTAGAGGACAATTAGTCACTCCCCACTCTTCGCTGCTGCAGCAGTTTGACCTTAACTCTATTAAAACACTTATCACATGGCATTATAACATATTTGTTAAGTTTTAACTGGTCTATCACCCCCATCATGAGCTCTTCACAGGCCCAAGTTTTATTTATCTTTTTACCTCTAGGCCAGCACGATGCTCAGACATTGTCAGTGCTCAGTACACTTCTGAATGAGTGTTTATGACTAGCTCCTATTTATTGAGCACTTATTATGTGCCAGGCACTATGGTACATGTTTCACATTTATTTTTTATTTATGCCTCAGAACTATGCTTTAAGGGTGGGTGGCAATATGTGCATTTTGTTTGTTTGTTTGTTTTTCGAGATGGGAGTCTCACTGTATTGCCTAGGCTGGAATGCAGTGGTGCAATCTCAGATCACTGCAACCTCTGCCTTCTGGGTTCAAACGATTCCCTGCCTTAGCCTCCTGAGTAACTGGGATTACAGGTGTGCACCACAACGCCCAGCTAATTTTTGTGTGCTTAGTAGAGACAGAGTTTCGTTATGTTGGCCGAGCTGGTCTTGAACTCCTGACTTCAGGTGATCCACCCACCTCAGTTTCCCAGAGTGCTGGGATTACAGGCATGAGCCACTGTGCCTGGCCAATATGTGGATTTTATAGATGAGGAAACAGGCTTCTTGGGCTTAAACAGTTTGCCCAGTCACCCAGCTAGTGAGTGGAAGAACTGGAATCTAAAACCAGACCTGTCTAATTTCAACACCTGTACTATTAACTGCTCTGTGCTGTTGAGGATAGTGGTGATTCAGATTTGGTTTGTCCTCTTTCTACAGCACTGATCAGGAGGAGGAAGATGCGTGCATGGCGAGGCTTTGCGTCCGTTGCGCTGAGTGCCTGGTAAGTGCATGCTGTTCCTTCTGCTCACTGTTGATGTCTCACTTTCCTGCTTATCTAAGAGGATCCATCCTATGCCTTCAGAGGCAGCAGAGGATATGCAGATAGGTCCAAGCAAGGTATGAGCCAGCATCTTCCCTCAAAGCATTTTGGAATCAGGGGACCCCTACCAATTCTAACCATGATTTTGTTTCCTGTCTCATGGGCATAGAGTGGTAGTCTTAGGTTAGGGAAAGGGGGCCGTGTAGAGTAGTTTCTGCAGACTGACAGAAAATCCCAAAACAGGAGTGTCCTATGCCACTGAATTCATACTAGGAGACTGACTTGCTGGACCTGACCCTGAATTTAACTTTTCCACTGAGCCGTAGTATTTTTCAGGGAGTTAGAGTGATATAACCTTTTAGGTAACTTGATGTCTTTTATCAGTAAGAAATATCACACTGGAAAGTCCAAGTTTTGATTTGAATGTCAAAAGGTTGTCATCGCTCCTGCTTTGGGTACTTGGTGTGACTGATGACAGGATCAGATATTCCAATTAGGAGGCTCGAGTGTCTGTCCTAGGATCCTAGCGGGAGGGAAGACTGTCTGATGTGGTGCAGTTGAAACCAGATCACAAGGAACTTCTGATCTCATATGATACATACCTGTCATTGCCACCTGTGTACTTCTTGCTAAGTTCAGACTTGGCTCCATGATTGATTGCAGTGTTTTCTGTTTCTCTTTCTCTCATGCACTTGAGTATTGTAGGAGAGATGAGAGAAAGGTCGGTAATGCCAGGTATTAGATAAAATGGAATCTAACACCAGCCTCCAAGGTTGGTATTAGGTCCTTAACTTTGAGAACACAAAATAAGTTAAAATTCATGCAATTATTATCCACATTTCAGACCTTAATCCATTCAACAGTGATTTGTTGAACATCTGTCACGTGCCATGTGTGCTGTTCTAGGTGCTTAGGAAATGGCCGGGAACAAAACTGACAAAAATTCCTGCCCTCAGAGAACCGAATGTTCTCTGCCTGGAAAACTCTTTCTTATCCTCTAAAACTCTGCTGAAATGTCACCTCTTGAATTAGGGTACAAATACTCACAAAGTTTTAAAAAATAAGTAAAATATATCGTAGATGAGATGGTATATATACAGTATATGAAGAAAAAAAGCAGAAAAGGGGGATGGGATGGCTGGATAGGGGTATGATGTTAAATAGGTTAGGGACAACCTCAGTGAGAAGATATTCAAGCAAACACCTAAGAGAAGCAAGCCATATGGCTGTTGCCAGGGAGCATTTCAGGCAGAAGAAATGACAGGTGCAAAGGCTCTGAAGAGGGGCCATGATTGGCGTGTTCTTTGAGTAGCAAGGGGGCAGTATGGCAGGAATGAAGACAGCAAGGCAAAGAATAGTAGTTCTTGACATCAGAGAAGTAATGCAGCAGCTAGATCTTACAGAACTTTATAGATGATTGTAATGACCTGGACTTCTACTCAGTGAAGTGGAATCCATTGGAGGGTTCGGGAAGAGAAGCACTCTCAACTGATGTCTGTTTAAAAAATATGACTCTGGTTTTTGTCTTGAGAGTGGTTGGTAAGGAACAATGACAGAATCAGAGAGTCCAGTTAGAAGGCATTTGCATTAATCCAGATAGCTGAAGATGCTGGTAGTTTGGACCAGGGTGATGGTGGTGGAAGAGGTGAGAAGTGGTTGTATTTTGATTATAGTTTGAAGGTAAAGCCAGAAGGATTTACTGCTTTTACATTTATGTATGAAAAAATGAGGGGACTCAAGGATAATTCCAAGATTCTTGACTTAAGCAACTGGTAGAATAGAGTTACCATTTGCTAATATGTGGAAGTCTGTGGGTGAATCAGATTTTAGGAGGAAGATCGGAAGCTGGGTTTGGACATATTAAGTTTGAAATACTTATTAAACTTCTAAGTGGAGATGTGGAGTAGGCAGTTGTGGGTGTGGAGTTCAAAAGAGAGGTTTAGACAAGAAATATAGATTTAGGAGCCATTAGCAGACAGTGAGTGATAGAGACGTTTCCTCCAGGGAAATGAGTGTAGATAGGGAAGGGTCAAAGGACAGAGCCTGGAGCCCTCCAAGATTTCTTGGATGGGGTGATGAAGAGGAATTATTAGTAAAGAGATTTTGGTATCCTGGGAGTCAAGTGAAGAAGTGTTTCTAGGAAAAGAGAGTGATTAACTGTGTCATTTGCTGTGGAGTCAGGTGAAGTAAAATAAGAGCTGATAATTGATTATTGGATGATTTGGGAATATGGAGGTCATTGGTGACCTCGGCAAAAGGAGCTTCAGTGGAATGGTGGGAAGGAAAACCTGTCTGGGGTGGGGTCAAGAACGATTGCAGACAAATACATTGGAGACAGTGGGTATAAAGAACTCTTCCAAGGAATTTTACTGTGAAGGAACGCAGAGAGACAGGCATTACATAGAGGGTGTTGTCATGGGTGGCTTTTCTTTTTAAGATGGGAGAAATTGAACACGTTTGTATGCAGATGGGAATTGTGTAGTAGAGAAGGAAAAATTGGTGCTGCAAGAGAGAGAGGAGAGGATTGTTGGGGTAATGCTAGGATCTGGTGCATACATGGAGATGTTGACCTTAGATAAAGGCAGGGAGAGTGCATAAGAACAATAGGGAAGGCCACATAGATGGGTCAGGATGCAGATGAGTGGCCACATATGATGGAGCTTATGGAAATTCCCTACTGACTGCTTCTTCCCAATGATGGGAGAAAGCAGGCCTGTCAGCTGAGAATGATGGGAAGAGGAGGTGTTGGAAGTTTGGGGAAAGAGGGAAGGGTATGAAATAGTCATGAAGGAGAATGAATAGACCAGAGAAATGTGGTATGCCAGATAATACTAATGGCCCACTTGAAGTCAGAAGTAATGAACATGAGTTTGGACAATAATAATGGTAGCAGGAGCTAGTCTTGAATGAGTGCTTACAAAGTGCCAGGCACAGTGCTAAGTAATTTACATATATTATCTCATTCAATTCTCGTAACAGTTCTATGAGGTGTATTTTTATTATCCCATTTTACAGATGAGGAAACTGAGGCTTAGAGAAGTTGATAACTTTATCCAAGGTCACACAGCCAGCAAGAGGTGAACTCAGTGGTAGATTGATACCTAGTCTAAACTCCTAACCACAGATTTGCACATTTCTGCAAGAGAGTGAGGAAAGGATTGCTGGGGTGATTCCACTGATGCTTGTAGTGTTAAGAAAATGTGCCTGTGTGTGGAGGTTTTAAAAAATATTCACCAAGGGAAAGGAAACCACTAGGGCTTCAGAGCAGAAATTAGCCCCATAGACACCAATTATATTGAGGTCCTGTGAAACTCCATGGGAACTTAGGTGTATTCAGTCAGTGGCATTTCACTGTGATTGTTTCCCAAGCCAGGTTCCATTTGGTCTTTGCCTAAATTCCGATTGTGGAATTGTGTTTCACATCTACTGATTTTCTCCCTCCAGGATTCAGACTATGAAGAGACATATTGATGAAAGTCTGCATGTCATAAGAAGAGTCACCTAATAACAGGAAACATCCCATTCCACTGGCAGCTACGGCCTGTCAGAGAAGTGGAGCTGGCCTGGACCACAGTGGTGGACAATCCTGGAGATCATCAGTAAAGACTTTAGGAACCGCTTATTTATTGAATAAATGTTTTGTTGTATTTATAAACTGTTCAAGAACTCTCATAAGAGACTCATGACTTCCCCTTTCAAGAAATTATGCTGTAATTGAATGAAGAAATTCTTTTCCTAATCAAAAAGATACTTTATGGTTCATCTTTGCTCTGGAATGTATTACGTTTTCCTCCAGCTGTTCGAAGGAGAAGCCTGCATGTATGCCACACCGCTGACGCCAAAACCACTTTCTAAATGAAGTGGAGCTTGTGGCTTCCTGATTTGTCACCAGACAAAATATTTGCTTGGGATGGTATTCTTTGATTTTTGCTCCATGTACACTGTCAGCTGTGAGTAGTATAGGGCATATACTCATTGTTTTAATGACCTCAACCTCAGTTGTTTTTGGATAACTTAGAGTGTATACTCTTAGTTTCCTTAAAGTTGCCAGGATCAAATCATTGGTTTGCTTTGACTGGGTTTTTAAAGTATTAAATACAATGTCATCAATTTACAATTAAGGAAGGGAATAGCGAGGTAGAATAATTATTTTCTTTAGTCTTGCTGGTACAATTTGGGCCAAGGAGTCTTTTATAGCTACTACTTTTCTTCTTGACTTTTCAAGTCAGAGGCAAGAAAAATTCTTTACAGGTTTTTAGTAGGGGCTTATAGAGTATTTTAGGAGTTCTTTGCAATTACAACATGTTTCACTTGTATTGTTTTTCAAAACTTTGTTGATTTCTAAAATGTGCCAACTCTGAGTAAACTATGAGTACTTGCAAGCTGTTTTTACATAATATTTGAGATGAGGAAGTGAGATTGTGTATAGCGTAGTTCTCCTTTCTGTTCTCTCGGTGCCTTATAACAGCTTACTCCATTCTGCTATAACAGCTCATTTCAAAGTTTAATTTACATGGGACTTTTTATAAGCCATTAAGGCATATGGATAGCATATCAGTAAAGATGGACAGTGCATATATAAATAGTCCTCTGTAATAGTGATCGGGTTCACTTCTCAATTACGGGAGACAAAAATTATCCCCTCGCTGGTCTCTATTCTTTGAACAGGTTGATCCCTTTTCATGGTTTTCATTAGGTGGTTCAGGAAGTTTCCATATTACAGCATTTTAGAGTGTATATGTTAGTTTAAAAACCACTTTTCTCTCTCAATCTCTCTCTCTTTTTTTTTTGCCAAGATCTAATTTAAAACGTGGGTTGTTAGATCTGTCTCTTAGATTTGGCCTGGTTTCTACTATTAATCTGGTCCACAGATTAGCAAATCCGTTTAGTTGGAGGATATTGTGATTTGACTTTGGTCACGCGAGGAAGTAGGAGAGGCGAAGACAGGACCAGCCGTTGACATTTCCAGTGGTTAAACCTCACAGTACTTTGGGCTGCTTGTTAACTTATGTGGTTGTCACAGGCCAATCTAATGTGACCATTTCTGACACCTCAACAGTGAGAGGAAAGCAACTGGAGCAATGAGAATAAATAATTCAAATCTCTCAGAGATTTGAAGATAGAGATCTAATTGTAAGGGGAACTTTCTTGTGTGTCCTCATTTCTCCGAGAAAGAGATAATGTCACAGGAACTCACTGAAAGCCGCATCCCATTAAATGAGGAACCAGTTTTGGCTGGGCCTTCTTGTAAAGCCCTTGCAGGTGTGTTGTGAAGATCACTGCAGGGTAGTGTGTTTGTAGACTGACACCTAGTCTAAACTTGAGGTAGTTGGTGCTCTATGAATACTCAGTCATGTTATTTTGTAGCCTTAATCATGACTTGAACTAGTCCCTTCCTTTTTAAATGACTGAACAATAGAGTCCTTCGTGGTAAGTGAGTATGTTGACAATTTAGTTTACTTAATTTAGTTGACTTCATGGGTTTGTAGTCACATCCCAGTCATTGGCTGCTATCATTTTCCTTCTTTATCCCTTATTTTGAGATTTGAGTTACAGCCTTTTATTCTTCAAAGGGTCCCAAAGCAGTGTACAGACACCTGTCTTCTTTAAGGATGAAAGGAAGATAAAGTGGTTTACTGTTTACTTGTTTGTTTCACCTGTTGTTGAATAACTTCTAAGGTGCTATTCGCTCTCTTTGCTACTCCACGGGCTCTTATCATACCCCTGGAAACCAGCTTCTTTTAGAAAGGGAACTTAGTTCAGAAGGGATTAGAAATCTTTCAGAATTTTTCTTTAGCTGCTGAAGTTTTTACTCGTGGTTACATTATCTGGAGTTTTATGCATTAAGCTCTTAATTCTATTACAAAATGTGAACTTGTCAATTGCTTTGTGTTTTCCATGTGACCTGCTACTTCAGGCTACTTGGAGAACATCTTAGTCCTCTGCAGCTCCTGAACTCAGCACTGGTGCTTCAGGAGAGAAGGTAGCATGTCTTTGTTAAAAACAAAACGGAACAAAACAAAATGACCCTTCTGGAGGCCACATCCTGAATATGAACGTTCTACTAAGTCACTCAGTTATGGTTCTAAAGGGAAACTGTAAGAAGACCATAAGGAGTGGGCCAAGACTATTATTTAATTGCACAACTTGAAACTTCGCTGCCAGAAGAAGCAGCTCCATTCCTGTGACTCCAGTGTTGGGCTGTTAACTGCCGCACCTCATTGCCTTTTTGTTTTTGTTTTTTTGTAGGAGAGTAGGCACTGTTGGGGCATATGCACAGATATTGTAACTCTTGGTATCTTTACTGCATCATAGTTAATAAACTTCTTTGCATCCTTTGGCTACCTTTTTGTGTGTGGATATCTACATATAAGGTGGGAGTTGTCATGTGAAAGAGACAGGGGTTTGTGGTGTTAAGAGAAACTTGAACTGAATTAAATTTAAAAGAGTTTAATTGAGCACAGAATGATTTATGAATCGGGCAGTCCCCTGAGCCACAGTAGGCTCAGAGACTCCAGCGCAGCCATGTGGTAGGAGATTTATGGACAGAAAAAAGGAAAGTGATGTATGGAAAACAGAAGTGAGACACAGAAATAGCCGGATTGGTTACAGCTCGGTGTTTGCCTTATTTGAACCGTTTGAACCATTGGCTGTCTTCGATTGGCCAAACTCCATGATTGACGCAAGAGTAGACTACAGTCTGTATGCTATTCCATTTAGTTTACAGTTCATAATGTACAGAAAAACCTTTAGGCCAAACTTAAAATATGTAAGGAGGCAGCTTTAGGCTAAGCCTGATTTAACAGTGGTTTCCAGCATCATGTAACCACTCTTATGTCTGGGCTGTACCCCAGCAAGAACCTGCAGAGATTCCGTGGTGTGCTGGAACCAGCTCACATAGCAAGAGCTGATTACAGGCTGAGTATCCCTAATCTGAAAATACAAAACCTGAAATACTCCAAAATCTGAAACTTTTAGTGCCAACACGATGCTCCAAAGAAATGGTTATTGGAGGATTTTGAATTTTCAGATTAGGGATGTTCAACTGGTATATTTTTGGCAAATATTCTAAAACCTGAAAAAAATATGAAATCTGAAACACTTCTTCTCCCAAGCATGTTGGATAAGGGATACTCCACCCATATTAAATTTTTAGGAATTTTGCAAGCCAGTTGGTAGCTTGAAATAGGCCATGATGGGGATATTTATGCCGTGGAGATTGCTGGCTGTCCAGCACATCAGTTCTCAAGGACCACGTAGCATAGTACTTGGGAGCAAACATTCAACAGCTTTTCAGATGATACAGGACAAGTTCCATAAGATGAGTCTGCCCATGCCTAGGTCAAGATTGAAGATGTGTACATTGAAAACACCTATTTTGAAGTGGTGACTGAGAGGTATCTTGAAGTGAAGAAGCCTTGAGTTCTTATCTAGGATGTCCAAGTCACCTAACAGGTTCTCTGTGTGAATAAATTGCTTCCTGTATTCTGGAAAAGCTGATATCACATGACCAGAAGAAACTACCATGTGTAGGTGGTGAGCTGGAGGACTGGACAGGCATATCTTTGGAAGCAGGGGTTGGGTGATTGCCTGGCAAGGTTACACCTCTGTTTTGAGAGCAAAAATAGAAGAGGTTGCTGTATCTTAAACACAGAATATTTTTTGTTAATATTAAATTTATTGTATTTTGTTTTCATGAAACGGATTTCTTTCTCAGCACCTATTAAATGCCTGGTGCCATTCAAGTTCCTACCCTCAGAGGTAGGAGATGGCACCTTGTCATCTAAAAGAAGGGACGGCAGCTAAAGAGGTCTGAGTGTAAGGTTCACCTCAGGATGTTGAATTTGTTGCCTCCTTTTAGAATGAAAGTATACATAAAAATTGGGTAATGGGCTAGATGACTGAAACGAGAAACTTAATTTAGAGTTCCTGTTTGCATCTCTGCAGCCACTTCAGAAGGCACGTGTTTGGTTTGCTCTGAGCCTAACCTAGAGTGCTCACAGAAGTCTTTCAGTTGCGCTTGGGAACTGCAGCTGTGGGAAGATTTCAGTGCATTGCTTCTCCTGAGTGCTCTTCATCTTGGGTAAGCAGTTGGTTTGAATTTCTTAAGCCATTATTTGAACTTTTCTCATTCGGAAGTGTGCCAGTTCTGAAGGCTGGTTGAATTGGCAGTCTCTCAGGACTGTGAATTGCAGAGCTCTTGATCTCTGCAGGGGATGTCATAGAGTAGTCTAGTGGGTGCTGTTTCAGTTACTGTCGTGTAGAGTAACTTAGGTGAATCTACTCAGCAAAAAGAGGAGCAAAAAGTTTGCTCATAATGAGTATATGACAATGATGATGCTAAGGCTTCAGCTTTTAAGTCATCTATAGGTTTTGGTAGAGCTGTGACTGGCTGGCCTTGAGCTCATGGCAGAGCTCTTCCTTCACTGTTTTTATTTTTAGAAGAGAGTTTTAAATTTTATTTTAAAACAAATTTTATTATGTGTATTTAAGATATACAACATAATGCTGTAGATACATGTAGATAGTAAAAAGTTTACTATGGTGAAGCAGATTAATATAGCCATCATTTCACATAGTTATACCACTGTTTCTCTTCTCCCCATTATAGGCAAGCCAATATTTAACCTTTAGGAGCCCGAGACTTAAACCTCCCAAGAGAGCTAGGCTACTGGCCATGCTTATTATACCCTCAGCACAGCCCTGACCTTGGGAAAGGCTGATGTATGAAGGTTTAAGTATAACCCAGTCTGAAGAAGGGAGCAGGAGTAAGGACTTCCAGGGTCCCATTCGTGTAGAAGGTTAACTGATGTGACCTGGACGATGTTACAGAAGCCACGTAACCTACCAGTCTGTATTTAGTGGCTTAAGAAGGAAAAATGAAGGCATATTTTAAGAGGCATGGTTTAGAGTGGTTACATGGACTTGTATACCTAAAAACGTCTGAGAGCCCACAGTTGCACAGCAGTGCGCAGACAGATTGAGGGGACTTGGCATTGCAGGTGGACAACACTCTTTGAGTAAGGCAAGGCTGTGCAGTTGCTCGTTTGCTCAGCGGTTAGTTGTCCTTACTAGGGACAAACACTGACTGAGAGACAGCAACTCTCCCTTATTTTGTCTCATGATATTGTAATTTTGGGAGGTAACATTCACATCTTACGTGGCTTGTCACTTTTCTAAAGATTGTTTTTTTCTGTAGTAACTGCCAAGGAGAACAATTCCCCTACATTGTTTAGTAACTTTTAAAAATTGACACATAATAATCACACATATTTATGGAGTGCACAGGGATGTTTTAATACATACAATGTATAGTGATCAGATAAGGCTAATTAGCATATCATTGCCTCAAAGATTTTTTCATTTATTTATGTTAGGAACACTCAATATCCTCCCTCTAGCTATTTGAAACTATGCATCATTGTTAACCATAACCATCTTAATGTGGTATAGGACACTACAACTTCTTCTTCCTATCTAGCTGTAATTTTATTCCTTTAATAAATCTCTCCCTATGTCCCTTCCCCTCTAGTATCCTCTGTTCTACTTTTTACTTCTGAGATCAACATTTTTCGCTTCCACATATGAGTAAAGACCACTCAGTGTTTAAGTTTCTGTTCCTGGCTTATCTAACTTAACAGAATGTCTCCCAGTTCTGTTTATGTTACTGTGAATCACAGGATTTTATTCTTTTTAATGCCAAAATAATATTTCGCTGTGTACATATATCACATTTTCTTTACCCATTTATTTATTGTTGGACACCTAGATTGATTCTGTATCTTGGCTATTGTAATAGTGCTGCAGTAAACATGGGAGTGTAGAGGTCTCTTCAATATACCGATTTCCTTTTCTTTGGATAAATGTCCAGTGGTGGGATTGCTAGGTCATATGGTAGTTCTATTTGTAGTTTTTTTGAGGGACCTCCATATTGTCTTGGATAGTGACTAGCCAGGGCTGCTGTCATGGGAGGTAAGGGTACTTACCAAGAAAGTCGTAAGCAAAGAAAGGGAGATTTATTAGAGAAGGTATGAAAATATGTTGCAAGGTTGCCATGGGCATCACAACAGGAAAGGGCTGTCTACAAAGAGGCAGAGACTAGAGAGAAGTTTTATAGGGTTTTGCTAGAGGGGGCCACCTGTGGAATGAGGTCACTGTGCCCACAGAGGTCATTGTGGCTTTGGGTTGTTTGATTAGCTGTCTCTCAGAACAGTTGTTCATTGTTCTTCCCCACCTGGGGCCCTCGCCAACTTGGGGACCCTCCCTCATTGTTGCTTACTTATCAGGACGCTGCATTCCACCCCTGACAGAACAACAATGACAAATCTTTGGCATTGGGCAGAGGTCTCATCTTCCAACTGCTTCCTGCTGACCAGGGGCATAGAGTTCTCCCTACCTGGAATTGTTGATCTGTTAAGGGACCCTGCGGATCATTGTCCTGGACTGTGGGATTAGATTTTGCTGGAGGAAGGGTCTCATCAGAGGAGGGAGCATGTCAAGGCAAAACTGGTATCCAGTTGAATTCAGGGGAGACTTGTAAAGGTAGCAGCCATCATTAGGGAGAGACTGATATCCCATTCACAACATCATTTGAAGGTGAAACTGCTGAATTCCAGAAGATAAAATTTTGTTTCTTAAGCCAGTTACTGAAAAGGTGAAGAAACATCTTTTGCAGTCTGACTGTTTTTCCTTATTGAAAGCCCTTTTAGATAACCTGGAAGTTTCTTGATGAAAGGCATTTGAATTTAAATAGACACAGCATAGGGAACCAATTTTGGACTATTATACCTTAGTTACATACAACATTCTTTTTATAAATTTCTTTCATTAATTTTCTCATGACTTACACCATCTATGACATGCTTAGACTTTATGACTTCTCCTAAATATTTTTCTTTTCTTTTTCTTTTTTGAGATGGAGTTTTGCTTTTGTTGCCCAGGCTGGAGTGCAGTGGTGTGATCTTGGCTCACCACAATCTCTGCCTTCCACATTCAAGTTCAAGCAATTCTCTGCCTCAGCCTCTCAAGAAGCTGAGATTTCAGGCACCTGCCACCATGCCCAGCTAATTTTTTGTATTTTTAGCAGTGACAGTGAAACCTTGTTGGCCAGGCTGGTCTCGGACTCCTGACCTCAGGTGATCCACCTGCCTTGGCCTCCCAAAGTGCTGGGATTACAGGCATGAGCCACTGTGCTTAGTCAACATCCCTCTTTCTTGACAATTAGTCATTTTGCTTTACAACAAGAATTTACAACACAAGATCCTTTCTTACATAAAATCTCTTTCTTTATAACTCTCCTTACCAAAAGTATCTTTTCACCTTTATAACATTTTCCTCCTCTTCTTCTTTTTTTTTTTTTCCATTTTTTTATTTTATTGCATTTTAGGTTTTGGGGTACATGTGAAGAACATGCAAAATTGTTGCATAGGAACACACGTGGCAGTGTGATTTGCTGCCTTCCTCCCCATCACCTACATCTGGCATTTCTCCCCTTGCTATCTCTCCCCAGCTTCCCACCCCCCACCCTCCCTCCCCTATTTCCCCCCAACTGACCCCAGTGTGTAGTGCTCCCCTCCCTGTGTCCATGTGTTCTCATTGTTCAACACCCGCCTATGAGTGAGAACATGCGGTGTTTGATCTTCTGCTCTTCTGTCAGTTTGCTGAGAATGATGGTTTCCAGGTTCATCCATGTCCCCTCTGCGCTTTCACTGGGAGCTGCAATCCTGAGCTGTTCCTAAACGGCCATCTTGGATCCTTTTTTTTTTTTATTTTGAGACAGAGTCTTACTCTATTGCCCAGGCTGGAGTGCAGGGTGCAATCTCAGTTCACTGCAACCTCTGCTTCCTGGGTTCAAGTGATTCTCATGCCTCAGCCTCCCAAGTAGCTGAAACTACAGGTAGATGCCACTATGTTTGGCTAATGTTTGTATTTTTAGTAGAGATTGGGTTTTACCATGTTGGCTAGTCTGGTCTTGAACACCTGACCTCAAGTGATCTACCTCCTTAGCCTCCCAAAGTGCTGAGATTACAGGCTTGAACCACTGCACCTGGCCTTCACCTTTATGTCGTTCTTTATGTCTCTCTTATTTCCTGGTTCCTTTTACCTTGTTTTATATGTAACCTCTTTTTTTTTTTTTTTTTTCCGATATGGAGTCTCACTCTGTTGTCCAGGCTGGCATGCAGTGGCACAATCTTGGCTCACTGCAATTTCTACCTCATGGGTTCAAGCAATTGTTCTGCCTCAGCCTCCCAATTAGT
Source organism: Cebus imitator (assembly GCF_001604975.1). Taxonomy (NCBI): domain Eukaryota; kingdom Metazoa; phylum Chordata; class Mammalia; order Primates; family Cebidae; genus Cebus; species Cebus imitator. The sequence goes on along the minus strand of NW_016107343.1, from coordinate 5,939,464 downwards.
TGTGACTACAGGTGTGTGCCACGACACCCAGCTAAGTTTTGTATTTTTTTAAGTAGAGACAGGGCTTTGCCATGTTGGCCAGGCTGGTTTTGAACTCCTGACCTCTGGTGATCTACCCGCCTTGGCCTCCCAAAGTGCTGGGATTACAGGAGTGAATCACCATGCCCAGCCTATATATAACCTTTAAGTTACCTTTGAATTAGACAAAAAATATTTTCCTTTTGTTAGGAAGTTAAGGTTTATACTGCGTGCTGCTGTGTGAGTTCTGTGAAAGGGGCACAAATGAAGAGATTATCCCCCCTCAAGAGATTGCTAGGTTAAATTTCTTGCTAGGGTGTGTCTGAATAAGTGTGGGCTATTTTTAAACCCCTGAGATAGGACTATCTAGGTTGAAGCTATTGGTTAAAGATGTAGGCAGCTTTTCTGGGAGAAATAGAGATATTAGAGGGAAAGATGAATTCAGAAGTTGAGTAAACATTAAGCAGGCACCCATCTTGGAAGGGATATATTTGCCTCAAAGGGGTGTGGGGCATTTGGATATTACCAGGGACTGGTAGGGGAATGGTAATTGATCCCTTAAGTAATATGAAGGAGTATGGACCTTTTCTTTTGGAGGGAGGGGGTGCCACTTGTTCTCATTACTCTACAGGGTTTGGAGGAGAGTTGCTCAGAGAAGATTAGTGTAGAGTCACTACAAGTCATTTCTGTAGCCAAAAGGATAACTCCAAAATTTCTAAACGGCAAAAATCTTTACTTGCTAATAGAGGGGAGACTCAACTTTCCAAACAGGTCACAATAAAGACAGCATGAGGCCAGCCGAATCTGTCTTCTCTCTCCTCCTTTTTCTGTTGTTTATTAAAGGTAAGCAAAAATCTTTCATTATTTTTAAACATTATGTAAAAATCTTGTTTAAAAGAGAAAGCCAAATTTCACCTTTGCATTAGTATATTATTAATGTTAAACCTAATTCTTAATAAAATCTTATAAACAAATCTATACAATCATAATTAGTTTGACCATAAGGTAAAATTGTCCATAAACCTCTCATAATTCTTTACAACTTTCTGTTGAACAAACAAATTCTCTAGAAAACCATTATTCAGACACATGGGCCCAGATTCTGGCCCTACATTAGTATGCTTTTATTTCAATGTTTGACCTATGAAAAAACTAAATGATCCCCTATACCCACAGAACTTTTTACAAGATTAACCCTTCACAAATCATTTTCAACTTGCTTAAATCATCAGTTTTGAACCATTGCTCTTTTTTTTGTTGTTGAGAAGGAGTCTCACTCTGTTTCCTAGGCTGGTTGGTGTGCAGTGGTACAATCTTGGCTCACTGCAACCTCTGCCTCCCGAGTTCAAGTGATTCTCCTGCCTTAGCCTCCCAAGTAGCTGGGATTATAGGCGCCTGCCACCACACCTGACTAATTTTTGTATTTTTACAAAATACAAAAATTGGGTTTGCCATGTTGGCCAGGCTGGTCTTAAACTCCTGACCTCAAGTGGTCTGCCCACCTTAGCCCCCCAGAGTGCTGGGATTACAGGCGTGAGCCACCATGTCCAGCTGTCTCATTACTCTTTTAGGTGAGGCCAATACTTAGAACCCTCTGAGCTAGACAAAATTATATTCTCTTTAACAGAAACCATACTCACATGCCTTCTTATAACCTCCCACTGAGAACACATTCTTTATTTACAGTCTTTATTTTTTATTTTATTTACACTATTTTTATTTTGTATTATATTTACGCTGTCTTTATTTTCTATTTTATTTACACTGCCTTTTATATTTTATTTACACTGTCTTTATTTTTTTAAATCATTAGATTCACGTGACCTAAAAGAGATTAAAGTTTCAATTTTTCTGATAATATGTTTGATTTTAATTTCTTTAAGCCAATTAATTAGAGCTTTTCTATAAATACTATACACACAACACATATACATACACAGACAGAAATGGAGATTCAAGACAAAATTCCATTGACTGAGAAGTTTTTAGAGAGAAGG
>NW_016107343.1:5921526-5931224 GCF_001604975.1 Cebus imitator | reverse complement strand
GAACACATGGACACAGGGAGGGGAGCACTACACACTGGGGTCAGTTGGGGGGAAATAGGGGAGGGACGGTGGGGAGTGGGAAGCTCGGGAGAGATAGCAAGGGGAGAAATGCCAGATGTAGGTGATGGGGAAGAAGGCAGCAAATCACACTGCCACGTGTGTTCCTATGCAACAATTTTGCATGTTCTTCACATGTACCCAAAACCTAAAATGCAATAAAATAAATAAATGGGGAAAAAAAAAAAAACAGTATCTGTATACATATAGGCCAAATCTCATCTTTAATTAAGTTGATTTCTGACTATGGAGTTCTCAAAATAAAAATCCCTTAAAAATCTTTTATTACCGGATTTTAGCTAGGACAAATGGCCAATATTTCTGGCCTTTGAATCTTTACCTAAAGGTAACCTCCTATGTGAAATTAATAAGCCTTAAATAAGGGGATGACTTAAACACAGACACACAAGGTGTCTCCAAAGAGATGGTAAGCAATTTACAAGATCTAGAATTGCCCCAAAGGTAACTGAGAGAAAAGAAAATTTCAAGACAGGAAATCAGGAGCTGTCCGTGGAGGGAAAAAGAATCAATAAATGACTAAACCCCAGAAAACTCACTTTTGAAGCCAGGAATTGAACCTAGGGCACCAGTGTAAGAGGGTAAAACCTTAGCAACTGAGCTACAGCAAGAGTCCCCAACCCCAGGGCAGTAGGCTGGCTCTGGTCCATGGCCTACTAGGAACCAAACTGCACAGCAAGAGGTAAGTGGTGGACAAGCGAGTATTACCACCTGGGCTCTGCCTCCTGTCAGATCAGCGGAGGCATTAGATTCTCATGAAAGCATGAACCCCACTGTGAACTGCACATGTGAGAGATCTAGGTTTCCTTCTTCTTATGAGAATCTAATGCCTGGTGATCTAATGTGGAACAGTTTCATCCCAAAATCATCCCCCACCTTCCCTTGTCTGTGGAAAAATTGTCTTCCATGAAACGGGTCTCTGGTGCCAAAAAGATTGGGGGCCACTGACCTATAGTGCAAGGTGGCTGCTGTTATTTTTTTCCAGGAGGATTTTAGAGCATTTGCAAGCTTACAAAGGATTTTAACTGCTCAAGAGAACTTTCTAGGACTAGCCATGTTATTATTACACATGCTTCTTTTAATTTAGCCTTGTTCCTTTAATGGTGTACTCAGTTCCAGTAGTGACTCAATCTAAAAGCCTGTTAAAGTCCAGATAGTAATTTTCCAGAGTTTTACCATATAAGCAAAAGGTATTTCCCGAAAGGGGTAGAGGAGGCATCTCTATGACAGGCAGCTCTTGAACTCAAAGGGCTTGCAATCTTGGGGGTGGAGGTAGAGAGCAGTGTCTTAATTAAGTGAGCACACAAATAAATAGATAATTAGACATAGTGGCCCATGCCCTAAAGGAAAGGTAGAGGTACTATTAAGACATGTGGCTTGGGGGCCTGACCTGGGATGAATGGTTGAGGAGAGGTTTCCTAAGGAAACAACATTTGACTTGAGATGTGGGCAATCTGAGTAGGTGATAACTGGGTGAAGGCCTGAGCAAGGTGGATTGGAAGCCCATTCAGTCAGGGGAAGCAGATTAATCTTGTTTTGACAAATAAAGTTCAGAGAAGCTTTGCTGTAAAATATTGCTTACTCTCCCAAATGTGGAGGAACAGCATAGTGTGGCAAAGACGCAGGCTCAGATTCGGAAAGCCTGGGTTCGAACCCTTGCTCTGCCATTTGCTCTGTGTTCTTAATTGCCATTCTCTGCCTCAGGCTCCTCACCTGTAAAACCTCATGGGGTTGTGGTGAGGCTTAAATGAGTTAATGTGTAAAGCACCCAGGGCCTGGCATTAACCTTCTCTGGTTTATTACATATCAGCTACTGATTTCTAGTGTGCTGCTCTATTAAGAATAAAAGTCTGATCTTTTAATATTGGCAACAAGAACCAGTGATTTTCTCAAAGATCAAAGAGTTAAAGAAAGGTTTGAGCTCAAAAGAGCATTAAAGAAATCTCTAAGTAATTTTTCCACCAAAATCATTGCTCTGTCTTCAAGGAGTTCTCATGGTACATTTGAGTATGTAGGGCTGACAATGGGTATCTTCTATTCATGATATTCATGTTTTTTAGAATTCGTTTGAAGATGGTTTGGGTATGGCTCTGAGTGACTCAGGTTTAGTGCTGAGATTTGGAATCTTTTAAGGGTTACTGGCTCCCTCCTAGAATAGAGTGAAGCACGGTTGCTGCAGGATGTCTTTCAGTTGATTTCAACTTCACGGTCGCATTGGCAGCTATGAGCATTTATCCAGTACATGTCAGGCATTTTACCGGTGCTGTAGCACAGTAACAGGACACACACATAAACAAGACATATATGGGGTTGCCCTTTAGAGTCTGCAGACTTGAGCTGGTGACAGACATAAATTAATCATTACTCCTCCATGTGGTTGGTGAGCTTCTGGGGGAATGTCCCACTGCTGAGTGTTGTTTTCTGGGCAGAGGAGGGAGCACAACCAACTTCCTGGGGAAGGCAACAGATGTCCCAGATGTGATGAACTAATGTTAGGACATGCCATAAAGGAAGCCCTTTATAACCCTCATCCATGTACGTGGGGCAAAGCGGGTGGCATGGAGCAGGAATGGGGTTTTGGTTATGTTGAGAGAGGTCTGTGTTTTCATTAGATGTTCTTCTGTTGAACGGAAACTATATGATTCCTGGTATATCTGGCTCCGTGTAATTATTATCCACACTGTTAAAATGAGGTTCAAAAATGGAAACTTAAGAGTTTCCAGTTCATACTGATTCATCATTTACCATTCTTAGGAAGGTAGAAGCTCAGAACTTGAAATCTCCTCTAAAGCCCCAAACTCTGTTTCTGACTCTTAAGTTATCTATGTAAAGGAACTTCCGTGGTCATGTTTCCTATTTTTCAAATCACTGTTATCTACATTATCCTATTTGATCCTTTTAAAGTGTAATCAATCCCTTTTAATAGCAAGGAAACCGGCTCATCAAGATCAACTGACTTCTCTGTGTAAGTGGGACCTAAGGTATAAACCTCTTTGAATAGCTTGACCCTGATTTACCAGGTAGAGGATTTTGTTGATTGGAATGCGATTAAGGAATGTCTTAGGTAATCAATTTATACCAATTAAAATGGCTACCATAGGTACCAGATGTCCCAGCAGAGCTGGGTGGGGTACCTTGCTGTTAATGCAAAAAAGAGATCTTTCCACTTAGCAGATTGTGAGGTGGAATTCCTTCAGTGGCATGGTGGCCGGGGATAAAGACCACAGCTGAGATGCAGCAGTAGGTGGGAACCCAAGACTAGTTGCATTGTAACTCCTTAGAGTCAAGAGTTCTGTTTGGCTAAGAAAATTTGGGGGTATGATGTGGAACAGTGAATCCTTTTCCAGGGGCTAGTAAATGCAATGAAAGGAATACCACAGAGACAACATGCATATCAAACACATACTTTTGCCCAATGCACAGCCCAATTCTCATTCTAGCCACACTGCCCTGCCTTTAAAAAATTAAAAAGAAAAAGAAAAAGGAAAAGTTCACCATGGGCCAGGCACAGTGGCTCACGCCTATAATCCCAGCACTTTGGGAGGCTGAGGTGGGAGGATCCCTTGAGCCCAGGAGTTTGAGACCAACTTGGGCAACACAGTGAGACCTCTCTACTACTACTACTAAAAAAAAAAAAAAAAAAAAAAAAAAAAAAAAAAAAAAAAAAAAAAAAAAAAAAAAAAAAAATAGCAAGCGTGGTGTGACATGCCTGTAGTCAGCTACTCAGGAGGCTGAGAGAGGAAGATTGCTTGAGCCCTGGAGATCACATCACTGCACTCCAGCCTGGGCAACAGAGTGAGATTCTGTTCCCGCCCCCCACCTCTCCCTCCCAAAAGAGCAGTGATTCTAATTTAGGTGGAGAGATGGGGGAAAATTTCAGGCTGGATAGCCTGTAATTTTTTGTTTGCGTGAAACACACAGGTAGTGGAACGTCTAGGGTTGTAATCTCAAGGGCATCCTGCAATCATTTGCTTTTTTTCTCTTGAAAAGCAACTTTCATCTAATCTTTCCTTACAGCCAATCTAAAGTAGCTCCCAAGTGACTCTCCAAACATGACTTTGTTTTGTTTCGTCATAGCACTTATTGACATCTGGTATTTTCTTATTCATTCATTCATTTGCTTCTTTTTCCCTACCTCTTGCCACATATAAACTGCAAATGAGCTGGGACCTCATCTGTCTTTATCGTTCAATGCGGCATACCAGTGTCTCAAACAAAGGCTGCTCCATATAGTCCTTCACTATTGGTTTTTTTCAATGAATGAACTTATCTTGACATGATTTTCTGAATTTTGTTCTTTTATCTTAAGATTGGAAAGTTGAGAGCAGCATGTTTTGCCCACTGAAACTCATCCTGCTGCCAGTGGTACTGGGTAAGTAGAAGCCAAGGGATTGAGCAGGTATTTGATTTCTCCTAAGTTCTGTGCATTATTAAAAGCCAATTTTATATATTTTCAATTCCTCTGGGTTTTTTGAAGATAGAAACCCTAAGGTGGAACTTCACAGTCTTGCTATAGCAGCTGTTTTTGAAGCCAGCTAGCTTATGGTTTCTTGGGAAGCTGAATCTTCCTGTTTCCATTAGAAGCTGAATGCCTTTGGGTCCTAAAGGGTGTTCTGGGACTCTCTTACGTAATAAAAGGAAAGTTCCTCGGAGGCATTCCTGCACTTTAAATTGTTATCTTTAAAACCACAGTTCATCTTTGATCAGGAACGGAAATTACCGATGAGAGACCCAGAGCTGTTTTCATGCTACTGCCACGCCAGCCTTCTTGCGGTTCCTCAAACACACTGAGCTCTTTCCCAATTTGTGGTGGTTTTCTTTGCCTGGGACTTTCCTCTTAACACTTCATCCCAGCAAGTCCGCCCAAGGCTTCCTTATCCTTCAGGTTTCCCCTTACGCTCCATTTCCTTCTGAGGAGGCTGACCTGACCATCTCCTCTGAGCAGATCAGTCTCCTGTTTACGCCTTCACCTAAGTGCTGCTTCTTGTCGCTCATCTCCATTGCTTTCTAAATTTTCATTCTTCTCCCTCATGCCTTTTTCTTTATCCTGTGGATGTAGTTCTGGAAGGAGAAGAAATTAATCAGTGCTCTGTTCTCAGAGCCTTTTGTTTTTTTCTTTATTATTATTTTTTGAACTGTGGACGGTGATTTAAACCCTGACTCAGCAAAGTACACAACAGGGTTGCCTTTGTGCCTATTCCAGGAAATACAGAGTGTGCACAAACATGCACACATGCACACATACACACCAAAATGGTGTGCATTAGAGAATTTTTCTCAGAGAAGCAGGGTTGGCCGGGTGTGGTGACTCATGCCTATAATCCAGCACTTTGGGAGACCGAGGCAGGCTGATCATGAGGTCAGGAGATCGAGACCATCCTGGCTAACACAATGAAACCCTGTATCTACTAAAAATATGAAATAAAACAGCTGGGTGTGGTGGTACGCCCCTATAGTCCCAGCTACTTGGGAGGCTGAGACAGGAGAATCGCTTACACCTGGGAGGCAGAGGTTGCAGTGAGCCAAGATCTTGCCACTGCACTCCAGGCTGCGTGACAGAGCGAGACTCCATCTAAAAAAAAAAAAGAAGCAGGGTTATAATGATCTCAGACGGTATTTAGACATTTTCCCAGAGGTCTGCGGAGCAGCCTGCAGGTTTTTGCCTTCCGATCCAGAGAGCTACCAGTCCAGCCCCTGTATGTGGTAGCTTGGTGGCACTGGGGATTTTGTAGTTCTTTTGTGGTACAGTTTTCCCTTTCTTGCAGGAAGTCGCATCTTCTTCAGCTGTTTCTCTATTAAGATGACCCTTCACACATCAGTTTCTGTTTGCTTTGGTTGCTGTTGTTGCTTCCTAGCCATTCTTCATTTAATTCTACATACCGTGTTCTTAATATTAAATTCGCTTATTATACCTTCAACCACATGTGGAGTTGCTCAATTCTTCCTTACAGGAAAATTCCAAATATTTGTTGGAGCTGCTTTTGATTTCTTTCAAAACAATTCCCTCTGAGGGGTTTAGAGTTGATGTTTTCTTTTGTGTCCTCCCTGCTATGTGAGCCTGCTGTTGGGCAGGAAGTTAACTCTCTTTTCCCAGGGAAACAGCTTGGATGAAAAGACTGGCACATTTTCTATTCATTCCCATCAGTTGGCTCTTATCTGACATGAACTGGGCAGCATCTAAATGTGTCTTTCTTGATTTTGTTGTCTTTCTGCATAGAGCATATCTTGTGAAAACAGAAATATCCATGTAATGGTTTTCTCTTGTAGTGACCTTTTGAAATTGCTTGAGCAACACAGAGATAATGGACAGGGGTCCCTGGGTGAAGCACCTAGAGGCTGGAAAGCTGATGGCAAAGCTGGAGCGTGAGGCAGGGAGGGGACAAACACAGTGCAAAGGCAGGAGGACAGCTGTGCTCTGTATTGGCCTAATTACAAGGACTTGCACTACAGCCAGAATCAGCCAGCAAATGCAGAGATAAGCTTTTGTAAAGAAACTAAAAGAAAGGGAAAAGAGGAAGTAAAGAAAAGATCTCTTTTCAGATAGGGAGCCAGTTGGACACTTAAGAGCAAGGAACATCCCATTTCCTGTTTGTGGTAAGTGGATGTGGGTGTCTAACTTGATATTCAGAAAGGAGATCATTAATCAGAAAGGAGAGACTTCCGGGTTTCCCTTCTTTCTTTAGAAAGGTTCCAGAAAAGCAGAAGGGACTAGATAGGAGGAGAGAGCCAGAGAGCATTTGTTGTAGTGTGAAGATTGCAGAACCGTTCTGACAAATCATATAGGTAACTAGTGGACGGGAATGCCATACTGCCTTTGAACATGGGGCCTCTGAGGACTTTGTCTATGTTGCATCATCCAGGGAGAGGGATGTTTAGTACCCCATGATTGAAATTGATTTTTGTTGTTGAGGGTATTTGTCTAAACGATATGTCCTCTTGCCTTTGACTCTATAGATTATTCCCTGGGCCTGAATGACAAGGTTGTTTCCTCCCGTGAGCTAACAGTCCATGTGGGTGATTCAGCTCTGATGGGATGTGTTTTCGAGAGCACAGAAGACAAACGTATGATCAAGGTAGACTGGATGCTCTCATCAGGAGAGCACGCCAAGGTAACTCGGGGAAACATCACTGTGTAGTAGAAGCCCCTGACTGATGGTGTCAGGACAGAGTGGTGTGAGAGTCAGGCGTCAGGTGCCGCCGGGAGGTGTTGCAAGGATGGGGGTTGGAGCTTACCAGAACTGGGCCTCCTCCTAGCTCAGCCACTTGGCTGTGTTATCAGCTGGGCAAGTAAGTTACTCAATCTTGCTGATCTTAGCCTCCTGAGCTGTGAAAAGGAAGGCAATTACAATAATGGTAATGCTTACCTTTCAAGTAGTTAAGGGGCTAATGGGAGACACACACATGAAATGGGAGGTTCCTTGCTCTTGCACATGAAATTCTTTTAGTTTCCTTCCTTCATCTCTACCTTTGTTAAGGGGCAGAAGCGAGTGAAAGGGGTAAATTCCTGGGTTCTAGAAATGAGAGCTCTGACCTAGGCGTAAGAACTGTGCCACAATGATCTTTTTTGAGATGGGAAGGAGGACAGATTCTTTCAGTGCTTCACTGCTCCATTTATGTAGTGGGGAGTCATCTCCTTTGTGGCTGCTTGAAGTGTTGGGATTAGTAGATGCAGCGTGGTTAGGTGAGGGTCTTTCATGGAGCTCTTTGGAGTGGGGAACAGTGTATTAAGCCTCATCAGAGAGTCTGTAGAGATTCTCGTATATCAGGATCATCTGTGAAAAACGTCCCAAGTAGTTTGTTAATAACATAAAGTCCCAATGTTTGCAAATAAAAGATTGTTTTTGTAGCTCAGAGCATATCCCCTGTTGTCCCTATAATGCTACCTCTCACTCAAATTTTTATTGCCCTTTATTTTTGTAAGAAGGATAGGCCCATGGTGTAAGTAAAAATAAGAATTTCTGCTGGGTGTGGTGGCTCACACGTGTCATCCCAGTACTTTGGGAGGCTGAGGCGGGTGGATCACTTGAGCTCAAGGGTTTGAGACCAGCCAGGGCAACATGGCAAAATCCATCTCTACAAAAAAAGACCAACACAACAATTAGCTGGCTGTGGTGGCATGTACCTGTAGTTCCAGCTCCCTGGGCGGCTGAGGTGGGAGGATCACCTGAGCCCAGGAGGTCGAGGCTGAAGTGAGCTATGATTGTGGCACTGTAGTCCAGCCTGGGTGACAGGAAAACAAGACAAAACCAAAACCAAAAGCAAAACAATTCCCCAGGGCCCAGCCTGTGAGCGTTCCCTGTGGATGGCTCCTTCTTTGTGTTATGATACTGCTGCCAGGAGGAGGGCAGAAATAAGAGGAACGGCAGCCAGCCGGCCATCCCTAGAATTCTCACACCAACACCGCCCACGGCACTAGTGAAAATAGATCGTGCATTTGAATGCCATCTAATCTGGGGCTGTGGCAGAAAATAGAGTGAAAATTCGAGATGGTTTTCAATAGTTGTAAGTTTAAAACGGTAGAGTGATCTTCAGAGTGGGTGCTGTATTTTACCTTAAACTGTAAGAAATAAAGTGTGGACCGCATTCCTCCATTTGTCTCTGTAGAAAGTGAGTTGCAGAGCTTGTGCCAGTTAGACCGTTGCCTGGCACATTATTAACTGGGCACCAAGTGCTTTTGGATCATGATCATGATGTTGGCTCTGCTGCCTCCATGTAACAGAGCCTTTGGGATCCAGGTTCCTCGGTCCAGCACCTGTTTTGATTTTCTCCAACACTGTTTTGCCCTCCAGGATGAATATGTGCTGTACTATTACTCCAATCTCAGTGTGCCTACAGGGCGCTTCCAGAGCCGCGCATGCTTGGTGGGGAACATCTTACGCAATGATGGTTCTCTCCTGCTCCAAGATGTGCAAGAGGCTGACCAGGGAACCTATACCTGTGAAATCCGCCTCGAAAGGGAGAGCCGGGTGTTCAAGAAGGCGGTGGTTCTGCACGTGCTCCCAGAGGAGCCCAAAGGTACACAAATGCTTACTTAAAGAGGGCCAAGGGGCAAGAGATTGTATGTGCAGGACGCAAGGAAACTGATTTTCCTGAGCAAATGCCTGCCTTTGGGCTAAGTACTTACCACAGACTGAATCTTCAATAAATGATCACAATTATTTCAGTCGATAAAAATGTTATTTTATTAAATAAAATATTGATAGTTATTTTATTATTACTTTAAACATACTTTCTCCTGACAAAAGCCCCGTGAAGGATGTTTTGTTCACATGCGTCCACATGTTTTGGATACGTATTCATTAAATGGTATAGCTAGTACTCGAACCCCGGCACCTCTGACAACAAAGTCCATGTTCTTTTTACTATGCCCTAATACCTTTCATCAGTTATCCGCATTGATGCTACATCTGTATTTTATAGGTGCCCTATGTTAGGTGTTCTTGGGGGTATAAAAGAAATGAGCAGGCCAGGCACAGTGGCTCATGCCTGTAATTCTAGCATTTTGGGAGCCTGAGGCAGGAGGATTACTTGAGTCCAGGGGTTCAAGGCTGCAGTGAGCTATGATGGCACTACTGCATTCTAGCCTGGGTGATAGAGGAAGAGGCAAGAGTCTATCTAAAAAG
>NW_016107343.1:5907207-5921516 GCF_001604975.1 Cebus imitator | reverse complement strand
AAAGAAAAAGAAAAAAAAAAGGCTGGGTGTGATGGCTCATGCCTATAATCCTAGCACTTTGGGAGCCCGAGGTGGGAGGATCACTTGAGGCCAGTTTGAGACTAGCTTGGGCAACATGGCAAGATCCTGTGTCTACACAACAAACAAACAAACAAAAGAGCTGGGCATGATGGCACACAACTGTGGTCTCAGGTACCGGGGAGACTGAGGTGAGAGGATCACTTGAGCCCAGGAGGTGGAGGCTGCCGTGAGCTCTGATCACACCACTGCACTGCAGCCTGGGTGACACAGCCAAGACCCTGTCTCAAGAAAGAAAGAGAGAAAGAGAGAAAGAAAGAGAGAGAAAGAAAGGGAAAGAAAGAGAAAAAGGAGCGCTGGGCAGGGCGTCTCTGAAAAAAGGCATAAAAAAAAAGAGAAAAAAAGGAGCAGATCTTTCTAACCCTTCTTTACACTTTATTTTCCCATTTGTAAGTGGAGGGAATGGCTTCAGTAGATGGGTGGTTTTAAAATTTGTGCTCTGTAGAACCTTAAGCTGCAAAGAACATGAAGGGTAAGAGCAGGGCAGGGGGTTGGTAGCAGACATGCCTGCTCAGATAAGACCCCAGGCTCCCGCCTGTATCACAGCCAAAGTCCTTTTCCTTTTTTCTGCTATATTCATTGTGCTGCCAGGTAAGATTTGATGTGAATAAGAAGTCTTGTGCTTGCAAGCAGTTTGAAAGAGACAGCATAAGCTGTGGTGGCCCGAGTCATTTGGAAAGTTTTTTTTTTCCGCTTTGACTGGGTATTAGTTGAAAGAAATGCAGCTGAGACTGTAACCAAAGGAGGCATTATGCTTCCAGAAAAATCTCAACAGCATTGCAAGCAACTGGAGAAGCTGTTGTATTCGGCTCTAAGGGAAAAGGTGGAGAGATTCAACCAGTTAGCCTGAAAGCTGGAGATAAAATTCTTCCCCCAGAATCTAGAATATGGAGGCACCAAAGTAGTTCTGGATGACAGGTATCATTTCTTATTTAGAGATGGTGGCATTCTTGGAAAGTATATAGACCGAAATAAATCACTACGGAAAGGGCCTCATGTGAAGCTACTCATTCCACTGGAGTTCTGAAATCTTTCATCATGTAAAAGATTTCCCTGTCTGTCTTTTATAATTAATGATATTCAAACTCACATTAGTCAGTGTCTCTAAAATTTAGTTTTGCTTATTGATATAAACACTTACAAATAAGAATATGTAAATGGAAGTAAAGGTTTGCAAGCCACAGAACTAGAAGCTTTCTTTGAGAGAGCGGAAGAGAAAGAACAGTCTGTGACCCCAGAAAAGCTTGCAATGTAGTTAGGGAACTAGAATCTGGGGCCATTTCCTGCCTGCAGCCAGCTTAGGTCCTTAGCATCCAGCTTTATTAATGAGCTCCTCCGGTGCGCCCTGCTTTCCTCTCTTATGACACTCGTCATACCCATTCACTTGTGTCTTCCCTGCTTGCCTGGCACAGCCCCTGGCACAGAGTAAGCAATTAATAAACATTTGTGGGATGAATACAGTTACAGAGTTAGCATCCCTTGCTTGAATCTGATTTCTAAAAAATGCAGTTGTAGGAGGTAGCCTCTGGCCCCTCTCCTAATTATCCTACTTTTTTTCATTGCCATTTTCCTCTTAATTTCAAAGCTCTAGTTCTCCAGGAAGAAGATGCAAATCAGATGCCTGTGCCAAAGGATTCTCTCTCCCTCTCTCTCTTTTTTTAAGGTAGAGTCTTGCTCTGTCACCCAGGCTCTGGAGTACAGTGGTGCGATCATGGCTTACTGTAGCCTTGAACTCCTGAGCTCAAGTGATTCTCCTGCCTCAACCTCTTGAGTAGCTAGGTCCACAAGTGTGCATCACCACGCCCAGCTTCTTTTTTGTGTGTTTGTTTTTTTAAGTAGAGACGGGGTCTTCCTACGTTGCCCAGGCCAGTCTCAAACTCCTAGATGCAAGTGATCCTCCTGTCTCAGCCTCCCAAAATTGCTAGGATTGCAAAGGATTCTCTTTTTGCTTCCTTTTTCTGCCTTTGGTCTCTAATGCCGTACCTGAACACTTGTCCATACTGGCCTTTTTCTGCTTAGAAGAGACACAGAGGGAACCACAAGGAGTCAATTTCAAGAGCTGAGGAATCCATGGAAATAGGCTAAGGCAATGTTAGAGGTAGTCAGATATTTCCCCAGTGGCTAGTGGAGCAAGCCACTAGGGAAATATTTTTTTTTCTTCCAGCCAGAATGGGAATAGATCTAACCCCTAACAATTTTGCCTAGTGAAAGGTGCTCCAACTTGCTGTATGTAAGTTGCCTCCATCGACGTGGAAACTCCATTTTTTGCAGTCATCTATAACTTTTTCTACCAAGTTTACCCTTCAGTCGACAATCTCTCTGTGATTTTACCACTTCAATTCTTTTTTCATTGTTCTTAATTTAAATAGTATAGATAAAAAATAGTAATAACATTAATGTCTTGTACTTTTGCTTTAGAATCAGCCATCCTTCTGCTTACGTGGGGTACCATAGTAGAGTGAGTGAGAAAACTCAGGCTTTGCTTTCACTTAGGCCTGGGCTTAAATGTTGGCTCTACCTTTTACTGGCCATGTGGTATTGGGCTCCTTTACTTTCCTTCTCTGTAAAATGGGAGAGTCATCATGCAAACCTCAAAATATTGTAATGACTAACTGGTCTGCCGTATAAAGGGTGTCTAGCACATGGCTGGTGCATTGAAAGGACTCAGAATGTTCATTTGTTATTATTGCATTTGAAAAATAGAGTTTAGTTCTCACTGTGCTTGTAGATTTAAAGGGAGTTTCCTTCCTTACTGGTATTCTTTGGAGTAAATTTTTTATCGCTTTCAAAATAATTCCTTCCATAGAGTTTAGAGTTCATAATATTTTCTTTTTCTTTCCTCCTATTGTGCATTTCTCCTGCTGGGCAGGAAGTTACTGTTCTCCCAGGGAAACAATTTGGATGAAAGTTTGGCTTATGCACTCTGTTCCCTCATGAGCTTTGCTTAACACTCTTTTGAAGGCACTCTGTGCACTTAAGACCTAGGCTCGTGTCTTCTTAATATACCACCCTGCCTTTCATGGCTTAATCAACTTTGTGGTTGATTTGTATACAGCATTACAGAAAAATCAGAAACGTCTGTCCACTTCTTTTCTTTTTCATAGGCCTCTTAAAATGACTTACGTAATAAACATATGGTGGGTCAGCTGCTTGTACAATAGGCAGAAGGAACAGCCTAGGAGTTGGAAAGCCAGAAGCAGAGGAAGGGGGTCAAGTGGGGAGGGTAGGAGCAGGAGAGAGCGGGATTGAAACAGAAAGAAAAGTCAAGGAGAAAGCTCTTTTGTCTTGACCTAATTAGCAAGGAGTCCTGTGACTTGTACTGAGGCCAGAACTAAGTCCTAGAATAAAAGAAAAATAATAGAAGAAGTTGAAGAAAGTTATCCATGGTTCATTTTTGGTAGAGCCAGTGGGTTAAATATAAGAATGAGAGCTCTATAACTTTCCACTTCCTGTTTATGCTAAGCAGATGCTGGTGTCTAAGATGATGAGCACAAAGTGGGGGCTTTGAGATTTTCCATACTTCCTTTAGTACAAACTTGATGTTGAATTAGAGTTCATGGAAGGAATTCTGGAAAAGGGGAAAGAGAAAGGAATTAAAGAGGACCAGAAAGTGTTTATTGAAATAAGGAGACAGCAGAAACCCTCGAGCTTGGTACATGTGGATAGTTAGAAGGTATTCTCAATTTGGGGTCGATGCTGGCTGGTCTGAGGGAGGGGTCTCTGAGTACTTTGCCTAAGTGGAATCATCTGGATCACCTACAGAGGGAATATGTACAGTGTTTGGTGGTGACAGTGATTTTTGCTGCTTGAGGGTCTTTGGCTAAACATGATCTTTTCTAGAAATTCTTTGATTTCTATAGATTATAACTTGTGTCTGACTTGATGTACTGTTTTATCCTCAGAGTTCATGGTCCGTGTGGGTGAATTGACTAAGATGAGATGTGTTTTCCAGAGCACAGAAGAAAAACACATGACCAAGGTAGAATGGATGTTTTCAGGACAGCATGCCAAGGTAACATGGAGGAAATATCACCTGTGTTATAGAAGGCTCTGGCTGATGGTGTTAGGACAGACGTAGACTCAGACATGTGAGAAGGTGTTGCAAGAGCCTAGGGTTTGGGGC
The DNA here is from genome assembly GCF_001604975.1 of Cebus imitator. NCBI lineage: Eukaryota > Metazoa > Chordata > Mammalia > Primates > Cebidae > Cebus > Cebus imitator. Next base: position 5,917,315 of record NW_016107343.1, on the reverse strand, counting down.
TTGTCAGAACTGGACCTTCTCCTAGCAATTTCAGCTTTCTGGTGGGAAAGATAACTCCAATGAAGAAGAAGGAGAAGGAGAAGGAGAAAGAGGAGGAAGTTGTTGATGATGATGCTTAACTTTTAGATGCCGATATGAGATTGTACATGTAAAGCATTTTGTACATGACTTGGCCACTGCATTTTCATTTTCTTCTTTCTCCATTTTCCTTTTTATAGAGGTCATGGGAGAATGAGGGAGATGACTTTTGTGGCCCAGCAAGGGAAGCAATGGGCTAGGCATAAAAGTGATTACACTCTTATTCTTACTGGGGTTAGTTTTGTGAGTTTTCATCTGTGCTTCCTTGCCCATTTATGTGATGGAGGGACTTTTGATCGGTACTTCGAGTGTTGGAATTGATCGATCCTAGGGGCCAGGGTGAGGGGTATTTCATGGGAACTCTATAAAGCACTAAACAGCAAGTTCATTCATTAGACCAGTAGATCTCAACCATGATGTGGTCATATATTTATGGCTTAACATGTGTCATGGGGATATCCCAAGTAACTTGTTACTAATAAAAGTTAAGGTGCAAAATTTATTAAAGACTAACTTTTATAAATTAAAACATATCCCAGGTCATCTCTCTAACAAAGTCATTTGCACTCACTTGATTCCCCTGTGGTATCTGAGTAGGTCACAGTGGGTGACATCATGGTGGAGTATGGGGAACTACATGTGGTCCCAGGTTCACTTCTGAGAGCTTGTCGTGCATGTAAATGTCATCCAGTGAGTAATTCACAGGAGAAAATAGGATGAGAGTCGACATTTTAAGGTTGTGAATTTGAATCACGAGAGACAAAATGTTGGGGGCCAGGTCACTTCTTTCATGTTTGTGTCTACACACTCATTACCTTTTCTTAAAAGCTACAAAAAAGCAATCTACATGTCTTTTTTTTTTTTTTTAATGCCAACATTCATTTAACAAGTTATTTTTAAAGCATTTGCTGTATGATGAATACTCAGTTTCCCTGTCCTGATGGGAAACTGACAACCAAGGTGGAGGGGATCACAGTAAAATAATAAAGCAGCATGTAATATATCAGGCAATAGTGAGAGCCTATAGGGAAGAATAAGACATGGTTTTGTGGTTTTTATTATATGTGTGCTTGGGGAGGCCTCACTGAGATGACACTTACGTAGAGGTGTGAAGGAAGTGAGGAAGTGAACCCTGCATATGTCTGGCGGGGAAGAGTGTTCTTGCAGTCATAGACAGTAGCAAGTGCAAAGGCCCTGAGGTCAGTATGCAAGGAGCAGCCGAGAGCTCCATGTAGCTTGAGTGAAGTTACCCAAGTAGGTGAGGGAAGAGCAACTAGAATTGAAGTCAGAGAGGAAAAGGAGATGGGCTGGGTCATGCAGGGCCTTACATTTTAGTAGAAATGAGAACGGGGCCATGAAGGGTTTTGAGCACAGGAGTAACATGAGTTAACTTACATTTTTAAAGGCTCATCTGCTGAAAATAGATTGTCGTAGAGAATAAGGAGGGAGACAAGTAAGAAAGCTGTTGCAGGAATCCAGGTGAGAGATGGGCTGGACCGGAATGGCCTCAGTGGAGGAGGTGGGACTGGCTGCATTGGGAATATATTTTGAAGGCAGAGGTGGTAGGATTTGCTGAGGTATTAGATGTGAGTTGTTCCAGAAAGAGAGGAATTAAGAATGACTCCAAGATTTTTAGCCTGAGTATCTGGCAGAAGGCATTGCCATGTACCGAAATGGGGTAGACTGGGAAGAACTGATTTGGGGGGAAAATGACGAGTTCAGTTTTAGATGAGTTTCAGGCTCCTGTTGGAAATCCAACGAGAAGTGTCATCAAGAATAAAGTTATACTGCTTTTCTTATTGAAAAAGTACACAAATGAAAGTCCTCCTTTTCGCATCCCTCTGTTCAGATGGAAAAACTGTTCATGGTTTGGTGATGTCCTTCACAAGTACACACACCTGCACATGTGTGTATACATGACTCTGTGTTATTTAATGCTTTCTGATAATACCCTTACTGCCTTCACCTAGCAGGGCCTTGGGAGTCCTGAGATCTTCCCTCCCCCATCTTCCCTCCTCCCTCCTCCCCTTCAGTCCTCACAAGCTCATACTTTTTCCCTTTCCCCTCTAGGAGGAGATTGTGTTACGCTACTCCCACAAACTCGGGATGACTAGACAGTACTCCCAGAGCTGGGGCCACTTCCAGAATCGTGTGGAACTGGTCGGAGATGTTTTCCACAATGATGGTTCCATCGTGCTTCAAGGAGTGAGGGAGTCTGATGGAGGAATCTACACCTGCAGTATCTACATAGGGGACCTGGTGTTCAAGAAAACCATTGTGCTGCATGTGGACCCGGAACAACCTCGAAGTATCTAACATTTGGCTGGGGAGCGCTGAGAGACCTCCTGGCTGGTGCATGGGGCCAGGACTAGAGTGAGGCCGGAGAGGCTCCTGGGATGCAGATTGAAGGAGGCACCCCTCTCAGGTGCTGACTCTGGCCTTGCACAACCCTGAGAATGATGCCTCCTTAGGGGTGGTTCCTCAGGTACCTGACTTGCCTCACCCTAGTTCTGGCCCTGCTTCTAGGTCAAGGAGAGGGGAGCTAATGTAGTGAATACCAACCCTTTGCCAGACCCCCCTCATTGCCAGGGTCATTTACTGATGTAAAGGTACAGGAGCTCAGGAAAGGATCGGAGTTGATGTCCAAAGTCAGCATACTTGGCTGCATGGGAAAGCAAGTGCGGAATGCTCTATAGTGGAGCAGGAAATGACCTTGAGCTAGTGAGAGACAGCCAGGAACAGAGAGAAACAGGAAGGCACCAGAACTAAAAATGGAGGGGTTTTCTGATCAGAGGTTCTGGATTCTGGCAAACAGTGTGCATCAAGGCCAGAGGCGTGTAGGAGAGGAAAGACTTGATTGTGTTGACAGAGAGAGGTTGACAAGTGAGGGGTTAAAGTTAAACCATAACCCGTTAGCAGTCAGGATGTGGCCTGTGGACTTTGCCTCTCGCTGGGGCCTTCAGGAGTTGGCTGTGGTTGGTTGGGGGTGGGGAAGATGGGTGAGGAAGATGGGTGAGGATGGAACATACCTCATACCTCAGGCCTGAGACTTAAGTCTGTGGAGGCACCTTGTCTCCAGCTGGAGAGGGGGGCAGGGCAGGTGGGTTTCTTAAAGAACCATCATCTCTCTGTGCGCTTCATTCTCAGAAGTCCAATTCACAGAGAAAATATGAGCCATTACGGGGCCTCAGGCAGCTTCTCCACCCACAAACATATCTGTCTCCATTCTTATTTCTGCCCTGAAATCTGGAGGCAGAGGAGAGTCCCTTCTGCTCTGGGCTTTTGTGGCCCCCTGTGCCCAGGTGGCCTCCGTCTCAGGAGCCTTACAGCATGGCTGTTTGAGCTCTCACTTTCTGTTGGTTTTGACCATTCACCGGAACATTGGCCCAAGTCTACCACTTACCTACTTCAGCTCCATTCTATGTCTTCCTTTTTCTAAAGACTGCTTTCCTGAGACACAAGTCACATACTATACAATTTGCCCACTTAAAGCATTCAGCTCAATGGTTTTAATACATTCAGAGCTGTATAACCACCACCACAATCATGTATTTCTTTCTCAACATAGCCAAATCATTGCTAAAGGCCTGTGTTTGGTGTCTCACTGTCTCATCTCCCATTAACTCCTCAGTGCACTGCATTCTGGCTTCTTTTACCTCTACTCTAGCTTAGATCACCAATGGCACTCCCATTATCCATCCTCAGCCTTCTGAACCTCAGTAGCATTGGACACTATATTCCATATGCATTCTATGTTGGACACAATCCCACACACACCCACAGATATATACAGTCAACCCTACACAAGTTTCCCACAAATCCTTCAAATGCAACATGTCTAAACCTACCCGTACACACCCTCCTCAGCCCATCTCCCCAACCTCAGTTGTCTAACTAGATGCCTGGGGTGTGCTTGATTCTTTCTCTTTCCCAGACCCCTCATCTAACAGGTCAACAAGTCCTTGACTTCTGCTTCAGACTCCTAAAGTTGTCTTCCAGTCTGTCACTGCTTAGTTCTGGCTGTCTTTATCTCTGTGTTGAACTGTAGGCCTCTAACCAGTCTCTGCTTTCACTCTTAGCCACTGCTCCTCATTCTTCATATGGCTCTTGGTGGCATCTTTCTAAATCACATTCAGAGCTTTCTCTTCCACTGCTTATAATCTTTCAATGGTTTTTCCATCACCTGCAGAAAAACGCCAGATTCTTGGTTGAGATAGTCAAGGTCCTTCCTGCCTTGGACCCTGTCATCTCTCGAGCACACCCACAGATGCCACCTTTGTGCCAGACCCATTGAACTCTCTCAAGTTTCTAAAGCCACCATTCTGTCAGGCCTCCAGACCTCATGCAGAACATCCCCTCTGCATGGGGGAGCAGGCAGATGGGTTTCTTAAAGAACCATCACCTCTCTGTGCACTTCATTCTCAGAAGTCCAATTCACAGAGAAAATACGAGTCCTTTCCCATGTTGGGTATGTCTGCCCAACAAACTGGACGTTTTCTATAAGTCTCGGGTTAAATGTTGGAAATTTTGCTGGCAAATTTTCATTTGCTGCACATAGAATTGGGTCCTCTTTTTTCTGGGCCCCTCTGTTCCCCATGCAGACGTCTCTTGCAGCACCTAGAGGAGTGTGTGGTTTTCTGTTGACGTGTTTGTCTCCTTCCTTGGAAGGAGGGACCACACATCATTTGTCTCTGAATCCTCTGTACCTAGTGCTGTCTGGCACTGAGGAGGCGTTTGCTTTCTGTATTTAGAACCAAGCAGATGAGTAGAAGGTACTGTATGGGCAGAAGTTCCTGCGAAGGCTTTACTTGGTATCGTCACAGTGGGGCTGAGTGTTGCGGCATGCGTTCTTTTGAAAGCAATTACTTGCCCTTAGGAAGATCAGCAACCTCTAAGATGCCTGTTATTTCTCAGTCACTTGATAAGCCAAGTTTTGAAAGGAAACTTTACTACAGGTGAAGTGCTAGCCTCTTCTCCCACCCACCTTAATCTACATTTTAGGGTAAACAAGGGGGTTAGACTTTGGTTCTCAATCTCATGGAGACAGCGTCCGCAGTGTCCAGATATGGGGTGGAGTCTGGTCTTCCCCTCCACGTCCTGGCCTGGCTGGTGCTGGTGCTGTGTGGCATAGGGCTGTGGGGCTCTCAGCTCTTTGCTAAGGTACTGAGACCCTCTCCTTGTTTTTCTCCTTTCCCAAGCACTGGTGACCCCGGCGGCCCTGAGGCCTGTGGTCCTGGGTGGTAATCAGCTGGTGATCATCGTGGGGATTGTCTGCGCCACAATCGTGCTGCTCCCTGTTCTGCTATTGATCGTGAAAAGGACCTGTAGGAATAAGAGGTACAGGGCTGCCCCCATTGCTTGGGTTGGGAGGCTAGAAGTGCAGGGCTGCCTCTACCCCAAAGTGGAAGAGGGTGACAGGGCCCTACCTATGCCATTCTCACAGAAGGGGGTATTTTTAAATGGAATCATCTGTGGTTGTCAAATTAGATGTCATCATATAGTAACCCTGCCCGCTTTGCTCACTGTGCCCCCGAAAAGACTTGGATGTTCCTATGCTATCCTCATTCACTTTGGTATTATGTAAAGACTACAAACTCCCTTAGAAATGGGGGTCTCAGTAGGGCATAATTCAGAGTATAAATCTTTTTTTTTTTTGAGACGGAGTTTCACTCATGTTACCCAGGCTGGAGTGCAATGGCGCGATCTTGGCTCACCGCAACCTCCGCCTCCTGGGTTCAGGCAATTCTCCTGCCTCAGCCTCCTGAGTAGCTGGGATTACAGGCATGTGCCACCATGCCCAGCTAATTTTTTGTATTTTTAGTAGAGACGGGGTTTCACCATGTTGACCAGGATGGTCTCGATCTCTTGACCTCGTGATCCACCCGCCTCGGCCTCCCAAAGTGCTGGGATTACAGGCTTGAGCCACCGCGTCCGGCCTTTCAGAGTATAAATCTTACACAAGTACTATCATGGTACCATTCACTACCTAAGAGAAATGATTTTTAAATTATCCACACTGTACGTTCTGCATAGAAGCTAAGATCATGAGGGTTGCCAGTGGTTTTATCTAAAGGACCACATTCTAATTATGAGATGTGATTTTTGAGTGGGTGCCTTCAGGTTCTAAGTGAATTATTGTTAAAATGGGCTTTTAAAGGCCTGAATTTCATCAGTAGTTCTTTCAGAGTTTCAGAAGTGCCCAGATGCTCCGACAGGGATATTAGTGCAGATCCATGTCCCTCAGTTTATTCGGCTATCAATGGAATATGTTGGTAGTGCAGATTGACTCATTAAAATAGTGTCAGTGGGAAAGGGCCTTATGGATAATCCTGACTTTTGAGTGTTCTTTCCCAGTGGGTCATGAATCCTACAGAAGAACATTTGTGCCTGCTGGGCTTTCACTTCCACTCCCTAGGGCTTTCTGATTTGATTTTGAACTTGGCTGCCTCTCTGAAGGTCTTTGCTCTGGGCATGCTCATAGGACTGAGCTAGACAACCTGGGTTCCACTGTCAGCTTACTTCCTCTGTCTGGGCCTCAGTTTCCCTCCAAAGGAAGGGTAGTACTTCCGTGTCTAGTTGTTTATTCTAAAGAAATAATTAGATGGATATGCTGAGACTGGTGCAAAAACTGCAGTCTTGCTTATAATTAACAGTAGGGATCATTGCCAGTGTCTGTCAGAAAGGTAATGATTCAGGGAACCGGCGTTTCACTCAGTGAAACACTGCAGACCCCTCTACGTAATGACATGGAAAGATATCCAAGGGGTAATAATATAGAATTTATAGTATGATCTCATTTTTATAAAGGAGAAAATAATATGACGCTCACTCCAGCAGCATATGTAGTAAATACATTTTATGTGAGCTTATGCTTACACTGAGAGAGGCTTGGAAGGATAGTTGTAAAATCTATCCTTTTAAGGACTTAAGGAGTTTTCAGGAGTTAAGGTGTGGTATTTGAGATGAAGGAGAAGGTGGATCCCATGGGGTGAGGGGTGGCAGGGAACTTCTGCTTCCAACTGTCTACGTTTCTGTATTATCTAAATTATTTTACAATGAGAAGATACAACTTTAAAATCAGAAGATTCAATTAAAATATTTCCACTGAGACCAAAAAATATGGTTTATTTTATAGCTTAAACCTTGAGATATATATATATATATATATATATATATATATATATATATATATATATTTTTTTTTTCAGTTCTGCCTTAGGCCAAAATAGAAAAAAGAAAGTATATTCAGAAAGCAAATGGTCATAAGATCAAAGGCCAAGGGGCCCCCGACAGGACAGGCTCAGAGCTCCCGGCTCCGGGCTTGGGTGGGGTGGGCTCCGCCCCCTGGGAGGCCAGGAGCCCTTCGGACAGGCGTCTTGCTGAGCTCCTGCTGCCCCCTGCTGGTTCCACTGCACTCCCTGGTCCTCAGAAATGCAGAGGGGATGGTCAGGTGGAATCCCATGGCCCCTCTCTCTTCATTCACTTAAAATTACATCTCCCATAGGGCAGAAAGTGGTTTGGGTGATAATAGAGAAGTCGAAGCTGTTTTTCAGCCTAAATTACCTCCAGAATGGCTTCTTGTTCTTCATTAGAAGAGATGCGCTGGCCGGGCCTGGTGGCTCACGCCTGTAATCCCAGCAGTTTGGGAGGCCGAGGCGGGCAGATCACGAGGTCAGGAGACAGAGACCATCCTGCACAACATGATCTACTAAAACTACAAAAATTAGCTTAGTGTGGTGGCACGTGCCTGTAATCCCAGCTACTAGGGAGGCTGAGGCACAAGAATAGCTTGAACCCTGGAGGCGGAGGTCGCAGTGAGCTGAGATCCAGCTTGGCTACTGGCTACAGAGCGAGACTCCGTCTTACAAAAAACAGAAACAAAACCAAAAAAAACCGAAATGCACTTCTCAGGTTTCCAGGTGAGCCGTGTAGCCCTGACTGTAGGAGTCCAGAGAGAATAGTTTCTTCTCTGGGGTCTCTCTCTTCACAAAGCCAATTGGGGTCTCCTACAGGGACCCTTGGATAAACCATACCAGCTGGTTAATTCCACATGCTTTTCATGCCCTGCAGTTCAGTGAATTCTACAGTCTTGGTGAAGAACACAAAGAAGACTAATCCAGAGATGAAAGAAGAACCCCGCTATTTTGCCCGCTATGAAGGGGAGGTGAGCACACACTTCAGCATAAAAGTGTAGATGCAGGCCTGGGCGGTTAACATTCCCTGGGAACCGTGTCTTACCCACTGTATGTTGCAGCTCGCAGGCCAGTGCCTGGCACAGAGCAGGGACTCAGGAAGCCTTTGTCATTAGAATCTGAGCCTCTGAAGACTAGAGTGCGTGGGGGGTGCGGTGGGGGTGGGCTGGGTCAGCCCCGGGCAGCAGATCCTGGTATTGGGCTGAGGAAAGCACTGCGCTTGGAGTCAGAAATCTCTGCCATCCCCCCTAGTCTCATCAGCAAAATGAGGATAAGGATAAAGATATTATAGTTGCCCAGCCTGCTTGACAGGGTTGGTGTAAGGCTCACATAAGATGATGATATGCAAATGCTTTGTAATCTAGGAGGTGCTATTTGTCTAAAGTCTAATGGAGAATTATAATACATTCAGGAGTCAAGGAGTTTTAATGCTTAACATGAAATCGTCTAAGACCTTTGGCAAGAAAGGATTAAGAAGGACTTTTCTCTCCACATTGATTTGTAATGGAGTTATAAATAATTGCTTCTAGAGACTGAGAAATGGATGGGTTTTCTTTAACTCCTGTTCTCCTTTCTTTTTTTTTCTTTAATTTTTAAGAAACTCTTTGAATAGTTACCTTTCTCTATTTTGGGCTGTTTTTGTCCCGAGAGTAGGATTTTCTCCCGATAGAGTGCAGGGGCCTCCAGAAGTCCAAGAATGGGTCACTGGTGATGAAACTGCATTCCCAATGAGTAGCAGGACCATGAACCTCGAAGTTGTGAGGCTCAATGACGGCTGGCCCTGCCACATAAACCCTCTGAGGGAGATGATGACAATTCACTGCTGATTAATGCCATTCTGCCTTTATTGTAATTAGAAGGAAATAACCACAGAATACAAGGAGTTTAGCAAGATAAGGAACTCCTGCTGTTACCTAAACATCCATCTAAACAAAGATGTTTGGCTTTTGAGGCAGAGTTTGATTCCTAAGACTGTGTTCGTTGGCAGTTAATTTTCAAGAAGACTGAAGACTGAATTAACATTTTTGAGTATTCTCTAGCTCTCAGTAACCCTTTGAACCTACCAATTTGGGTAGTCAATCCCCAGCAAATAGGATTGGGCGGCCTTTACTCTGGTGTGTAAGAGTCATCTAATTTTTAGGAATTTTTGTACCATTTTCCCCCTCTAGAAACATATTTACTCCTCAATAACTACACGGGAGGTGACTGAGGAAGAAAAACCAAGTGAAAACTCAGAGTCCGCCTACATGACCATGGTGAGAATTATTCCAGCCCCATCTGAGCCAGGTGTCAGAGGCTCGGGTGGTGCTGGTGGTAGACATGGCTGGGCTGTCCTGGGAGGCTGCTGAGGGCAGAGATTTTTCTAAGTAGCAGGAAAGTCTGAGAAACTGAAGTTCTGCTGGATAGAAGAGTAATATCGAACTTTTTTTACCCAGTCTCAAGTATTAAACGTCATCACTAGAGGTTATTTATGTTAGTAGTGAAAAGAAGTCAAGAGTGACCTTTACCGGGGGGCAGGGAGAATGCCTTTTGCCTCATCAGTTCGACCTAATAAAGAAAATATGGCCGGGTGTGGTGGCTCATGCCTGTAATCTCAGCACTTTGGGAGGGCCAGGTGGGTGGATTGCTTGAGACCAGTTCAAGACAGCCTGGCCAATGTGGCAAAACGCTCTCTCTACTAAAAATATAAAAATTAGCCAGGTGTGAGGACATGTGCCTGTAATCCCAGCTACTGGGGAGGCTTAGGCATGAGAATTGCTCGAACCTGGGAGGCAGAGGTTACTTGGGCCGAGATGGTACCACTACAGCCTGGGTGACGGAGGGAGACTCTGTCTCAA
>NW_016107343.1:5897486-5906812 GCF_001604975.1 Cebus imitator | reverse complement strand
TATCACACCTTGTCATAAGCTAACTGCCAGGCGGGCTACATGCTGGATCTCCTACAATATTTTGGAGTCTGATTTCTACTTTCCCTTTGCTTAGACTTCTGTGGCCCCCTAGGGGACTATAGCACCTAGAAAAGGCGCCTCGGGGCGTGCGGTGAGTAGGGGTAGGGACTAAAGGAGTGAGCTGGCAATGAGCACTGTGCTATTTGTAGACTAATTATAGGCACCCAGCCCATTAAGGAGCAGTGTTCTGCTAGGTTCGGGAAGGCTGGCCTCCTCTGCTTGTGGAATGATGGGCTTTGTTTGTTCGTGCGGCACCAGCCCTGAGGACACATGACTCCCAGCTGATTGCTGCAGAGAAACGTCTGCCAGGGAAGTGTGAGATCAGAGGCCTGGCTTGGATCCACTGAGTGAAACATTAACTCCACTCTGAAGTTGCAGCTGAATGGAGTCATTTTCCGCCTGTGTCTTCCTCCCATTATTGTTACATGATGCTGCAGTCACTTGCCAGGCCTCATCCTGGCTCCTGGAAACCTGCTGATGCAGCTGCCTTGTGGCTACTGCTGAGTGGGTCACCAGCCAGGGTGGCCCTGCCTGCAGAAAGTCTCCGAGGTGGAGATGATGCAGGAAGAACAATTGTCTTCACAGCTACCTCCCCTGGGTTTAAAGCTAGGCACTGATGGTTTGGATTTTGTGGAAAACGCCATTCCTGTCCTCTTGAACTAGATCCAACAGAGTAAGAGGAGAGGCCTGGGCCGCAAACTCAAAGGCCGGCAGGGGCTGGTCAGGTTATTTTAATATATGATGTGCCAAGTTAAATAAACCTGTTGGTGAATTTAGGACTGCAGGCCACTTGTTTGAGATTTCATTTGCAAAGGCGTTCTCCGATAGGGAGCAGGAGTAACAAAGAGCCTTTGTTTTCTGTTGTCGAGTTGATGGAATTCATGTAACTGTAGTGGTACCTTACTGGTTTCCCTTTCTGAGGCTGTACGCAGTGGTTCAAATAACAAGCTGTGGAGTTGGACAGACCTGGGTCCAAATTCTGACTCTGATGCAGCCAGATGGTCTTGGGCAGGTAACTTGGCCCGTCTGAGCCTCAGTTTCCTTATCCTTAGAATGGGAATAATGAAACCTACCTCCTCCTGGCAAGGATCAAATGAGATAATGCATATGAAATTCAGAATTGGGCCGGGTTCATGAAGAGAGCTCAATGAACAGCAGCTGCTATGATTGCGGAACTACTTCTTACAAGTGTGCTTTGCTTCTTTCTTCCCTTCCCCCACAGCACCCAGTTTGGCCTTCTCTGAGGTCAGATCAGAACTCACTTGAAAAAATGTCAGATGGGGGAATGCCAAAAACACAGCAAGCCTATTGAGAAGAATGGAGAGTCCCTTCATCTCAGCAGTGGCAGAGACTCTCTCCTCTGTGTGTCCTGGGCCACTCTACCAGTGAATTCAGACCCCCACCCTCCCAGCTGTCCTCCTGTCTTGTTTGGTCAAAGCGCTGAAGATGGAGAGTTTGGGGCCTGGCAGAGAGACTGGACAGCTCTAGAGGAACAGGCTTTGATGATGGGAGGGGGGCATGGACTTGGCCTCTGGAATGGGACACTGGCCCTGGGAACTGGGCTGAGCTGAATGGCCTCAAGCCCCCCATTGGATCAGACCCTCCTGTGAGCTGTGTTTTTAGTGGATGAGTTACTGAGAAGAAGCAGAGATAAAAACCAACCCAAATCACTCCTCTGGAACATTATTTCTAAATAAATGTGGTTTGTGGAAATCGTCCTATCTTTATGCCTTGATTATAGGAGGAAGTGAAATCTTGGTGAGGAATTTACAGTTAGAAACTTCTGGAAAAACTGAAGTTCCTGGAGGAAAGCCATACCGTGCCAACACACTAGGGCTGGTTTTGGTCCTGGGAAAGGTTAGGGGTGAATGGGTTGGAAGTGGGGTGTGAATACAGCTTTGGAATTTAACTCAGCGGTTCTTCAATCCTGCTGGGCGTTGCTGGTGGCTCCTTGCGGGGCTTCATCACAGGCCTCCTAATTTGAAATTTTTGGGTGCAGCTTAGGCATTTAACTTTCTCGATACTCATGGGTTGCCTAAGTGGATAGCCACTGATTTAATTATTGGTCTGAAATGTGCAGTTCCTATACTTTTGGTTGTGATTTTAAGATTTGATAAGTTAGTCTTAAAAATTATTTGTGGGGGGGCATCCAAATTGGTAATGAGGAAGTCAAACTGTCTCTGTTTGCTGATGACCTGATCATAAACCTTGAAAACACTAAAGATTCATCCAAAAAGCTCCTAGAATTGGTAAATGAATTCAGCAAAGTTTCAAGATACAAAATACAAACCAGTAGCTTTGTTATACACCAGCAGCAACCAAGCTGAGAATCAAATCAAGAACCCAACCTCTTTTGTAATAGCTGCATAAAAAAATAAAATACTTAGGAATATACTTAATGAGGGAGGTGACAGACCTCTGCAAGGAAAGTTACAAAACATTGCTGAAAGAAATGATAGATGACACAAACAAATGGAAACACATCCCATGCTCATGCATAGGTAGAATCAATATTGTAAAAATGGCCATAGTGCCTGTATTTAGTTCGTTTTCACACTCCTGATTAAGACATACCAGAGACTGGTAAGAACAAGAGGTTTAATTGGACTTACAGTTCCACATGGCTGGGGAGGTCTCAGAATCATGGTGGGCGGTGAAAGGCACTTCTTACATGGCAGTGGCAAAAATGAGGAAGATGCAAAAGCAGAAACTCCTGATAAAACCTCAGATCTCATGAGACTTATTCACTACCATGAGAACAATATGGTGGAAACCACCTTAGTGATTCAACCTATCTCCCACTGGATCCCTCCCACAATATGTGGGAATTATGGGAGTACAATTCAAGATGAGATTTGGGTGGGGACACAGAACCAAACCATATCATTCTGACTCTGGCCCCTCCAAATCTCATGACCTCACATTTCAAAACCAATCATGCCTTCCCAACAGCCCCTCAAAGTCTTAACTCATTTCAGCATTAACCCAAAAGTCCACAGTCCAAGGTCTCATCTGAGACAAGACAAGTACCTTCCACCTATGAGCCTGTAAAATCAAAAGCTAGCTGGTTACTTGTAGATACAGTGGGGCTACAGTAAATGGTGCTGAGATAAATGGCGAGCCACATGTAGAAGAATGAAGCTAGATCCTCATCTCTCACCTTATACAAAAATCAACTCAAGATGAATCAAAGACTTAAATATAAGATCTGAAACCATAAAAATTGTAGAAGATAACACTGGAAAAACCCTTCTAGACATTGGCTTAGGCAAAGACTTCATGACCAAGAACCCACAAGCAAATGCAACAAAAACAAAGATAAATATATTGGACTTAATTAAACTAAAAAGCTTTTGCACAGCAAAAGAAATAATCAATAGAGTTAATAGACAACTCACAGAGTGAGAGAAAATCTTCGCAATCTATATATCCAGCAAAGGACTATTATAATATCCAGAATCTACAAGGAACTCAAATAAATCAGCAAGAACAAAACAATGCCATAAATAAGTGGCTAAGGACATGAATAGACAATTCTCAAAAAAAAGATATACAAATGGCCAAGAAACATATGAAAAAAAATGCTCAACATCACTAATTATCAGGAAATGCAAATCAAAACCACAATGCGATACCACCTCACTTCAGCAAGAATGGCCATAATAAAAAAATTTTTTTTAAATGTAGTTGTTGGCATGGATGTGGTGAAAAGGGAACATTTTTACACTGTTGGTGAGAATGTAAACTAGTACAACCAAGACGGAAAACAGTGTGGAGATTCCTTAAAGAACTAAAAATAGATCTACCATTTGATCCAGCAATCCCACTACTGGATATTTACCCAGAGAAAAAGAAGTCATTATACAAAAAAGATAGGCTGGGCACAGTGGCTCATGCTTATAATCCCAGCACTTTGGGATGTGAGGGGGGCGGATCACCAGTTCAGGAGTTTGAGACCAGCCTGGCCAACATGGTGAAACTCTGTCTCTACTAAAAATGCAAAAATTTGCTGGGCGTGTTGATGCATGCCTATAACCCCAGCTACTCGGGAGGCTGAGGCAGGAGAATTGCTTGAAGCTGGGAGATGGAGGTTGTGATCCAAGATCGCACCACCGCACTCCAGCCTAGGTGACACCGCAAGACTCTGTCTTGAAAAAAGACAAAAAAGATACCTGCACACACATGTTTATTGCAGCATAATTCACAATTGCAAAAATATGGAATCAGCCCAAATGCCCATCAATCAATGAATGGATGAAGAAAATAAATACCATGGAATACTACTCAGTCATAAAAAGGAATGAAATAATGGCATACACAGCAACCTGGTTGGAACTGGAGAGCATTACTCTGAGTAACTCAGGAATGGAAAACCAAACATCATATGTTCTCACTCATAAGTAGGAACTAAGCTATGAGGATGCAAAGGCATAAGAATGATATAATGGACTTTGGGGACTCAGGTGAAGGGCGGGGGAGGTGAGGGATAAAAGACCACACATTAGGTACAGCGTACACTGCTCAGGTGATGGGTGCACCTAAATCTCAGAAGTCACCACTGAAGAACTCATTCATGTAATCAAACACCACCTGTTCCCCAAAAACTTAAAAAAATCCTCTAGGGTTGGGTACAGTGTCTTATGCTTGTAATCCCAGTGTTTTGGGAGGCTAAGGGGGAGGATCACTTGAGACCAGGAGTTCAGGACCAGTCTGGGCAACGTAGTGAGACCCATCTCAAAATGAAATGAAATGAAATAAAATAAAATAGATTAGCTGGGTGTGGAGGTGCATGCCTTTGGTCCCAGCAACTCAGGAGGCTGAGGTAGGAAGATTGCTCAAGTCCAGGAGTTAGAACCTGCAGTAAGATGTGGTTGCGACATTGCACTCCACTCCAGCCTGGGGAACAGGTTGAGATCCTGTCTCAAAATAAGAAAGAGGAAAGGAAGGGAAAAGAAAGAGGAAGGAAAGGAAGAAACAAAAGAAAATCCTTTGGTTCTGAACAACTTCCAGCCTTCCAGGATCCTCCTGGGTTCCGCCCTGGCCTCCTTTCCTGACTGCCACAGAACCTTTCTCATTCTCTGCAATGTTTCTTCCCATTTAGCCATGCAGGGCCAGATAAAGAGGAGGTCTTTTCTGGTTTTCTGATTTCTGATCCAGTCTTAAATGGGCCTGCATTTTTGAATGATTCCCCAACTCTCCAAACATCAGAGTCCTCTCATAACACCCGTTATGAACTCCCTCTGTTACCAGCTGTTCTCTTTGAGCCATGGATAAGCATCATTAAATGCTTCCTTCTTATCTGCTAGCTCTCGGTGAGGAGTATGTCAGTGATTTTCCATATGGGTATTGAAGGCAGTATCCTGTCCCACACATACCAGGGATATATATTGGTGAGACAAGTAAAGGGGGAAGTGGACTGTCTGGTATCTCGAGTGTTCACGAAGAGGAAGTGGTTTCATTTCTGGGCTATTAAGTAATATTCCTTCCTGGAATGAGGGGCCCCGTTCCGCTTCCTCAAATATTGCGTGCATTTGAAGATGGCTTTCAGGATACAGAGTTAGGTGGGTGGATGGTGATTTTAAATCTGTTGCTCTGGGTCTAAGAAAATAATTAGGATAAGAGCAGGAGGGTGGGCTGGGCAGCTTATCCACATGATCCACAGTGGGTATTTGGATCGTGAAAGTGTAGGTGTGCCCAAATTCCAATTTGATTCATTCAGAGTTTCGTTTCCATTCTGGGTTCGGCAGTTGTGACTGAGGGGAAGGAAGAGGAAGCCCACATCTCTGCTCCAAGCCTTCTTCCCCACAAACCTTCCCCTTATCCACAGACATGGAGCCAAGTCCACAGCTGTCAAACACTAATTTCTCCTGAAGCCGAAGCAGCCCTAAGGGGCCTGGGAAAGAGACTCACTTCCCTCTCAGCTCTTCTGCTAGAGGAGGTTTGTCCATTACATCCAGGAGCACAAAGGGAAATCAGGAAATGGGCTTCAAGATCAAATAGTCCTGCTTCAAATCCTGGCCGTCTCTTACTCTTCAACATTGCCAAGTTTATTTGAATCCTTTGAGGCTCTTTTCCCTATTGGTAGAATGGGGACTCACAGAGTTTTTTTGGAAGGACTGGGTGAGGTAGCATAGGGGATAGGGCCTGGCCTGAGCCTTCCATCTTCAAACGTGTTTTTCCAGGTAGACGTATTGTCTTAACTACTGCCATTCAGAAATGAGTTCTTTTATCTTCTATTTAATGCTAATCAGTCTTTGATATTCAATCTTAATAACATAATTAACTAGTATGGATGACAATATCTTCCGGTGATTCAGTCCTCGTCCTTTGTTAGTTTTGATTTCTATGGGCAAAAAGCCCTTTACCAACATCCCTAAATCCCTCTTCCCATCCAAAGAAAGACAGAGTTAGGAAGCTGAGCTTAGGCTAAGGCTTTGTATAGCTCTGAGGAGACAGATTTTGAAGGACCGGAAAGCTACTGAAGGTCCTTGTAGTAGAGCCTTTAGTAAGCAGTTTGTTGTCTGAATTTGCAGTATTTTATTTCCCTGGAACATCAGATGCTCTCATATTTGAAGGTTTGCAGAGTACACAGGCCTTTGCCAACAGAAAGCAGCCCCAAGGGTGGCAGGAGTGGAGCCACTCATGAATAATGGAGAAGCTAGCAGCTTCAGAATTTGGCGATTGCAATGGAAAACAGGTCCACTTGTCCACTGAGGATCTGCAGAAGACGAGCTGAGCCTCCTGTCAAAGCTTGCAGCCTTCTGCCAGCCCTTTAGTTGTCTGTTCCCCGTTGCTCCCAACCCCAGGGTCCTTTTCTCTCTTTTGACTAGTTGCTATGCTCACCTGTCTACGTTAGTAATTGTCTTCTTTCATAAGACACTAGCCACATTCTTTCATAAGACACTAGGTCTGTGTGTGTGTGGTGGCGGGAGCCACTGAATTAGCTCAGTTATTTGGAGCTGCAGAGCCTTCGGTTACAGTTACTCTCTTAATTCAGCATAAACAAAATTTCCCAGAACCACTGACGTTCGGTCCTGGCCAGCTAGTTTGCAGATGTGCTCTAGGGAGGTCAGGCAATCCATGACCACTTCTGTAAAACCCAACCATCGAAACATCCCTTCTTCAAAAAAATAAGGGAACTTGAAGTTTTCTCAGAGAGCTGAGACCTTTCTCATTTCTTAGATGGTGCGAGCAATAGTGATTTACCGGTCTGAGAATTTTAAAGCTGTGTGAACTCTGCCCTGTATGTTCATGGCCTTCTGTATGTTGGTGCCATCTTGTCTGCCTATCCATACTTCATTAAAAAAGATAGTTTTAGGCCAGGCACGGTGGCTCACGCCTGTAATTCCAGCACTTTGAGAAGCCAAGGTGGGTGGATCACCTGAAGTCAGGAGCTCGAGACTAGCCTGGCCAACATGATGAAACCCTCCTGTCTCTACTAAAAATACAATAAATTAGCTGGGCATGGTGGCAGGTGCCTGTAATCCCAGCTACTCCAGAGGCTGAGCAGGAGAATTGCTTGAACCCAGGAGGCGGAGGTTGTAGTGAGCCGAGGTCACACCATTGCACTCCAGCCTGGGCAACAAGAGCAAAACTTGTGGAACAGGTGGTTTTTGGTTACACGGATAAGTTCTTTAGTGGTGATTTCTGAGATTTTAGTGCACCCATCACCTGAGCAGTGTACACTGTACCCAATATGTAGTCTTTTTCTTTTTTCTTTTTTGAGACAGAGTTTCACTCGTTGCCCAGGCTGGAGTGCAGTGGCACAATCTCAGCTCACTGAAACCTCTGCTTCCCAGGTTCAAGCGATTCTCCTGCCTCAGCCTCCCAAGTAGCTGGGACTACAGGCACCCACCACCATGTCTGGCTAAAGTTTGTATTTTTAGCAGAAATGGGGTTTCACCATGCTGGGCAGGTTGGTCTTGAACTCCTGAACTCAGGTGATTCACCCCCCCTTTGCCTCCCAAAGTACTGGGATTACAGGCGTGAGCCACCATGCCCGGCCTACTTTTAGTTCTTTAAGGAATCTCCACACCGTTTTCTATAGTGGTTGTGCTAATTTACATTCCCGCCAGCAGTGTAAAAGTGTTCCCTTTACATTGCATCCACACCGACATCCGTTTTTTAACTTTTTAATTATGGCCATTCTCGCGGGTGTGAGGTGTTATCTCTGTGTGGCTTTAATTTGCATTTTCCTGATGATTAGTGATGTTGCATGCCTCATTTTTTTCCATAACAGGAGCCCTCTGCTCCGTGCGTTGCTGTCTTTCCTGCTGTTGGTGTACTCTGGCATGGGATGCCCTCTTCCTTTCCTTCTTCCTCCCCACATCAACGTTCCTTCAAGGCCCTGCTTGAGGTCACCCACCTGGGTGAGCTCTTCTCACCTCTTTCTAGATGTCTCTGCACTTGATCTGCTTTTGTCTTTCATTGTCTTCTAATTGTTTCATGGGTGTGATACTTTATTTTCTCTTAGAGATCTCAAACTCTTAGGAATTCTGCTTTAGGCCAGGTGCGGTGGCTCATGCCTGTAATCCCAACACTTTTGGGGGCCGAGGTTGATGGATCACTTGAGGCCACGAGATTGAGACCAGCTTGGCTAACATGGAGAAACCCTGTCCCTACTAAAAATACAACGATTAGCCAGGTGTGGTGGTGCAGACCTGTAGTCTCAGCTACCCCGAAGGCTGAGGCACAAGAATCACTTGAGCCTGGGAGGTGAAGGTGGCAGTGAGCCGTGATCTTGCCACTGTACTCCAGCCTGGGCAACAGAGTGAGACCGTTTAAAAAAAGGAAAATTCTTCTGTAGGTCTTTTCTTGTAGCATTTGACCCCAAGGGAGACAATCCATTGTTGAATGGGGGCGGCGGGGTGGGGTGGGGGGAACAGCATGGGCAGGGAGCAGCTGGACCTGGCTCCCATTCCCAATTGTACCATACCTTGGATGGGGAAGATCACGCTGATGGAATTTCTGCCCCTTCCCCAGATGTGAAGTAGATATTCACTTATTTTCGTCTGCTCAAGGACCATTAGAGGCCCAGTGCATGCTCAGAAGAATAAGACGCAATCTCAGTCTTAAAGAACCACAGTCTAGTTGGGGAGGTCAGATGAGTAAGTAACTAATAAAAATACGCTTTGACTCCTGTTCAATATAAGGTGTTCCTGGGTTCCCATGCCTCCTGTGGGTGGGACTGCACCCACCATGCTGTATTGCGAGTGTATGTATTTATCTCCTTATCTAGAATGTGAGCTCTCCAAGGGCGAGCTGTA
>NW_016107343.1:5895012-5897451 GCF_001604975.1 Cebus imitator | reverse complement strand
GTTTCTAGTGGAGTGTCTAGTGCACAGGGGCTGTTCCATAGATATTTGAGTTTGTTGAATGAGAAATTTGACTGATAATGAGTGAATGTGCCCAGGGTCACAGGAGCAGATAGAAGAGGTATTCAGAAGAGCAGGAGTAGGTGAATTTGGAGCACATTTTTGAAGAGAGACCATGAGCTTGATGGGCAGACAAGGGAGAAAGGGCATTCCTACAAGGGAAAATGGTGAAGGCAAAGACATAGAGATGTGAGGCTGCATGCGGGGTTAGAGAAAACTTGCCTGGTGAGGAAGGGCTTCAGAAGGGTGTGGGACAAAGAAGAGAGGTGAGTGAAATGCATCCCACCCTCGTAGCTCGCGAGCAGACTACTGCATGCCCTGCAGATCACAGGAGGCCAGCATTTCATCTGAGGCTTGTTCCTGCTTCCTTCACCCCTCTCCCTGAACCCAAACCTGGCTTCTCATGGCCCTTTGCTCATAGTATGCAAACCTTTTGATATTGGCTGAAGGCAGTGCTTCTCAAGCTTTAACAAGAATCACCCATAGATCTTGTTAAAAATGTAGATTCGGATTCCTTGGGACTGGGATGGGGCCTGTAGTTCTGCCTTTCTCACGAACTCCCAGGTGACACCCATGATGCCGGCCTGCGGACCACACTTTGAGAAGTGAGGCTCTATGGAAAATAAAGAGGGAGGCTCTCTAGGGCCTTGGTGAGGCATTCCAAAGGTAAAAGGGAACTACCTTCCTTTGAATTACTTGCAACACCACTTCTCCCACTAGGGTAGGTAATTGAGTGCTGTCTAATAAAACCTTCAGTGATAAATAATCCTGGGCACCAATGCCAAAACCACAGGGCTTCACTCCTAAAAAAGTGCATCTTTGACAATGGTGTCTTCATTTGGCAAAACCTCTTAGAGCTGCTGCTTCCCAGACTTTCACTGGCTCCTAGGGAGGGTTTACTCTTTTGGAGCAAACAGGTGTCTGGAGGCCCAAGTGGGTTGTGGGGAAGTGCCGGGGTAGCTCTCCTCCTCTCTCTCCTTGACTCTGCCTGCTACTGCCCCTCACCCTTGATTTGGCTCCTCCTGACCCTTGGTCCTGGGGGGTTGAGTTGGACAAAGGCTGTTGTTCTAAGTCTGGACACCTAGTTTCTCTTTGCTGAATTCTGGTTAGAAGCAGAACTTCTGGATCCACTTCTTGCCTCAGATGCCTCCAAAATAGAGGCTTCTGGACCTAATGTGAGACCAAGTGAGACAGGCAAGCAGCTTCCTTCAGTTTCTGGGCCTCACAAGCACCCTCTGCTGCATTAAGAAAAAAGAGGAGGCCGGCTACGTCAAACCAAAAATCTCTGGCAACCGGGCAGGGCTGACATGTGTCTGCGGCAGCATGGATGGCTGTGCTGCAGACTGGGACTTGGCAGTGCACGCCTGAGCTGGAGCTGAGGCCCAGCTCATGGCAGTCCGCCCCTCAGGGCACAGCTGTGAGCTGCTGACAGTGGGGTAGACCTCAGGGCTTGAGGGCACTGGGGATGGGGCCAAGCACGGCCACTGAAGGACACTTTTCTTCCCAGGCTGTCCCGCCTCTCCCTCCCTGCAATTCTGCCCTATGGGCCCTGTGCTCTGTGAATGGGCCAGCCAGAGCCAGACCCTAGGAATGGGACAGAGGTACTTGGGGACAGAGTCTATGTGTGATATGGGCAGGGACAACCACAAAGGGCTCTTAGACTACCCACCCTTCTGCCTTCTGGCAACTCTGCCTCAAAGCTCTGGCCCCCTTGCTCCGCCCCAGCCTAGAACAGCTTGAGAGGCTGTGGCAGGATTTCATTTCCTCCACAATGTCTACTTTCCCCCCTTCCCTCTCCAGATTCATTAGTTCATGCAGGTGTGCCTCTGTGCAGTCATTCACTGCCTGCTGATGGAGTTTCTGTTCTGAGCCAGGCACTGTGCTGGACTCCCACTGTTCCTCCATGGCTTGCCTCTTAGCCCTTGCTTGTATGTTATCTGCAGGGCTAATTGCTTCATCTGTCTTGCTGATCTTCTCTTCTTGGTGCCTTTCTAGACAACCTAGGGGGTAGCAGGTAGCTCCAGGTCTCCTTCCCTTGGTGCTAAGTGATGTGGAATGCTGGAGACGCCCAGGGTTTCACGAAGACCTCGTTTTGAATCTGACTCTGGCCTTAAACTCCCAGAGGTAACCTTGGGTAGGTTGAACCCCATAAGCCTCTGTTTTCTCATTTGCCATTAAAATAAAGAATAGGCCAGGTGTGGTGGCTCATGCCTGTAATCCCAGCACTTTGGGAGGCTCAGGTGAGCAGGTAACCTGAGGTCAGGAGTTCAACACCAGCCTGGCCAACATCGTGAAACCCTGTCTCTACTAAAATACAAAAATTAGCCAGGCATGACAGCACGTGCCTGTAATCCCAGGTACTCGGGAGGCTGAGATGAGAAA
>NW_016107343.1:5861869-5893837 GCF_001604975.1 Cebus imitator | reverse complement strand
TGCTCTGTGGCCCAGGCTGGAGTGCAGTGGTCTGATCTCGGCTCACTACAACCTCTGCCTCCCAGGTTCAAGCAATTCTCCTGCCTCAGTCCTCTCAAGTAGCTGAGATTACAGGCACACGCCCCCACACCAGGCTAATTTTTGTATTTTTGGCAGAGACGGGGTTTCACCATGTTGGCCAGGCTGGTCCCGAACTCCTGACCTCAGATGATACGCCTGGCTCAGCCTTCTAAAGTGCTGGGATTACAGGTGTGAGCCACTGTGCCCGGCTTCTTTGAATATCTTAAAGCAAATCCAGTCATATTATTTCACCTATAAACACACATGTGTGTCTTTAACAGATAAAGATGTTAAAGAACAAAACCACATTTTATCACACCCAATGAAATTAAGGATGATTCATTAATATAATCTAATATGTAGTCCAAATTTAACTTTTCTCAGTGGTCTCAGAAACTTTTCTTTCCTGTTGATTTGTTCGAATCAGGTTTCTCCAAAGGCTCGTGTTACATGCGATCGTAAGATCTTTTATGTATTCTTATATCAGCCTGCTTCAACATGTTCTGTTTTCAGTGGAAACTCTAGAATGAGGAAATCATTACTTCCTGAAAGTTTCTCCAATTCACCTTCCAGAACCTTTTCAATAACACAACACAAGCATTTCCGTTTTTTTAGGGTTTTTTTTTTTTTTTCTTTTGAGACAGGGCCGAGGCTGGAGTGCAGTCCTGTAGCTGGGACTACAGGCATGCCACATCGCGCCTGTCTAGATTTTGTATTTTTAGTAGACATGGGTTTTGCCATGTTGCCCAGGCTGGTCTTGAGCTCCTGGACTCAGGCGATCCATCTGGCCTCCCAAAGTGCTGGGATTAAAAGTGTGAGCCACTGCACCAGCCTGGGGGCGTTTTTAAATGACAAAAAGTGTTCCCCCTTTACAGAATCTTTAAAATACATGGATTCTTCTAATAGCTTTCAAAATCCAACAATCATCCCAGTGAAGTCGAAATGCAGGGTTTGTATTATTTCTTATTTTAGAGGGTAAAAATTTCTGGGATTTTATTTTTTTCAAAACGACTTTCTTGTTTTAGAGGGTAAAAATTTCTGGGATTTTGTTCTTTTCAAAGAGACTTTTTTATGCCCTCCCACCTGCTTTTTGAAATCCACCAACCACAATATTTACCCCACCCCCCCTTTCTCTCCCCACCATCTCTCTCTCTCTCCTTTACACACTCCCTCTCTCTCTCTTTTTAGCAGCAACATACAAGCCGGCCATATTAGAGAGATGGAAATAAAGCTTCCTTAATGTTGTATATGTCTTTGAAGTACATCCGTGCATTTTTTTTTAGCATCCAACCATTCCTCCCTTGTCGTCCTCGCCCCCTCAAATCACCCTCTCCCTTAGCCCACCCGACTAACATCCCAGTCTCTGAAAATGCACAGAGATGCCTGGCTACCTCGCCCTGCCTTCAGTCTCACGGGGCTCAGTCTCTTTTTCTCTTTGGGTAAGTTAGACTCACTCACATCTGCATGCTCCCGAGGGTTCAGAAGTGTAGCCGCAATGTGAAGAGGATGGGGGCAGGGGACAGGAAAGGAGACATTGCTAGCGCTTCCCTCTGTGTCCTTGGGAAGGGAGGTGCTGGGGACTGGAAGGGACGCTGCTGGGGACTGCAGAACCCTGGGACTACTTGGTCACAGAGATGTTGGGTCAGGGGATCTGAGTGTTGCTGGGGGCTGACCATTGTCAAGGAAGGTGAATCTGCTCTGGAAGTTCCCTAAGTGGACCTACGTGGGGGTGGGGCAGAGAGTGGACTGATCTGCAGTCTCTCCAGGGATTTTTGTCATTGTTGTTGTTGTTGCCGCAAATGTGGGGTACTGGGACTTACTGCTCCCCAAAGGGGCTTCTTTTCGGAACCTTGATTCTGGTGGATTTCAGGTATTAGGAGAGTGTGTGGGGGAGCTTGCGGCAGAAAGTTGAGTCTGGGTCTGGCTTCCTGGCACGCAGTCTCACTGATCTGTTGGAACGTGTGTGGGAGTAGGTGGGAAGCGGGCTTGGGGAATGATATCTGGGTAGGGAGGAGACCTGCTGAGGCATGCACTGATGGAGAAGGCACCTTTGGCTTGGGCCGGATGGAATGGAGGAGGGGCCAGGTGTAGAGATTCAGGAAAAATTGGAACCCATGGGCTGAGCGAGGTTGCGGCCCTTTAAATCCAGCCTCAGAACTGCCCAGCCCAGTCTTGCAGACTGTCCTGTCAAGTGGCCCCAAATATTAATTTTGTATTCGACCACTCAGAGACTTCCCGGTGGGGAGGTGGGCTAGAAAGTTATTTGCAAGCCTGCTTTGTAGAGTTTCATTCTTGCTCTTAAACTTACTCATTGTTGGAGCAGCTGCTGAGAGTCAAGTCCAAGGACTGTTGATGGGAATATTCCCCACCGCAAAGCCTCTGTCTTTCTGTGGCGTGATGCGCTGGGTGTGGGGTAGGATTCTAACCACAGGCAGTGCGGATGCCCTGCCAGCCTGCTTTGCTGAGTTACTTGGCATATTAACATCAGAGCAGGACCTAGGTCTCAAGCCACCTTTGTCATTTACGGAATGACCACAGGCAAGTTACACAACCCCTCTGAGCTTCAGTTCTCTCCCAGGTAAACTAAAGAATGCCTACTTCCTGGCGTGTCTGTGACCCGGTACACGGCAGGAACTCAGCAATGGCTAACTGAAGAATGCTTCCATGGGCCCACGAGCTGCGTATGTTGTTTAGCCCTCACAGCCATTGACGGAGGTAGATTCTATTACACCCAGGTTACAGAGAGGAAACAGAGGCACAGAGAAGCTACATAAGTTGCCCAGTAAGGTTACCTGACTACTGTAAGGGGAGCTGAGATTTGAACTCCCTGTGCCTGATCTCAGCACATTCTCTTAAACGTTGGATTCCACTGCCCCCAATGTTCAAGAAATGGCATTGCTGTATTAACAATACCTAATCAGAGTCTCAGGACAGGCTGAAGGAGGAGTTGGGCAAGTGGCCTGTTGTAAGGCGCCCCAGCTGGACAACAGGTCTCCTGCCTCAAGTGCTTCCTGCAGGAGGGAAGCCACCTGGTGAGAGCCTTAGCTACGTAAAGATAGAAAGGGGGTTCAGTGACTGCCTCCTGGGCCAGGGCACAGTCTAGGGGAAGATGGAGCCTGGGATGAAGAGGTCTGATTATTGGGGCTGGGAGATGGTGGTGGGAAGAAGCTAAAGCTTCTGCAAACCTGAGTGGGAGAGGATGAAGGAGTGGGGACTTTGAACTTGAACTTGATTGGTGCCGTGATGAGGCATGCCCCTGGCACTCCAATGCTGAGGGCTGAGTTGACAATGGAACTTCGGTGGTGTTGCAGTAGCATCGATTCCCAGGACAGAGGATGCCACAAGTGACAAGGGAGGGGACTGTGTCGGCGCTGGGCTTGTGGGAATGACCGTGGAGGTGGCAAAGAGAAAGGGCAGGTGGGCAACTGGCTCTACCCCAGACAGAAGCATACAAGTCTAGTTTTAGCTAGAAACAATTCAAGTGATTGGACTTCCCTCAAGTTTTTCTTGAGACTGTTGACTCCATAGTCACTGGCCTGGTTACCAAAGGTATGTATTATGTTAGGGGAGGCATAGAAAGCGGAGTCTGGGCTGAGAACAGTGGCTCACGCCTGTATCCCAGCGATTTGGGAGGCCGAGGTGGGAGGACTGCTTGAGGCCAGGAGTTGGGGATCAGGCTGGGCAACATAGCAAGACCCTGTTTCTACAAAAAAGAGAAAAGAAAGAAAAGAAAAAAAAGAAAAATGAGTCAGGCATAGCGTTGTGTGCTTGTAGTCCTAACTGCTCCAGGTGGCTGCGGTAAGATTATCAAGAGTTCAAGGCTGCAGCGAGCTGTGATCACACCCCTGTATTCCAGCACAGGCAACAGAGCCAGACCTTGTCTCAAAAAAAAAAAAAAAAGAAGGAAGAACGTGAAGTCCGGTCCTCATTCTCATCCATTGCACATATCTGCTGCTTAAGGCTGCAGGGACCCAGACATGGAAAGAAAGCTGTGTTTTCTTCCTTTGGCAGACTTTATTGAGTCCTCACTCTGTGTCATATACTGTCCTGAGTGTCAGGGACACCCAGATGAATAAGAATCAGTTCCCCAGAGCCTCTTCAGGAAAACAAGTAATAAAAGAGAACATTGTATGTATGGTAACAATAACAGCAACAATGAGAATCACAGTCACAGCTAGCTTTTGTCCAGGCTGTGTGCTAGGCACCGTGCTGAGCTCCATACGGGTAGTAAGTCATTTCAGCCCTAAGACAGCCCTATGAAGCTGGGCTCTGATTGTCCTCTCTATTACAGATGAGGAAACAGAATCTCTGGGAGGTTAACTATCCTGCTAGTCTGCCCTCGTCATGTGGAAGAGATAGGAACAGGCTTGGGGTGAGGACAAGGACACTGGGGAGAGCCACTGAGGTTATGCCCTGTGGGCTGGGACCTGAAGGATAAGTAAGAGGGTCCCAGGGGCAGGAGGGCAAATAAGCTTCCCAACCTGAAGCAAAATATGTGCAAAGGCATGAAGGAGGCAAGGAAGGTGTTTTCACAAAAATCAGAACTGAGGATCACTGGAGTGAAGGGGACCTGGGGAGACAGAGGCTGGCAGGAGATGAGGCTAGGGTATAGGTTGGTCCCAGATGGCAAAGGGCTTGGAAGCTGTACCCAGGAGCCTGGACTCAATCCTGAAAGCAGTGGGTAGGTGTTGGAGGTGAAGAGTGATGAGGGTGGGCTGCTCCTGGATGCCCGGGGATGGACTAGAGCGGCTGGGGCTGGGGAGACCCTGGAGCAGGATGGGTCTGGGTGCTAAGGCAGCTCAGGTGCGGATATAAGGGCTGGATGCCATACTCACCTGGGAGGCAGCGGCTGCCCCAGAGACACTTTTTAGTGTCTAAACTGCCCTGTTTACACACCTTTTTTTTTTTTTTTTTAACCAAGAAGAAAATAATTACCTCATAGGTTGCTGTGGAGTGGAAAGAGGAGTGAAGAAATTAACTTCCAGTCTCTGCAAGAGATAGCATCTGGCAGATGAGCAAATGTTCACAGTCTCTGCAAGGTGGGCTAGCTAGAACAGTGGATGACACCAGGCCTGAGGGGTCCAGATGTGCCTTGGAGACAGCTGGGGGGGGCAGTGGGGGTAGGGTGGCGGGGAGTCGGCGATGCTGAGATTTTGGATCTAAGATCAGAAGCCACAGCCTGAGGATGATTATTTCCCTTCTGTGAGTTGAAAGTCAGGAGACACAGGCCCCAGACCTGGCCTCAAATGGGATGACCAGGAAGATTGTGGGTCCCGCCCCGCCACTTTGTAAGGAGGTTCCTTTAAATGAGTCCATTCCCTGCTGGCTGGCCTGACTGGAGTTGGACCTGCCATGTAGTCAGCAAGAGGTATGGTCCCCTGATGCCTTGGAATGGGGATCACTTCCCCACTCAGCTTCAACCTGTCTGGAGCCGGGCAGTCTGGCTTCAGATTCAAGCTTCGCCTCTTACTAGCGGTGAACTTGGGCTCTTCCCGTAAATTCTTTGTGCTCCGTCTTCCTCATCCGGAATGTAGGAGTGATAACAGCGTTTTGTGAGCATTAAATGAGGGGATATACATAGCGTGCTTAAACAGTGCCTGGCTCGTTGTAAGCATTTTGTAAGGGTTTGTGATTATGATGAAGTCCTTTCTGTGGCCTTGGCCGTGCATTCGGGTGCTTTCCCGAAGCAGGAGAGTTAATCAAGGGACCAGAGTTTGGCTCACAGCTCTGACTTTGTTGAACCATGGTCCCCTCATGTTTAATGAGGACCCCGGACTGGCGGAAGGTCTGAGGCCGAGCAGCCTAGAGCTGCTGGGATTCTGGTGAGGCCACAGGCTCACGTGGGGATCTTGGATTAGGGACCAGGAACCATGACTCTGGCCTCAGCTTGTCCTTATTCTCTGCGTGTGGCGCTCATGACCTCTCTTTCCTCACCGGCAAGACAGTGGGGCTGGAGCTACGGTTTCTGATCCCAGCTCCAAGCTCTGGCTTTCTCTGGTTTGGGGATCCCCCAACTCCCAGCCCTAGCTCGCTCCGCAGGATGAAACTTGACGTTTGACCTCTGTGACCACTAGAGGGCACGCGTGTTCCGCCCGGTGCCTTCCGCAGTGCCTTCTGCAGTGCCGCGCTGCAGGGCGGGGAGCTGGAGCCCGCATTGCACCTCTCCGGCTGCCCCAGTCCTGCCGGCCAAAAAAGTCGCCCCCGCACTCCTCTCTATCCTGCCTTCCCCCACGGCAGGGTGCTAGCTCCTTCGAGATCGTGGGGTTCAAGTTCTAATCTGGAGCGGAGCCTTGGGCTTGGTGTGGGGCAGAGGCCCGCACAGGGTCAGCTGGGCTTCACAGAAGGCTGACTGTTTGGCCTGGGGAGCCCCTGGGAAGGTGACTGACCTTCCAAGGGAAGGGCCAGAGGGGCAGGACAGTCTTGGGATGGGAGGTAAGCTCAGGACAAGCACTGTCAATGCTTTCCCTCAGAGCTCTGGGCCTCTGCAGATGGGGGTGCTGTTGGCATTTTCTGCACACCTCCTCCCTGGCTGGTGCAGTGCCAGATGCTTTCCGAATGGCGATGAAAGTGCAGGAGATGGAATTGGGCTTTGTTCTTCCTGGCAGGGGCCCACTCAGCCTCCCCAGTCCCAACTCCCCTAATGAGCACTTAAGCTGACACCTGGAATCCTCCGCCCTGGGCTCCTCTTCTAGAAAACGCAGATGGTGACACTTGTCTCCCAGGTTGGAGGACAGGTGAGGTCCCCATCCCTACCCCCCAATCCAGGGCTGTTGCCAGTTCAGAGAATCTCTGGTGCTTAAGTCCTGCTACTTGCCAGGGTTGCTGGGCCGGGGGGCTGGGCTGGCAGAAGGATGTTCCAGGCAGACGTTGATTCCCTTGCGCACAGGCTGCAGGGCTGGGGCTTCTGGGGTGGGGCCCTGCAGCTTTGTGCACAAAAAAAAAAAAAAAAAAAAAAAAAAAAAAAAAAATGCCAGTTTGAAAAATAGGAGCCGAGCCCTGCCCGCCCAGTGCTGTTCGCCAATTCCTATGGACTAGCTGGAGGGGGGCAGTCTCCAAGGTACCCTTAGGCCAGGCCAGAGGCTCCTCTAGAAGCCCTTCCTGTTTACAAGGCAGCAAGGGAGAATGGAGGACAACGGCAGCTACCATTTGCCTATTTTCTGCTTATTTTCATTATCAAGACAACCCTGGGAGGTAGGTGTCACCATCTGCATTTTACAAAGGAGCAGCCCTCACTCTCCCAGCTTCTAATGCCAGAGCTGGGATTGAACCCAAGTCTGGTCGCATCCCCTTGTCTATGCTGTTCCCATATCAGCCACTATCAGGCTGGACAGCCTCCCCGCGGCCCCCACACTCCCCAACCCTGCAGCAACCTCCTATTAGTTACTCCAAGAGTAAACTAATTCCGCATCCTGGCCCACAAGCCTCTGTGAGCTGGTCCATGCCCAACGCTTGGGCCTCAAGTCTCACCATACACCCCCTCGGTCACTCTGCTCCCTCTGCCTCAGGCACACGGAACTCCTCTCAGCCACTGGGTCTTGGCCCCTGGGAGTACCCCTGCCTGGGAGCTTGGCTCCCTCAAAACCTCAACGGGCTCACTCCCTCCCTCACTTCAGGGGGGCACAGAGCTGTCTTCCCTGCCCACCTGACATCAAACAATGCCCCTCTACCTTGCCGTGGATCTCCATCTACAATCCATGATGTTTTTCCTTGTTGACGTCTATCCTTCTCCCCAGAATACAAGCTTCATGATGCAGTGACCCTGCCTGTCTTGTTCACAGCAGTAGCCCCCAGGGCCTAGACCAGGTGCCTGGCACGCAGTCGGTGATTTAGAAATATCTGATGAATGAGTGACTGAACGGTGCTGAACACTGCTGTTTATCATCCATAAAGAAGAGGAATCTTCTGAGATAAGGTTTTTGATGATACAGGCAGAGAATCTTGGACTCCAGTGAGTCCAGTGAGGTGCCTGGTGTGACATTTAAGGAGGTATTTCCATGACCAGAGAGTGGATACCCCTTAAGTGTCGTGCCCCAGGCCCCTCACTTGCCTCCCTGTAGGCTCTGTCCAGCTTAGAATATCACAGTGGGACAGATCTTTCTCAGCCCCAGCACCAAGGGCTCCTGGCCTTTGTCTGGTCACCCTGCCTGCCTGTGGCAGCTCCTTGCTTCTTCTGCTAGCATGTGACAGAACTGGGGCAAGTGGTGGGGGGTCACCCAGCAGTGGTTCTAGAAAATGCTGGGGCCATTTGGCTGCCCCTGGCTTGACAGATGATGTGATGATTTGGTCCCTCTCCTCCCCTACCTGCTCTGCCACCTCTTTTTGCCCCAAAGACCACATCTGGTGTCCCAAGTGCCTTCCCGCTCCAGAAGTTCAAATTGGGGAGGCTGAGTGGGCCCCGGCCAGGAAGAACAAAGCCCAATTCCATTCGGCTTGCACCTGTACTCCCAGCTACTTGGGAGGCTGAGGTGAGAGGATCACCTAAGCCCAGCAGGTCGAGGCTGCAGTGAATCATGATTACACCACTGCACTCCAGCTTGGGCAACAGAGTGAGGCTCTTTTGCAAATAACAGTAACTCCCACCTCCTGACTAACTGGAGCTGTCAAGGACCCAGTTCCCCGCCTGTAGCTCCGTGCTGCCTCATCCCCCAACACCCCCCAGGCACAGGGGGCTTGGCCCTCCCCAGCCCTTTCATCCAGACTCCTCACCAGCTTGTGGCTTCATCTGCAGTGCCACCAGGACAGAGCATGGAGGTCACAGTACCTCCCGTCCTCAACGTCCTCAATGGCTCTGATGCCCGCCTGCCCTGCACCTTCAACTCCTGCTACAAGGTAAACCACAAGCAGTTCTCCCTGAACTGGACTTACCAGCAGTGCAACAACTGCTCGGAGGAGATGGTGAGTCCTGGGCTGGAGGCGGGGCTGGGGGAGGAGGCAGGAGCCCCGCAGCACGAAGCCCCTTGTCCCACCACCGGCCCCTGCACTGGACCGGGGCCCCAGAGGACCCTGGGTGGGCTGTGTGCTCTGGAGCTTTGACACAGGTGTGCTGCACACCACAGGTGCCCCCTGGAGGTAATGGCTTCTCTTCCCCAGGAAAAGAGTGGATGGGGGCATCCCCACTGTCCTTGTAGTTCCTTGCTCATCCAGCCGCCCATCCTGTCCCTTGCCCCGTCCTCAGTTCCTCCAGTTCCGCATGAAGATCATTAACCTGAAGCTGGAGCGGTTTCAAGACCGCGTGGAATTCTCGGGGAACCCCAGCAAGTACGATGTGTCCGTGATGCTGAGAAACGTGCAGCTGGAGGACAAGGGCATTTACAACTGCTACATCATGAACCCACCTGACCGCCACCGTGGCCACGGCAAGATCCACCTGGAGGTCATTATGGAAGGTGAGGGCTGGGGTGCCAGCTGCGGGGCCCTGACCTTCCCCACACACCTGCTGTCCACAGCATCAGCTCAGGGCACTTTGGAGAGGTGGTGCCCTCCTGAGGGTGGGAGAAACCTTGTGCTGCATAGAAAGCATCCATTTTCTTCCCTCTCGTCCTCAAGGACCTGGGAACATGTCCCAGAGAGTCCAGGTAATGATATAGACTATGATCCTGCCCTTAAGGATGGGGCGGGGTGTGGTGGTTCACACCTGTAATCACAGCACTTTGGGAGGCTGAGGCAGGTAGATCGCTTGAGCTCAGGAATTCGAGACCAGCCTGGGCAACATGGCAAAACCCCATCTCTACAGAAAATGCAAAAATTAGCTAGGCATGGTGGGTCACACCTGTACTCCCGGCTACTTGGGAGGCTGAGGTGAGAGGATCACCTAAGCCCAGCAGGTCGAGGCTGCAGTGAATCATGATTACACCACTGCACTCCAGCCTGGGCAACAGAGCAAGACCCTGTTTCAAATGACAACAGTAACAATGACAGCGATGTGGCGGCTTTCATTTGTTGGGTACTTCTGTGTCTCAGCCCTTGGGTTAAGATCTGTTTATGCATTATCTTTTCCTCATAAAAACCTTATGAGGGAGGTACGATTGTTATCCCCATTTCATAGGTTAGAAAACTGAGGTTAGACACGCTAGGTTACCTAAGGTCACACAATTCATAAGTTGTACAGTTAGGACTCAAATTTGGGTCTGTTTGATCTTAAAGTTAATGCTTTTAAATACTTTATCACCCTACCTCCTTTGAGGGCTTTGAGTGTCCTGGGATTTGGGGGCAGGGGCGCTTCAGGGTCAGTCACCTGGATTGCTTTTTGGCTTTGCTAAAGACAGGAAAGCCAGGATGGCTCCACGCATGCCACAGGGGAGTGGGGTGGTGGAGGAGGCCCCTTTGCCGGCCCTGGTGCTCAGTGGCCCTGCTTTCTTTCCAGAGCCCCCTGAGCGGGACTCCACTGTGGCCGTGATTGTGGGTGCCTCTGTCGGGGGCTTCCTGGCTGTGGTCATCCTGGTGCTGATGGTGGTCAAGTGCGTGAGGAGAAAAAAAGAGCAGAAGCTGAGCACAGATGACCTGAAGACTGAGGAGGAGGGCAAGACAGACGGCGAGGGCAATGCAGATGATGGCGCCAAGTAGTGGGTGGGCGGCCATGCAGCCTCCCGCGTCCCGTCTCCTTCCGATCTGCCCTGTACAGTGACCCTGCCTGCCTGCTCTTGGTGTGCATCCCGTGACCTAGGACCCCAGGGCCTACCTGGGGCCTCCTGAACCCCCCAGTTTGTATCTCCCGTCCTGCACCAAGAGTGACCCACTCTCTTCCATCTGAGAAACCTGCCATGCTCTGGGACGTGTGGGCCCTGGGGAGAGGAGAGAAGGGGCTCCCACCTGTCAGTCCCTGGGAGGAGGCAGGAGGCATGTGTGAAGGTCCCCAGAGAGAAGGGAGTGGGTGGGCAGGGGTGGAGGAGGGGCCGCTGTCCACCTGCCCAGTGCTTGGCCTGACAGTGGCTTCAGAGAGGGCCTGGTAGGGAGAGAGGGCTTTCCTATGCTGACGGAGCTCCCTCAGGGTGGCCTTGGTCTGGCACAGCTGTGCTCCTCCCCTGCTCCCAGCCCAGAGCAGCCGTCAGGCTGGAGTTCCTGAAACCTGGAGGGGCATGTTAAAGGGGCGACTGTGCATTCCAGGGCACTGAGGGAAAGCTGGGGCTGCGGGCAAAGCTGGACATGCGCCCTGGCCCAGGAGGCCGTGCTGGGCCCTCGTTTCCATTGCTAGTGGCCTCCTTGGGGCTCCCATTGGCTCCTAACCCTTGGGACTCTGGATGAGGCCAGAACTGGAAGAGCAGCTCCAGGTAGGGGGCGGTGTTCCACAGCGGGGTACCCACCGACAGAGGCCAGTTTCAAAGTCAGCCGAGGGGCTGAGGGGTGAGCTCCATGGTGAATGGAGGTTGCTACAGGCTCTACCTTCTCCATGGCGTGACTACTCTTGCCTGGGAAGGGGCAGCCAAGGCTGGGAAATGAGGAGGCCTAACACAGGGTGGGGAAGCTTTATTTGGGACTTCAGTGAGAACTCTCCCAGTTCCCCTCAGCAGGGTTTCCACCTGGCTTTTGGCTACAGAGGGAAGGGAAAGCCTGAGGTCGGCATGAGGGAGGCCCTGGAGCCTGAGACCCCAGCGACGACCCTGTCCCATCTGCAGCCACGCTACTCGCTCCTCTCCCAACAACTCCCTTTGTGGGGACAAAAGTGGCAATTGTGGGCCAGGCACAGTGGCTCACGCCTATAATCCCAGCACTTTGGGAGGCCAAGGTGGGTGGATCACCTGAGGTCAGGAGTTCAAGACCAGACTGGCTAACATGACAAAATCCATCTCTGCTAAAAATACAAAAATTAGCTGGGCATGGTGCATGCCTGTAATCCCAGCCACTTGGAGGCTAAGGGAGGAGAATCGCTTGAGCCCAGGAAGCAGAGGTTGCAATGAGCCAAGATCGTGCCACTGCACTCCAGCCTGGTGACAGAGAGACTCCATCTCAAAAAAAAAAAAGTGGCAATTGTGGGGAGCTGACCATCACTGCCATTACACTCACATTCAATGGAAATTGATTAGGCCTGAGAGAAGGAGCAAGAGACAGAAACACTGCCTCTGAGAACATGACCTTGGAAGACCCTCAGAGATCAACTAGCCAAGTCACTCACTTACAGATGGGGGAAACTGAGGTTCCAACAGACAGAAACAGGGTCCTGCTGTCTTCTCTGGCTCCTCAGTCTCCAGTTTGGATCAACAGAGCCATCATTTTTCCAGTGGGAGGGGTTTCTGGGGCCTGGTTCTTGATGGGGCGAGGTGGAGGGATGGGCTCCTTTAGCCCTACCCCTCTCCCAGGAGCCCAGCCCCTCTAACTGAGGCTAAGGAGGATCGGGAGGGAAGCAGGGAGGGAGGAAGCCAGAGTGTGAAGGGCGCAGCTGCTGGCAATGCCCCATTCCCTGCTCCAGCACTTCCCAGCCTTTCCAGGAGTTTCGCCCCACCCCTGCTCAGGGAGTCAGTCAGGTGCCCAGGGTAGGGAATAAGTCTGAGGAAAGGGGGTGGAGGCAGGACAGTGACAGTCTCAGGGACCAATCCCTGCCTCTGCCCCTCACATGGCCAATTTGGGGAGAGAGAAATATCATCTAGGAGATCCAGCTTAATTTGCTTCAATTCAGCAACCATTTATTGAGCATCTATTATGTGCCAGGCACTGTGTGGGGCACCAGGGATATACACAAAGCCATAAGCATTGGGGACTGCCAGGTCAGCACTGTAGGGACCAAGATTAACTTTTTGGTGCATCTAATTCCACTTCTGCAAGACGCTGCTTCCAAGGCTACAGTTGGGGAAGATGAAGAGATTCTAGAATCTGAACCCTGGGAAGGGACACACAGCAGGGAAGAGGGGCAATACAACAGGGTCAAGGATACAGAGGCCAGGCAGACTGGGTGCAGAGTGGGGCATGGGCAAGCAGCCTGGTAACACCTGTGTGAGGTGAGTCAAGCCCATCTGGAAATGCTAAACTAATCAGCTCAGTACCTAACTGCCAATCAACACACTGCCAACAGGGGTGGGCTAAGCTACCGGGATGCCTGCAGCAGATGGACGCTGCCCATCCTTGAGCCTGCCAGCTGGGGGCAGAGAGGTGGGTGGTGGGCACGTCATGCCAGCTGGGACCAAGAGTGGTTGTCTACATTTCTGCAGCTTGCAGATTTTGTTTTTTTGGTCACCCTTTAAGTGTCCTTCTCTCCCAGGATGAGTGAGGATCTGTGCTGATGTTGGCATCTTATCTTTTTCCAGGATCCATTAACTTTTAGGGGAATTATTTGCGGGCTTTCCTAGTGTATTCTGAGAAGTTCTAACTCTCCATCAAGAAGCCCAAGATTTCTGGAGTCTTTTTTTTCCCTCTGCCCTGACCAACTGGGGCCCAGGGAAAGCAATGTCTCTTCAGGGGCCTCATGGCCCCAGCAGATGGGGCTGGGTCAGGAGCCATCTCTGCCCCAGGTGCTCTGCCCTCATACGCATTTTCTTCTGGAGCGTCTTAGACTCTCCTCCAGAGGATTCAGAGCTGTCTCCCCCAGGGCGGTGAGGTTGGGAGCAAAATGGGGCTTCTATAGGTAGAGGCGGAAAATCAGTGTGATGTTTCCACGGCGGCCATTTCCACAGCTACCCTGCTTCCTAACTTACACTGACAAGTTCCTCCTCTTCCTACCGTGGGGCTCGATCCCGGCTTCTGGCTGCAGGTTCCCACCACCATGCTCTGCTGGTTTCAGTCTGCTGACTCTCAATTGCTCCAGCCTCTCCTGCTCTCTCAGCACCTCACCCCACCCCCCATCTGTCTTTTCCTCCTAATTAAGGGCCACTGCACAGAGAGACGGGCTGGCTAACCCATGGGATTTAGCTTATAAGAACAAAGCACAATTTTTCAGGACTGAAATGCCTTGAGGTGCCTTGGAACTGGCTTTGGAAATTGCTATCTGCCTCCTAGCTATGGACTCATCACAGTTCCAGTTTATAAAAAGGAAAAGCTGATGGGATCCATATTTCTCTTTGCGAGTCTCCTTGGGGAGGTTGGGCTGGTAAATAGTTACAAGGTCAGGTTAAGCAGACAGACAATTGAAAATACTGGGCAGGTCCAAAAGGATAGTCCCAGGCCATAGGAATGGCTTGGTGCAGTTCACGGGTGATGAAGCGAGAAATCTTCCTTCCTACTTATGTCTTAAGGATGGGCAGCCTGTGTCTCTTGCTGTGCCTCTTGCTGGAGTCTTCCTTTATTGAAGCTTGCTGATGCACTGTACATAGTCTCTATAGGTATAGCTATGTTATATATACAAATATCAAACATCTCGCCACACCCACCCCAGAAGTTACACTGTGTGTGTGTGTGTGTGTGTGTGTGTATGTGTAATCACTTCTCAGTGTTTCGAGTTGATTCACCAAAGGCAAATTTTGGAATGTTCTTGGACTTTGTGCACTTGGAGGGGAAAACCCAACTACTTATGCACTTTCTCGCTTGTGTGTGCTATCGAGAGGCTGGAAGGGGTGGTCGGAAGGGGAGAGAAACTGAGATGGCCCTCTATGACCCGACTGCTGGGATGTATCTGCTTTTGGGAGCAGACTGACTTTCTTTTGCAATTTGTCTTATTGTTTGGGTCTACTGGCAACAATAAACTGTCTCCCCTGAAAATCCCTCGAGTGTGGCTTTCTTCAGGGGTGCAGGGCAGGGTAGGCTGAAGATTCGCAAGGATCTTGACTGAACCCCAGGTGCTCCTTTCCTGGTAATCCCATTGGTGCTGCCCGATCTCCAGCATCTGAGGGCCTCAGCACCCCTGCCTTACAAGGGTAAGGTTGTCTACCCCACATTTGTCATAGATGTTTCATCCTTTTGCCTTCCCCAACCCCCTGGGGACTGCCCATTTTGGGACAGCAGGGCTAAACACCTACTTCTTGGAAGGCTCTCCATTATTTTGGGGATGAAGACAACCCTGGAAGCTCCCAAGGCTGACTGTCCCATGGGTGTTGCTTGTTCTTTGCATGGGCAGACAGGCCATCCTTCCTGCTCTGTTCCCCAACAGTGTTGGATTAGACAGATATCTCTTTTGCCTCCTCTGGACTCAGGAAGAATGATGACAGCCGGTCAGAGTCTGCCATTGTGCAATTCATGGAGAAGGGTGGCTGTGGGAAGGTTCAGGCGGCTCGTGTCCCATCTACATACTGCTGGATCCTATTGACATGTGCCAAAGCAGCCCTAAGAAGTTTAGGACCAAAGGCCTAAACTTTGGTTTGGCTGGGGGCTCCACTGTCCCAGACAGGCCTCATTCTCTCCTGTTCTCCATTCTTCTGCCTCTTTCCATCTCTCCTTTCCTTCCTTGCATGGCTTCTCTCTCTCTCTCTCTCTCTCTCTCTCTCTCTCTCTCTCTC
Source organism: Cebus imitator (assembly GCF_001604975.1). Classification (NCBI taxonomy): domain Eukaryota; kingdom Metazoa; phylum Chordata; class Mammalia; order Primates; family Cebidae; genus Cebus; species Cebus imitator. The sequence continues at coordinate 5,878,421 of NW_016107343.1, read as the reverse complement.
TCTCTCATCTAGGAGGCTTGCCAGACAAGAAAAACCTCAACTTGTGGAATGGCAAGGAGATACTTAAGTAGTTGGTTCCTACTTTTCTCTTGGTTTCTGTCTCGTTTCTGTCTGCTCCCTGGTGACCCAGAGACCCTCACCAGTGGTTAGTAGTTAGAAATATGCCAAGAAGACCTCAATATTGGTGGTTCCAATGCCTTAAAGGGTGGCAGCTGCCACTTGGGAGGGAAGTCAGACAGGAGGTGGCAGCGTTAAACAAAGGTGGCTGGTGTTTAACACAGCCAAAGTTCCCTTGGGTTTAAAAGGATGTCTGTTCCTGGAGCCTCTGAGTCCTTCCAAGGATGGAGTCAGGGAGGATGCTTCTGTCCTTAACAGATAGGAAAATCTGGGCAAGGCACAGGGACTGAGAAGCAGAAGGCACCAGGTTTTCTGGTTGGTTCCTTCCAGGATGGACACAGGCTCCTGACATTCAGCCAGGCCAGCAGCATTTTCCTCACTGGGCTTTTCCCCCAAAACTCTTGGAAGTCACAAACTGAGCCTGGCTTCTGGGAAGGCTGAAACTGGCTCAGGCATTTCCCCTAAATTTGGCTTCTCTGGCCCAGCCTACCTGGGGCGGGGTGGAGTAATTTCGATTGCAGAATGAGCTGCCTTGGTGGGGGAAGGACTAACTCCCACCCTGGTGCTCAACATTCTTGGTCTCCTGCACTCCTCAGTTGGGGTCGAGGTACCTGTACAAGAGCCTCCCAGTTCCCACCGGACGCCCCATGCATGGGATATCCCAGTGGGATAGCCATTGGCTGCCTGAGGACGGTTGCTAGTGAACAGGAATCTGGACCAAAAGGAGTGAGGGTGACAGAGTAGACCTTTACAACAGCAGAGGTGGGAGGGCCCCCAGGAATACCTGTCAAGCCTCCTCGTTGTTCTAAAGGGGAAACTGAGAACCGGAACAGAGAAGTGACATGCTTAAGGTGACATGATGAGTCAAGCAGAGACAGGGTCTGGCATCAGAATCCGAGTCTGCTGTTCTGCCTACAGTCCACTGGTGCCGGGCCTAGTGCTCGACACAGCAGCACACGCAAGCCCAGGCCCCTCCCCTGCCCTCCCTAGCTTGGCCTGAGTTGGTGCAGAACAGGCACTCATGCTTCCTTAAGGGCCCAGTTTTCAAAGCTGAGGTTCAGCAAGGAAAAGTGATTTGCCCAAAGTCACACAGCTGGCTAACGGCAGAGCCTGGGATAGAACCCAAGCCTCTCTTCCCCCATTAAAGGCCTTCCCTAGGCTGACCTGGTGTCCCTGGGCAAGTAGGCTCATGTCCTATTAGAGGACAATTCTAGTTCCCAGAGTCCCGTTCCCACACCCCATCAGCGACGTGCCTCATGTCAGTTTCCATATGGCCCCTCTTAGGCTACTTATCTCCCTCCCATCTTGCAAGCATGGAAAGTAGTGTCAAAACATCTTCAGGTGACAGGAGCCTGGGGTAGTGTCTGGTGGGGTGCAGGCTGGGCAACTGGACACAGGACAGGAGGGCAGGCCCCCACTAGGTCTCCTGGCCTTCTTCATTGGCTCTTAGGGGCTCAGAAGGTCCACACGGGAAGGGCTCTGCAGGAACTCTTTTCAGAGAACCCTGGTGGCACTGCCCTTAACTCTTCCTACAGAATCGTACCCTGAAACCCACTATGTTCTAGTAATTCCTGGCTGCCTGCTACCTTGCTGATGTCCAGAGTGCCAGCTACCTCTTGGGACAGGCTCTGGCAGCCCAGGGAATGAGGGCCTGGGGAAGGAACCCTGCTGAGAACCACATCCTGGCATCCTGACATGGCACACGGACTTGGCAGGGGGAGGTCAGCGGAGCCTAGCCTAGGGGAAAAGGGAGCAAGGCCCCGGGGAAGAGGTGATAGGAATAGATGTGTTGGGGTGGGGGAATGGGTGGCCTGGTATGGCAACTTTTTCTTTTCTCTGGCAATAATAACCTTGAGGTCTAGGAGGTGCTGGGGAAGGAGGGGCAAGTGGGCACCAGGCACTCAGCTTGGCTACTTGGGATTCCATGAGCGGGGCTTTTCCCTAGGGCCCTGGCAAAGTCACGTCTATCCCAACCACAGTTGCCTCTGCTTCTCAAGTGGGACAAATTCCCAATAAACAGGTGGCAAAGGGACTAGGAACTGTTTGCCCCAACAGATTGAGAGTTCTTCCTGTGGGCAAATGGGCAGAAGAGGAGGGTGTGTTCAGCCAGGAGGGGAAGTGTGCATCACAGCTGTTGACTGATAGAGTGGCCCAGGCTGTAGCCTCAGGGACAGGGATTAGATTTGTCCCATTCTGTCCCAAGGCAAGACATTAGGACTGGCAGGCAGAGACAGATATTGATCCAATGTAAATCAGAACTGTGCAGAGGGTTGAGTTTTTGAGGTAATGAGATCCCCATCCTGGAAGGCATTTAAGCATAGCTTAGGGGTGTTGTTGAGAAGATTCATATATCAGGGCATACTTTTAGATGGCCTTTACATTTTCTGATAGTGGCCCTCTGCAGTCCTCATTTTAGGACTCAAATGATTGAAGTGGGGTAGAAGTCTTGCTTGCCTTATGGTAAGTATAACACAGAATAGGCAAATGTGCACAGATGTCTGCCCATCTGCCTTCTTACTCAATTGTGGTCTTCCCCAGGTCCCCCTCTATACCCTTGTACCGCTTTACCTGATTCTTCTTTATCTGATTTATCAATGGTAGGGGTGTGGGGGGTGTTGGCGAACTTCTACGTACAGTGAGAAATATGCTGGGAGAGGGTGGAAATTTGAAACCAGGTGACCTTGGGGAGCTTCTTTCCAAAGATGAGGTCAAGTCTAACTTGCCTTCCTGGAATCCTGACATGGCACATGGACTTGGTGAGGGGAGGTCAGCGGAGCCTAGCCTAGGGGAAAAGGGAGCAAAACCCTGGGGAAGAGGTGATAGGAATAGATGTGCCTTCCTAGGCCCGCCAGCCAGGGCAGAAACCCCTGTCTTTCCAGTCAAGACTGTAGATGGAAGATACAAGTCCTCCCTGCCTCCCTCTGCCCCCAGCTTTGCCAAATCTGTCAACATCTCCCACCCACCCCCATAGCATGCTCACACCCGTGCAGCCTGTCCACTGGAGCTAAGCCTGCTGGAAGGGCTGTGGGGTGGATTTCATGTCCATCCTGAACTTGAAGGGGATTGAGGAAGGGGAGTATGGGACCCTTGGCTAGATCATTAAGAAGAGCCGCTATTTACCCAGGCTATTTACCGTGGCTGGTGCTGACCTAGGTATTCAGGTATTCGATGGATATCAGCTTACTTCATTCTCCGGGCAACCCCTGCCCAGATGCATTCTTTTCTCATTTTTACACATGAGGAAACAAAGTTCTGCGGTACTATAAGTATGTGTACAAACAAGGTGGCACAGCTAGGAAACAGCAGAGCCAAATTCACACTTAGAGCCTGGTGAGGTCAAAGCCGTCACATGACACCAGGAGAAAGGACAGTGAACTGGGCTTTTGCAGATCAAGCACTTGGGGGTGGGGGAAGGGTGGCACCATGGACAACAATATAAGGGCAAAAGTGTTTAGAAGCAGAGGCCACGTTTTCCCACTGGGCCCCTCCTGCCCTCCCCTACATGGCCTGGCCTCGGCCCTACAGCTTATGTAAACAGCCGCAGCATCTGCTGGCCACCTTTTCTCCTCTCCTGGCTTCTCGCTCCGCTCCTTTCCTGCTGAAAGCCTGTGTATCCTCTGCTTCGCCTACTGGCCAAGTGTCTTCCCATCTGTCCCTTTCAGCCTGAGCCACATTCCAACTTCTTTAAGTTGCCCTCAACTCAGGAACTCTCCTCTGCCCCCATGCTTCTTCTCTTTCTCTCCTCCGTCCCCCACCTTCCCTGCCACATTTCCTCTCCTGGTCCACGTCCTCCCTCTCCCCTCACTTTACAAGACTCACTGCTTCCACACTAAAATGCTCCTAATGCATGAGACCAGAGCATCCGGGAAGTCCTGCCGGGTACTCCATGCTATGCTGGGCAACTAGCTTGGTCAGTCCGTCTCAGGTGCCCATTGCAGAGTCAGGGCCAGGTCTTGTGGTCCAGGAGGGCATCTGGCCATTCAGCTGACAAGGCAGTCCTGTGAGCAGCAGGCTGCAGTGAATGACAAACCTTCCCAGAGCCCCCAGCCCCCAGCCCTCCCGAGCCATCATCCTCCCTTGATGGGCGGGTGGGGGGCCACAGTGACCCATGAAGCAGAGAGAGAAATATAGCTCTGGGGTGTTGGGTAGGGGGCTGACCCCCGCCCGGGGGCTTCAAATCCCACCCCAGTGTGGCCTATAGTAAAGAGATGTCCAGGACTCACCCCTTCTTGGAGCTACTGCACGGGAAGCGCAGGCCTGCTCCTGGAAGTGGGCACACACCCTCTCCAGCTTGGGACTGTCTGGTGAGCAGCCCTCTGGTCAGGGAATTTCAGCTTCCTCCTCCCTCTGTTCTCCTCCTTCCAATGAGCTCATCTGTCTGGGGCTCCCTACCCCCCTTAGCCTGAAAGGATGTTTGGACAGAACCTGGCAGAAAACAGAAACAGAGGATGGGAAGGATGGATGGAGGAGGTGGCTGCCTACCTGCCTCTGCCCAGAGCCCCTAGAAAGCAGAGAGGAGTGAGAAGAAGTGATCCACTCTCCTTGGGAGAAGGGTTCAGAGTTTATCTTTACTCCAGCTCGATGGTGTGAGGTGGACTCTGTGTGGTCTTCCTGGCTGGACTGCGGGTTAGTTTGGTGCATGCTGTCCTGTTAACCCCCTCAGCACCTGCCAAACTTCAGTGGATGCTGAGACTCTGGCTGGAGGCAAGCCGGTGCTCTGAGCTGGAGGGAGGGGTGGTGAGTAGGGGAGGGTAGAGAGCAGACCTCGGTGCAGCAGAAGGAAGCTCCCAAAAGTTTGTCAGGGTAGTGTCTACCCAACCCCAGCCCAAGTGACAAAAGGATTTGTGGACATTCTGTTAGTGCAAGTGGAGAATCACCTGCCTGCAGTTTCTCCGTCCTAAGACCAGGGTTCTGTTTAAAACCAGAGGGTAGCTCGGGTAAGGCGAGGGGCAGATGCAGCTCTTGGTGTTGCTCTGGAGAGGAGCTGTGAAGTGGGTGTGTGCGGGGGGAGGGGGACTCCCTGCAGAGCCCGTTGTCCTCCAGCTCCAAGAGCCGAGTCAGCGCCGCACCGAGCTCCCTCCGTTACCTGCAATGCCCCTACTGGAGCGCGAGGGTTTATGGGGAAGGAGGAGGGAGAAGGAGACAGGCGGGCAAGGGCAACAGGGGAGCCAGAGTGGGAGGAGGTTCCCTGCCAGGCTCTTGTTACTTAGGAGGAACTCCTCTCAAAATAGCGCTGGAGACCTCCTCGGAGCTCTCTGTTGCCCTTCCTCCCCTGCACAGGGTCTCGGTGGCTTTCTGAGAACTGGCAGGGGAAGAAGCCTTCCACATACCCCCCCCTTATCTGTAGAAGGTGATCCAGCTCCAGGGGTGAATGCGGTCCAGTTGTAAGCGCAGCTCCGGAGGCTGGCAGCTGGAGCTCGGCCCCATTCCTACCCACCCCACTCCCCCAGGAGAGCACTGACTCTCCTCCAGTCTGGCCCCTCCTGGAAAACAGGCACCCACCCTCCTTCCTAGCTCCAATCTAGCACCCTGGGAGGGCAAGGGAGGAGGAGACAGTCAGTTGCCAGGTCCTGGAGGATTTTTGTTGGGCCAACTGCTTCAAAGAACCATACATGAATCCCCAAAGAAACAGTCTCCTTCCTCTGAAATCTAGGCCTGTCTCCTGCAGCCTGAGAGCAGGCAGTTCTCTCACAGCTCCGTGGCACAGGGCCCAATCTGCCTCTGCATCTTTGAAAACTTGCTCTTCAATGTATTTTTGGGCTAGGCCACCCAAGAGCGGCGTGTGCATTACCCCATCACCAGGAATCTGGCTTGTCCGGCCACAGCTGGGGACTAGACACCACCCCTGCCCTCTCCCAAGGGACAGGAGCCAAGGTATGGTATCTGTTTCTTCCTGTCCCTACGCAGTGACTGGGGACTCTTGAGCTGGGTGAAGAGGCGCTACATGGTGGGGGTGGGTGCTGGAAAAGATAATTTTCAAAAGGTAAGAGAGAAGGAGCTCTGACCTTTTGACACCCTTCACTCCCCGCGGCCTCAGTAGGAGCCTCTGAGCTAGATCAATGGACCAGGTTTTTGAGAATTTTTGAAGAAAGAGCTCTATAAATGTAAAAATCCTCTAGCCCTTAAGCTAATGCATTTCCCAAGCACTCTTTCTGCCCAGCTGTGGAGCCTTCCTGGAGTTCTTTAGAGGAAAGCTGTGGTGTAGATCGGTGAAATGAAGTAATGGGGGAGGTTCTGACCCTGACTTTAGCAGTCACTTTCTAGGTGACCTCGGGTTACACATTCTACTTCTCTGAACCTCTTTCTTCATCTCTAAGGCATGGGGGTTTCCTAAGGACCCTTCAAACTCTAGGAATTGGTGAGGTAGCCGTGAGGTAGCAGGGAAAGCAGGGAGAGGGCACTGAGGACACTGGCTACCTTTTCCTGTTGCCAGGATCTAAAGATATCCCTGCAGCTCTGTCCCTCTCCTCCTCCTGCTCTGGGCAGGGGTCATTTCCTTCCCTTTGGCTCACCTCCTCTCTCCCCTCAGTCTAGGGCTCTGAGAAACATGACCCCTGCTGTAAAAATAAAGTGGTCAGTGTGTGTGCCTGGCCCTGCTGATCTAGTGCAAGGACATCCTGGGGGAAGGGTCAGCCTGAGAACCTAGAGACAGAGTTGGGAGGCTTAGCCTCTGGGCCCATAGACCTCTTTAAATCCAAATGTACTAAGTGCCTAGCAGTCTGCTAAGCACTTTTCCATGCGATAATATCTCATTCCCTCTTTTTTTTTTTTTTGAGATGGAGTCTCACCATGTCACCCAGGCTGCAGTGCAGTGGTGCAGACTCGGCTCACTGCAACCTCCACCTCCTGGGTTCAAACGATTCTCCTGCCTCAGCCTCCCAAGGAGCTGGGATTACAGGTGCATGCCACTACACCTGGCTAATTTTTTGTATTTTTTAATATTTTGTATTTCACCGTGTTAGCCAAGCTGGTCTTGATCTCCTGATCTCGTGATTCGCCCGCCTTGGCCTTCCAAAGTGCTTGGATTACAGGCGTGAGCCACCACGCCCGGCCCATCTCATTCCCTCTTTACAGCTAGGTCCACTTCTGATGTTGCAAGGCCTGGAGCAAAGGTACAAATGGAAATTATACATGCGTCTAAATATTAATCAGGATTAACAAAGTGTTAAGATTGATGTTTTGCGGGGTGGGAAGCTGGGGAGAGATAGCAAGGGGAGAAGTGCCAGATGTAGGTGGTGGGGAGGAAGGCAGCAAATCACACTGCCACGTGTGTTCCTATGCAACAATTTTGCATGTTCTTCACATGTACCCCAAAACCTAAAATGCAATAAAATAAATAAATGGGGGAAAAAAAAAGATTGATGTTTTATCCTCTGCCTTTGATTTTCCTTCATGATCACCTGGAAAACCATGTCCAAAATGGAATTTTCAGGCCATTCCCTGGTACACGATCTTCTCTGGTCCTGTAGTGAGAGGGGCTCTTGTGCATGCCTGGGGTGTAAGTCAAGTTCCATCCATTCCCCATCACCTGCAAACAGCTGTCCCTTGCCTACTTCTCTAGCACTTAAGTGTATACCCAGTATGGTCAGCTCTTGAAAGGACAGACCTGGGGAATAGGGAAATTCCAGAGTTTCTGACACTGGGAGTACGGCCTCAAAGGGGAGGAGGTGCATGCCCCCACCTGCCCTGCCCCCTTGGTCCCATGGACTCATTCACCAGTGAGGAGGGGCATGGCCACAGGAGGGCCAGCATGAGGGCCTTTGAAATCAGGAGCCCAGGGCCGAGGCTCCTGTTGCCCAGGTCTAAGGGCAACATTGCTCTTAATAAGCCTAAGAGGCAGACATAATTACATTCACGATGTTATAGATGAGGAGCAGAGGCTCCCCAGAAGATTGTGCAACTTGCTCAAAGCCATAAAGTCATAAATGGTGGAGCTGCCAGAGCCTCTGTGCCACTACTGGGAAGGCAGCCATCCTCTGTCCCGAAAAAGCAAACAGACATTCAGCATTTTGCCTGCAACCTCAGGCGGTCTGCGATCACTCCGAAGTCCACCCAGAGACCCCCGGTTAAGAAGGTGGTGCACTGGTGTGCCTGCAGCAGAAGCCAGACCATGAAGTGGGAGCGGGCTTCCCAGTTCCGACCAGTCCTAGACAGCAAAGAGGACCTGTGGTGCAGGGAGGGTCCTGGATGGTTGGAAAGGCGCTCAGGAGGAGATCGACTCATTTACAGAACCTCCACCCCAAGTAGCTCTGTTTAAGTGAAACTCTTTCACTTGGAACTGTCTGGGAAAAGTCTTCCTCGTTCACAGCCTCACCTCAGCCCTGGTTGTCACCCTGAACTCCCTTCTCCATCCCTACCCCAAAAGAGAGGCCGAGGGAGTCTGCGGTTTCAAAGAAAACTGGAGAGTTGGAGGAGGGCGAAAAGGCAGAGTCTGAGGGGGATGGCCTAGCTGGGAAAAATGAGAAGCAGGGGTGCAGCGGGAGGGTGAAATGGGGCTCAGGCCACAGACCAGGCGCGGACCGTCATGCTTCCTAACCTGGAGCATGGCGATTTCCAAGGGGTCCATACAGAAATGTGAGGCGGGGCGGCGTGAGGTGCGGGGAGGGAGAGCCGGGCAGTTTGCAATTGGAAAGCTGTGTTCCGGGCTTCCTAAAACAACCGCGGGAGTTGCTGAGCCGCGGGGCCTAAGGTGGCGGGAGCCGGTCCCGAGGCTGCACGCGCTCCAAGTCGCACGGCCACCAAGGAGGTGCAGGCTGCAGTGGGCAAGCCCACACACGCCCACCCGTTGCGGCAGAGTCCGTTGCGGACTTTCGAGCGGTCCCTTGGGGGTCCTGGGAGAGGGAGCTGCTAACCTCCCCGTGTTCCCCAGAAGCAGAGCAAAAAAGCCTTCCAACAACAGAAAAGCTCCACCTCTACTGCCCCCAGAACTGTGCTCCTAATTGGCAGCTCAGCGCAAGGGATGATGCGGGCTGCTGCGGGCCGGCCCTGCAGTGCCAGCCGCAGCAGCCCAGCCCCACTGGAGAGGGAGTTGGGGGCACGGCCTGGTCTGGGGGCTCCGGGACCTCGAGGCTGGGAGCCCGGGGCAGGGTGCGCAGCAGGAGGGGGTTCCCTGGGCTCGGCGGCGGCCACCGCCCCTCCTGCGGCTGGAGCACTTCCAGAGCAGAGGCACAGCCTTGCTCGCCGCGGCGCTCGCTCAGTCTTCCTCCCGCTCCTGCTCCGGCTCCTCCTCCTCCTCCTTCCCTCCCGCCGCCGCTCCCGCAGCCGGCTTCCAGCGGCGGGCGAGCGCGCCTCCCCCTCCGTTCCCTCCCTCCCCCTCCTCTCGCTCTTTGCCGGCTAACTTTCCCGAGCCCCGACCTGCGGCGCAGAGCTCCGGGGCAGCTTGGTGGCCGAATGCCGACCTCGGGCGGAGAGCGCGGTTGTGCCCAGTGTTCCATCCCCGCGCCCCTGGCGCGCTCCGGAGAGAACAGGACTATGCCCGGGGCTGGGGACCGAGGCAAAGCCCCGGCGAGATGGCTGGGCACTGGGCTTTTGGGTAAGGCAGCCCCAGCTTGGTCTCTTGTCTTTCCTCCTCCCAACCCCAAAGAAGGGGACACTGGAGAAGGGAGATGCCTAGGATAGGGTGGGCTTTGGAGTGCAGCACGGAATGAGGACGGTGGCCGCAGGCTTCCTGCTGGACGCTGGTTCAGAGGCTGTGCTCCCTGGGGACCCTGCGTGTCCCCCTCTACCCCTTCAGCCCGCCAGGACGCTGGTTCAGAGGCTGTGCTCCCTGGGGACCCTGCGTGTCGCCCTCTACCCCTTCAGCCCGCCAGTCTCCGGATTAGTTTTTTTGCTGTATCTGGAGCCTTCAGCTCCAGGTTTTTGGGGCTGGATCTTGGGGCTGCAGCGCCGGTCTACGAGTTCAGAGGTTCGGGATGCTGGAGGAGGGGGTCCGTGCCTTGGGTGCAGGGGATGCCAGGTGGATTGCACGTGTGGCTATTGGGATGGTGGTTTCCCTCCCTGCCCAGAGCCGTTCGCATGTTTCCCAGGCACCAAGCAGGCACCAATGGGGGGTGGGGGAGTCCCCTTCTTCCTGGGCCATTTTCCTGCTTTGCCCCTCTGCCCTCTACCTCCTTCAGGGCCCACTGGCTTCTCTGTAGAGGCACTTGAAAGCTGGAAGGGGTTGGAGGGGCTTGCGGGATCATTCAAGGCCCTTTAGGAAGGGCCTTGTTTCTCTTCCTGCAAAGAAATTCCATGGGGAAGACCTGTTTGACCTGCTCCTGGCTCTTCATTTTTGGAGTGAATATGGAGACAGAGGACACATGTCCAGAGGACACGGAGGGAGAAGAATTATTAATATCTTTAATATGCACATGAGAGTTTTGACTGTCAAACTCCAAGAGATTAGGGAATATTTATTAGTCCAGAATGTAATCTCATAAATCATAGCCAGACTTTAATGTAAGCCGACTCCAGCTCTGGCAACGGCATCTCTTCCTGTTTGTATTGGTCAGATTTGGCTTTTGGCAGCTCCCTGCATTGGGTAAGACACGCGGTGTAGGTATTTGTGCTGAAAGCAGGGAGATAGAAGCTGATACAGGAAGTGGCTAGTGTTTCTGCGAATGTAAACTGTGTGCAGACCTAGCAGGTTGGTGCCTGGTGGTGAAGAGGGGAGACAGTATTTCTTGTACTTGGGATGTTTATTTACATCTGTACCGCTAGATGGAAGACACCGGTGTTTTTTCCTGTACCTTTGGCAAGATGTCATGCTGCTTTCACAGTGACCTTAACCAAGTGGGCCTCAGTGAGGCCTGAGGCTCTTTTGCACCAGATGGGCACAGCGCCATTCCATGCTACTTCCCCTCATCCTACCTCAGATCAGCCTAGGTCTCCGTGGTGGCCATGGCAGGGGTAGGGGGTCACTGAGGAATTCAAACTCATACAGTCATTAAACTACCCCACCTCACACCTCTGGGTTACCTTCCTGGGTGGTGGGATGCCAGTCCTTGGTTTGTTAGAATACTCATAGAACCAGGCCTCAGTGGGCAACCAAGAGGGCCCTAAAAATGATTGTGTGTGTGTGTGTGTGTGTGTTTGAGAGAGAGAGAGAGAGAGAGAGAGAGAGCGTGAGTGAGTGCAGGAGTGGTGCAAGGGGGGGACGGAGAGATGCAAAGAGACAGAAGAATGGAGAACAGGAGAGAATGAGGCCTGTCTGGGACAGTGGAGCCCCCAGCCAAACCAAAGTTTAGGCCTTTGGTCCTAAACTTCTTAGGGCTGCTTTGGCACATGTCAATAGGATTCAGCAGTATGTAGATGGGACACGAGCCGCCTGAACCTTCCCACAGCCACCCCTCTCCATGAATTGCATGAGGGCAGACTCTGACCAGCTGTCATCATTCTTCCTGAGTCCAGAGGAGGCAAGAGAAATGTCTGTCTAATCCAACACTGTTGGGGAACAGAGCAGGAAGGATGGCCTCTCCGCCCATGCCCCACCCTCTCCAAGGACTGGTCAGCTGTATAGACCAGGTGGGGGCTAAGGCCTATTGATATGGGTTTGGATGAATTTCTGAGCTAGCCTTTGGGAGCCCAGGAGAGAGCAAAGTGACTGGTAGGTGGGAGACCTGCAGGACTGGCCCCATTTGCTCTGGCTCTGCCCCTGCCCCACTGGTCTGCAGAGGGACTCCAACCAAAGTCCCCTTGGCCCTTGACCAGGCAATGCTGACTGAGCCCTCACAGGGGCATCGGTCTGAGCTTAGGACATAGATGACATCCTTGTTCTCAGTCCAGTGGGGGAGACACAGAGACGGGTGCACAGCCAACTGGAGGTTTTCCCTGGGAGCATCAGGGCTGGCAGGGACTTGGGGACCCAGAACACAGAGCTCTCCTAAGGATTAGGAAGTCATGGTTCAGAGAGGGATGGTGACTTGTCTAGGGACGCATGGCCAACTGATGGCCAAATGGGACAGAATCTGGGTTTCCTGGGCTCTGTCACACCACACTGCTTCCCAGTTAACCCAAGTCTGGTGAGGGGGAAGGTCAATAGGGATTGTGCTTAGGGCTGAAGAATGATTGAGGCTCTGGGGCATGAGTGTGGAAGGATACAGGCTTGGGGGGCCTAGAGCTGCTGTTTTCACAGCTTCAGAGACTGAACACAGAGCAGTGGACTCCCAGGAGTCCTCTTCCCCTCTCCCCATATCAAACACAATCCCACAGACTGAGACCAAAGTGATTTTTGATAACCTAACAAAATGCTCTTTTCTTAAACTGAAAAGCAGTTTCCAAGGCTGTATCATTGCCATTGAGGCTCTTGTGGATTCCAGTCTTTTCCTAAGCATGTAACTGGTAATATCTCTGCCCTGCCCACTCTTTCCTTGTTCCCCCATTTACTTAATTGCTGTGATCTGTGTTTAATTATCACTTGCACAACCCTATTTCCCCTGGTGTATATTTATTAAGGGCTTGTTTAAAGAGAATGCAGTTAAGGAGAGGGTGCTCAGTCCCACTCAGAGGAAGAAGAAGGAAAGAGGAAGCAAGGAGACTGTGGGGAAGAAGAGAGGGAAGGGGAGAAGTGGAGGCAGTTTGAATCTGGAGTCCCAGATTTGAATCTGGAAAACACGCTTGGTTCTCCTGAACCTGCTGGAGGTGCAAGCCTGTGGGAGCACCCGAGAGAAGGCTGGGGTCCCAAAGCTCTTATGACTGCCCCCTTTCTGGTGGGATCAGCATGAGAGGGAGACGGGGCACAGTGGGACCACCTTGCCCTGCTGCCAGTCCTCAGGAAGGTGTAGGGATCTCTGCCTAAACCAGGGGCGGGTCATGCCAACACAAGCTGCTCTGTGGCCTGTAAGAGGAGGGGCAGGCACGCTGCTGGGACTTGTTTGCAAAGCTAGTTTCATTGAATGTCCCGTGCTGTCTCAGGGGCATGCTTCCATCCCAGCAAAGCTCCTGGGGATACGAAGGAAGCAGTCAGGTTGCCTAGGGAGAGGGAGCTGAAATCTTTCCTTTGTCTCTGGGCCCAGGGGCCTTGCCAGCCCAGTTCTGCCTCCCAAGGCCCCCAGGGCCTCCACCCCAGGAGGGGTCCGGTCCTGCCGGCCTCCGCTCACTTTCTGCCTCCCAGCTCTAACTTCAAGCCCCTCTACCTCCCTGGGCCGGAGTGTATCAGCCTCCCTATTAGTCAGTCGTGTGTCCCCTTGCCATGCCAGCAAGCCCTCAGAGCTACACTTAGAGTCTGTACTGGCCTGACTCTCTTTCCTCCCACCACTCTGGTGTGGCTGTGACTGATCCCTGGATGTGGGAAAGTGTGGGGGAAGGTTTCTTGCCTTCACATTTGTCTTGGGATATATGGCAGCTGCCATAATATTCCTGCTGGTGTGAATATTTAACAATATGATTTGCACGTGCCCATTCTTTTCCACTTTAACAAAAGTGATCCTGAGTCAATCTTCAGAGAAAGCCCCAGATGAGGATGGCAGGGGGCCACGGACTTCGGAGAAGGCAAAGAAAATGGCCATTCTGAGAGTGGCTAAATGGATATAGGGCCTTTTAGTGAGGAAAAGCAAGGTTTTCGGGTTCAGGATTGAAATCCAGGGGATCATGACTGGGAAGACTTGTTCAACAATTCCACAATGCCAGAAAGAGGCCCCCCACCAAACACACACATGTCCACTTTAACATTCTAGAATTAAGTTTAGAAAAGCGAAGCAAGGCTTTCTTGACTTCAGGGACATGGCCACATGGAAATAAGCCAAGATGTAGCACAGGGTGAAAATACGGATCAACGTAACATGGCGGGAGACATTCTTGGCTGACACTGGTTATTAAGGGCAGCTGGGGGTGCCCTGGTTACCTGTGATAAGGGACACCCTTGTCCCCTGCTCCCCTTTCAAACACCACCCTCCTCTACCTGCAGGGTGCCCACTCACGGGAGCCCTTCTTGTGTTTTATAATCTACTGCTTTGGCTTCACACCAAGCTCTAGAAGTAGGAAGGACAGGCATCCCAGCCCTGGCGTGGGGATCCGTTCACTGAATGTGGCACCTCTGACTTTCTCAAGGTCAGCTAGCAGAGTGGGGCCTGCTTGCGTGTGCTCACCAGTCCTCTCTGGGCTTGGTCATCCTGAAGCCTCCCTTGGGGTCCTTTGTGGACCAACATCTGCCTCTGGCTGTCCCCTTCCCCACAGAGCAGCCTCACAGGAGACACTGGGTATGGAAGGCAGGTCTCTTGGCTTTCTTGTGCAGGATCCTCCCAGATGTAATTGGCAGGACGGCATGACACCCGGCTGGGAGGGCCGTGCACTGAAGAAGCCCACCCTCTCTGATGCTTTCACTGGGGCAGGGCTCTGGACTCTGTGAAGCCATTTCTGCCAATTTTCATCTTCCCCTCGTAGCTATTAAGGAAATGGCAATGCTTCACTCGCAGAGTCCTGAGTGTATTAGAGTTAAGTCATCCATATAGGCGCACACAAACCAGGCAGAAATGTGTACTGTGTCATGAGCCAGACCTTAAAGAAATAGTGTTCTCCTCTCTTCTGGACCCGTCTTTTGCTCTTTTTGTTTGTTTGTTTGTTTCTATTTAAATCAATCAACAAGATTTCCCTTTTGACATGTATCTTTTGTGCTCTTGAACCTCTCTTTCTGGCTGGGGTTGAGGTGGGGAGATTTGGGCACTGATTTGAGTTCCCCCATCTCCTCCGGGATGCTGATTCCTGGACCGGTATGCTGATGAGCATTGTGGTAGGAGCTGCCACACTCCTTGGTGCCCGGACAGAGGCCATTAGTTATCAGGAAGCTGCCTTGTCCGAGAGCTTTGCTGTCCACCGCTCTGCATTCAGTTCCTGTTTGTGGGGACTCTGGAGGGTGGGAAGCAGAGTTGGTGTCTCCCATCAGAAGGTTCTAGTGCTGGCCGCAGCCTGGAGAGTGGGCTCTTGTGTCTGGCTTCGGTCCCTAGACCTCTGGGGGAGATGGGGCAGAGAGCAGAGGTAAACAGAAAGGCAGGGGTTCTATGGAGCGCTATGCCAGGACAGCATTGTTTTCCTGGAGAGCACGTGGCAGAGTGGTGGAAGGGGGGCTAATGTCTGAGTGCTGCTTATGCCACTCACTGGGTGGCTGGCCATGTGCAAGGTAATCTCTTTAAGCCTGTTTCCTCAGTTGTTTATTGAGAATAAAAATAGTAACTTATAGGATGATTATGAGGGTTGAGACAGTGTATATAAAATACCTCTTCTATCCTATAGTAAATGCTCAGTCTCGAATTCACCATTTACTATGTGGCCCTGGGAAAATCAATTTAACTTGTCTGAGCCTCAATTCCATCATATATAAAATGGGAACATTATACCTGCCTTTGGGCATTCTAATAAAAGTTGGAGTTAGGGTGGAGCAAGATGGCTCCTGCCTGTAATCCCAGCACTTTGGGAGCCTGAGGCAGGTGAATCACGAGGTCAGGCATTCAAGAGCAGCCTGGCCAACATAGTGAAACTCTATCTTTACTAAAAATACAAAAAATTAGCCGAATGTGGTGGCGAGCACCTGTAGTCTCAGCTACCCAGGAAGCTGAGGCAGGAGAATCGCTTGAACCTGGGAGGCAGAGGTTGCAGTGAGCCAAATTGTGCCACTGCACTCCAGCCCAGGCGACAGTGAGAGACTCCGTCTCAAAAAACAAACAAACAAATTTGAGTTGGTATACACAAATCCTGTCGCACAGTGGTTCTCAAAGTGTGGTCCCTGCACACAGCATTCCCTGGGAACTTTTTAGAAATGTAAAGGCTCAGGCTCCACTCCAGACCTACCGAAGCAGAACTCCGGGTGCTGGGCAGAGCTAGCTGTAACTTTTCTCCAGGGGATTCTGATGCTCTCTCAAGTTTGAAAACTATGGCTCTAGAACAAATTCTGGCTGGCTGCAAATCCTAGGAGCTGACCAAAAATAAGGACTAACTGAAATAACTTCCCAGCACTAATTGGACCTCTGGTGGGCAAATCCGGGTCTCTCAGGCAAGTTACCAACCTCTCTAGGCTCAGTTGTCTCACTTATAACGTGGAGCTATAACAGGCGGGAGGTTGAAATGTGCCTGGCACATAGTACATGCTCAGTTAATATCAGCTGTTACTATTGTTATTGACAGTGGCGCGTTGGGGTTACTGGACCATGGGGTGTGATTTTGGGGCTGGGGGCTACGGGCACTCCACTTTGTCATCAGAAGCTAAGGGCTAAGGGCACAGGAAGAAACTGCTCTCCTTGGAGCTCTCCTTTTCTGTCATTTGAAAAGCATTGCTCAGACGCATTATTGGGTGGCGGCAAAACAGGAGGTTTATGATGCAGAACAGGGAATTAAGTTAGACAACAGAGGGCATTCCTGAGAGTGGGGGCTCCTCCAGGGACGAGGTGAGGCAGGCATCCACTTCCGGACACCCTCCCCTCCCCCACCGACCGTGAGGCGAGTGGGATTTCCTTGAAGCATCTGCAGG
>NW_016107343.1:5843068-5861781 GCF_001604975.1 Cebus imitator | reverse complement strand
GGGAGTTTGGAGGCCTCGTCCCAGCCGAGGGGGCCGCGTTGGAGTGCTGGGGAGGAGGTTCGAAGCGTGGGAAAGAAGCCCAGGGGCGCTCTGGGGACGCGCCGGGACGAGGGGGCGGAGTGTGGGGGGGAGGCCTGGCTGCAGGGCTCAGGAGGGGGCCGCGGGTCCAGCGCACTTCCCGTCCCGCCCCCGCGCTCGTGCACTCGGGCTGGCCGGGAATCCCTCCCCAGGGTATCTTCTGCCTCTGACTTTCCCATCCTGGCGGCCCCCGCGCGCCCCCGCGGCCGTCCAGCTCCAAGCCCTGCGCAGTGCTCCCCCGCGCCCGGCCGTCTTCCTGCGGTTCCCAGAGTCCCGTTTGGTGGCCAGAGGGCGTCGGACTCGTCTGGCCCAGCGAGGTTCAGACTGAACCAGTCCTTCTGCCTCTCTGCCCCAGGGGGTGGAGGAGAAGCCTCCAGGGCCCGAGGACAAGAGGCTGCTGGACTGCGGCCCGGGACTGCGGCGGCCGTTTCTCTTCTTAACCTTACGGCACCCGGCTCTTCCCCGGCCCCGACCACCCCGCCTTCCAGTTCCGAAAACCTGGTGAGAGGCGCGCACTGTCCTGGGGGAATTCCCCTGCAAACAGAAGGGAGCCCGCCCCGCGCGTGCCGGGGTGCGTGCGGCGGGAGCGCCTCCAGGCAAGGCGCCGAGTCCCCAGGTGACTGGCAGAGGTTCGCGGGAGTGGCCAGGCCTTCGTTTCCTTGGGTTGGGGTGACCCCTGGTGGTCATTCAGAGCGCCACAAGGGCTATTACCTGGTCCAGAATTCAGTCCTGTCCAGGGGAGAAATGGAGAATGATGGAGGGTGGCCCAGGCGTTGTTGACTGGAGTAGAGAGTCATCCTCCCGAAGCTGGCACTGAGGGTGATAGAGACCTCCCTGACTGGCCAAGCCACTCCGCCCTGCCCGAGCATCCCCTTCCAGAGCTGCAGCCAGAGGTTTTGGTGGGGTTTTATTAAGCGAGGTGCTCCTTACACAGGTCTCTTCCTGCTCCCCGTAACCCTGTCGCTGGAAGTGTCTGTGGGAAAGGCCACCGACATCTACGCTGTCAACGGCACGGAGATCCTGCTGCCCTGCACCTTCTCCAGCTGCTTTGGCTTTGAGGACCTCCACTTCCGGTGGACCTACAACAGCAGTGATGCGTTCAGGGTTGTAAGTATTTGGGGGAAGGACAGGACTGCCCAGCCTCCCTCACCCATACCTCCCCTCCCAGGCTCTGGTCCCTTCTGGACTGAGACCCACTGCGATGGTCCCCAGAACCCACCTTTTGCCACCCTTTCTCCCAGTATTCTTTACAGAGCCTGCCGGGAAGGATGTCATTGGGAGAGATGCTTAGATCGTGTTGCCAGAATTTGGGGATTGCTGGAATTCTTGGCTAGAGTCTTCTGTCTGGTTTTAAGAAACACCTAGAACTCGGATTGCTTAGAAAACAATAGTTTAACAGACAGGAGAGAGAAAGGCCTTTGGAAAGCTTGGAGAGAAGGGCTGAGAAACAGGACTGGCAGGGAAAGGAGAGAGCTAAGAGAGGAAGAGCTTCGGGAGCATTGGCGGGCTGTGGTGGGGGTGGGAGTGAACCAATCAACAAGTATTTATTGAGTACTCACTCTGCAATCTAGTGGGGGATCCAACCTGAGACTGTCACAGGGAAGCCACAAGAGACCAACTCTGGTTATAATTAAATGCTGACCTCAGAGGATGCTGATGGGCAGAGTTGTGGGATTGATCCAGGTCTTGATAGAAGGCCAGAATTCAGATGGGCAGGGGACATAGTGTCAGCAAAGGCTGGGTGGGAGGTGACAGAGGGAAATGAGTGTGGTGCTTGCAGGAGTCATTACATAAAAGGCTTTTATGAAGAGAGTGGTAAGAGCTGTGCTGCATTCCAGGGAGACCTTAATAAAAGGAAATGGATTTAGACTGAAACAAACAAAATTCAGGTTAGACAGGCAGCGCTATTGACGTTGGAAGAGGAAGCCACGGGGGAAGGAGCAGGCTGTGACTGCAGGCTCTTCCTGGTCCTGGACAGGGGAGGCACCCAAGGAGTGGGCTGGTGTGATGTCATGACCCTTGAGGACCCTGATTCTTTCTTGGCTACCTTCTCTCCCCAATCCCCTTTCTCCACCAGCTTATAGAGGGAACTGTGAAGAATGAGAAATCTGACCCCAAGGTGACGTTGAAAGACGATGACCGCATCACTCTGGTGGGCTCTACTAAGGAGAAGATGAACAACATTTCTATTGTGCTGAGGGACCTGGAGTTCAGCGACACGGGCAAATACACCTGCCATGTGAAGAACCCCAAGGAGAATAATCTCCAGCACCACGCCACCATCTTTCTCCAAGTCGTTGATAGACGTATGCAGTAGGGGCTGGCCCAGGGCAGTGGAGTGGGAAGGACTTGAGGGGCACCCAACTCAGCATTACAGCGAAATGGCAAAATAGACCGTGTTGGTGTTTTCTTTTGCTTTACCCTTTCCAGAGTTGCTGGAGTTACATCTAAAAGCTAGAATAACTCAGCTTGAACACTTACTCTGCTACCAAATAGCCTATGAAATACGTTTAGCCTCTCTAAGCCTCGTTTTCCTCATCTATAAAATGGGAATATGGCTGCGTTTTCCTAGGGTTGTGTTGAGGGTTAGAGAAGCTACCTGGGAGTGATTTGTGGCTAGTAGGGTTTTCTCCACATATGCTGATTGTTAATACCATTGGGTATTCCATTAGCAAAAACTGAATGTCAGGTATTGGCCTAAGAAGTGCTATGAGTGATACATTCCATTCTGCCTTGAGGAGTTCACAGTACAAGGTGGGACAGAAGATAAATAAATAACTGGAATGAGCAGAGCGTGAGGGATACATGATACACACAGTAGAGGTGAAAACAACAGAGATGGAGTAAGACATGGCCCTTGTCCTCTGTGGGCTTACATCCTACTTGGGATTCCTGTCTGACACAGGAGGACCAATCATACAAGGAAGGGACATAAGACAAGGAGCCAGGTGATCCCTGAGCAGACCTGGTGTGGTTAGAGAAGGAGGACGTGTTAACCAGGTCTGGAGAATGAGGCGTGGTCCCACGGAGGGGGGGGCCTGGAAAACTAGAGAAGTGAAGCAGAGAGAAAAAGGGAAGGGGGCTTGCTCAAGAATCCTGACTCTGATGTGTTTCGTGTGTACCAGGGATTTGCTGCTCTCCTGGATGACACTGAGTCCCTGGAGAGGGAGACACCCGTGAGTTCAGTCTTGAGTGTGCAAGGGCAGAGCCAGAGGCCGTCCAATCCGCTTTTCTGAGCCTGCCTATGGTGTCACCTCTTCCTTTCCGTTTGGGCTCCCATCACCCCACTTGTGCTCAGCCTTTTCAGAGGGAAGAGAACCGACATTTATGGAGGGTTTCTGGGTGCCAGGTCCCGAGTTAGGTGCTCTTACTGACCTTAGTTCCTTTGCTCCTCACCAACTCCCCTCAAGGTGGATCGTCTCTCCATCTTTACAGATTCATTCATCCATCTGTTCAACAAATATTTACGGAGCACCTTGTATGGGACGGACGTTCGAGGTCCGGAGGGTGCGATATGACCAAGATAGACAAATCCCTGCCTTTGTGGAGATTACCTTCCTCCCCTTCTGTGTGTGGAGATACGCAATAGAAAATAAAGAAGAAAATGATATTGTAAAAGAGAACATAGCCAGTGTTAAGAAGAACACATTAAGCAGGGAAGGAAGATGGGGTGCCAGCAAGGCGAATAGGGAAGGGCTCTCTGGAAAAGGCGATAGAGTGGAGATACTTAAAGGAGGTGAAAGAGAAGCTCTGAGGGTGTCTTTGGGAAGATAGGGAGGGAATGGCGAGTGCAAAGGCCCTGAGGCAGATGCATGAAGAATCACAGGAGTGATAGATGAGTCAGGTCAAGCCAGATTGTGTAACCACCCTGCTGGAAGGATGAGTGAGGTGGGAGCCACTGGGAACAGAGGAGTTAAGGCCTGAACAGGCTCGCTTAGGCCCCTATGCCAAGAATAGATGATAGAGGGAGGAGATCAGTTAGGAAGCTATTGAGACATCCACGCAAGAGGCAGCTTGGGGCCAGGGCCCAGGGTGGTTGTGAGCGGTCGGGTTCTGGAAATTTTTAAAGTTACAGCCATCAGGATTCTCAGGTAGGCCGGATAAAGGATTTGAGTAAAAGGCATCAAAGAAGACTCCAAGGATTGTGGTTGGAGCGATTGGGAGGATGAAGTTGGTGGTGGTGGAGAGGAGGAAGACTGTGGGAGGAGCAGGGTCGGGAAGGAGTCAGGAGTTGAATTTTCGGATGAAGAAACCGAGGCTAGAAGGGTTCAATGGACTGCCCGATATCACCTGCTAGTTAGCGATAGTTAAATCCTGTACTTAAAATCTAGACTGTCTGACTCCACAGTCTTCTCATCATCTAAGATGTATCATAGGGAGATTCTTAATTTTTTTCTGTATGAGCAAAGGAGGCCTAGAAAGAGGCGATGACATTTTTGCATGGCAATCTGGGGATCGAATCATGACTCAAACTTGAGTGTTATGGGCTTCAATTCTGATTTGTTCCAGAACTCGTGTGAGCGCATCTGTGGGAGGACATGTGCGCGGTGGGGGAGAGGGAGAGGCACCCCTTGTGTGTGCCCTAGCCTGATGGATGCCATGTTCTGCCTCTCCAGCTTCCTGCTGCAGGCCTGGGGAGGGCTGGGGGTCTGGGAGTGGATGCACCCAGCTGCCAGGGGGTGGGGTGGAGGCTACACAGCCCTTGCATTGCCACGGTGCTCGGCTCCAGGTGACTCCAGCTCCCTTTGTTCCTTCCCTTTCTTCCCTGCTCGGGCCACACAGTGGAAGAAGTGGACAACACAGTGACACTCATCATCCTGGCTGTCGTGGGCGGGGTCATCGGGCTCCTCATCCTCATCCTGCTGATCAAGAAACTCATCATCTTTATCCTGAAGAAGACTCGAGAGAAGAAGTGAGTTGACCTGGAGCATTCTCCTGTCCTCCCACGAGCCCAACACCCTCTCATCGACCCCCACCAGCTTTCGGCCTTCCACCTGCCTCCTCATTCCCCCCTCCTATTCCCACCGCTCTCTGTTCTATCCTTGCAGCCTCCTCCCCTTCTCTCAGCCCCTTCTTCATCGCTTTTCCACTTTTATCCTTCCTATATATATTTGTTGAATATGTTCAATTCATTGAGTACACAAACACCAGCCACTTGCTCTTCCTCATCCCACCGCCTTCCTTCCCATTCCATTAGCCTCTCTTTCCGTTTATAGCACCCAACCTAGTGCTTTACCAAAGGACTTAGGGAGCCTTTAAAAATTAGAGAAAATGTAAGATTCCATGCACAGAGATTCTAAAATGGGAAGACCCTTCTAGGGAGATGGGAGTGAGATTCTTCTGTTAGGAAATGCTGAAAATTCAGATGACGGTGATTTTTAAAAAGTTTGAAAAGGCAGATATGGCCTCCCAGGAAGCCCTGGGCTAAGTTCGGGTATAAAAATTGACATCTATAAGGGGAAGGGGAGGGAAGATGGGGGAGGCATGGAGGGTGCAGCCCTTAGGTCCAGAGTTTTTGGAGTGGTATCAGACAGGCTCCAGAGCAGCATGTGGTGAACCTTGCAAAACTAGAGCAGGGAAAGGCATTTGAAAGCTGTGTTCTGAGCAAGTCAGATGTGATGAGATGGCTTTCCACTGGAACAGAGAGGGTGAAGGCAGTCACGAGAAGCAAAAAGGTGCTGAAACATTCTGCTCCGCTGAGAAGAGGGAATTCTGCCAGTAAGGGCACAACTTACTCTGGAAAGAGGGGATGGACGTTAGAGGTAGGGCGGGGACGTACAGGGAGCAGTGTTGGGGCTGGGGACAGGGGAGGACCCCGAACTCGGTTGTCAATGAAGAGCTCAAGAGTTGTCTGCCTGCCTTGTGGCCAGAGGCAGTGAGGGCTTTGGTGATTTTGAGAGACTAGAAGTGTGGAGCTTAACTAGGTTCTGTTTTAACAACCAGTCTTACCATCGATGGATGGAGAACAAATTTGTCAATATATGGTTTAAAAACACTTGGAAAAGATAGCGGTCCTTCAGAGCCATAGTGGGTTCATCAAAAACAAGACACACCAAGCTGCATATGCGTGCCTGAAGTCCCAGCTACCTGGGGGGCTGAGGCAGGAGGATGCCCTGAGCTCAGGAGTCTGAGTCCAGCCTGGGCAACTTAGCAAGACCTCATCTCCTAAAAAAAAAAAAGAGGAATGCTAACTGTTTTCTTGATAGGACACTGGCAGAACAGGAGATGCTCTGGAAAATAATACTCCCTGTCATTCATCACATGCCTGCCGTATGTTAGGAATCCCACCAGACAATTTTATACACTATTCATAATTATTATATTACAAAGTGAGGCTCAGAGGAGTGAAGTGACTTGCCCAAGGCCACACAGCTAGCAAGGGATAGAGCTGGGATTTGAACTCTATTAGGCTTCAAAGCTTACACCATTGCCAGGATGTTCTGCTGACTCACTGGGCATATCTAGAGTTTCTTCATTTATCTGTTCATTTCATGGCTATTTTTGAGACACTGTATGCAAGGCACTGTGCTAGGTGCTGTAGGAAATTCTGGAAAGAATGAGATTCTGCCCTTAACTAAAGAAGATCAGATACAAATCAATGTGTATATAAATAAATGTAATATAAGGTAGAGGGGGATTGGTGCCAGTTAAGAGGTTTGATAAAATGCTGCTGGACAGGGTGAAATTCTGGGGAAGGACTTCTGGCTGAATGGGTGTTTGTGGCAGGCCTTGCAAGATGAATATAACTTAAGCCCTGGGGAGAGTGAAGGGAAGTTTCTTCCAGATGGAGGCACCACCAAGGCAAAAAGTCTGGGAAGTGGGATTGTGTCTGGAGGACAAGCCTTTTGTTTGTTGAGAGAGCTGGGTATGGTGGGGTGGGGGGAGGAGAAAAAAAGCCTGAAGAGGGGGATGGGGACAGACGCTTGGGGACCTGGGAGTCCTGGCTGTGATTGACTTCTGACTGCAGGGCCCTGGCATGGTCAGAGAGCCTCAGAAGAAAGGTTCTGGCTATGGTGGGCAGAGGGATGGGGTGGGAGAGCCTGGGGGCAGGGGACAGGCCATAGGGAAGCTTGAGGGGGTCCTTGGAGTGGCAGGGAAAAGCAGAGACAGGGGTTTCTCAAGAACAGGGAGGTACTGGACAGCCTCTCACCATCCATTCTGGGCTTCTCTTTTGCATCGACTCTGAAACGTAGGTGTGGTTTCCTCTGCCTGGAATTTGCCCTCTCTCTTTTCCTGCTCATCATTTTGGTTTCAGCTTAAAGTATGCTTCCAGAAAGCCTTCCCAGACTCCTAGGAGGAGGCTTCCTAGGTTGGCTCCCTACTGCCTGCATCCCCCATCCTGTTATTTGCCACAGTGACACAATCACTTGTTTAATGTCACATCCCCTACGAGAGTGCACGTTTCCTGACACAGTGCCTGGTACCCAGTAGTTTCTCAGTAGAGAATTATGGACTGCATGGAATACAGTTAGGTGGCTATCAATTGGCTTGGTGAACTATACCTTAGGTATAGAGATAGATAGCGACATAGATAGCAATATAGATAGATAGATAGATAGACGGATCCATCTGAGTAGAAGTCTTTAGTGTATTCCACAGGGCTCCACCTGTTTGTTGTTATTATTAACATTTGAACTACAATAGTGTTGTCGTATTTATCAAACTTCCAGAAGCCTAGTGACTGTGCTGGAAAAAAATGGGATCTAGGAAGATGTTGGTTGGCCGGACCTGGGAACTAAATGTGGCAAGATGAAATTAATGAGAACAAAATACTCAGTCCTTCCCAAAGGCCTCCAACTCAGCTGCCCAAGCCCAGGGTGAGGGTAGGACGTAGTTTAGCCGTAGCAGCTGTGAAACACGTGGCCGTTTTCATGAGCACAAAGCTCAGAGGGGTGCAGGTGCCCCCTGGGGAGCTCTGTGTGCTCAGCTTGGACATTACTGCGGAGGAGGGGCAAACTGAAGTCAGAGCATGTCCAGCTCAGGGCAGTCAGGGTGGAGTGGCTCCCGGAGGTGTCTTCCCATCGGACGGTCTCTCCTTCCTGCTGCCTTCTGCTCCATCCCACCAAACTCTGCTCAGATCTGTCACCCTTGAGGACAAACCACTGCCTGCTCTGCCCCTTCCATAGACTCTGTTCTATTAATACCTCTGGTCACAGAGAGCTCAGGGAGGAAGGTCTGGGGGGCCCTGGGGAAAGGGACTCTGTGTCCTCTGCACACTCCTTGCTGGCCTGGACACCCCCCCTGGCGTAGCACAGAACCTGGTGAGGGCAGAACTGGTGAGACCAGGGACAACAGGGAAAAGTGACCCCTGGAACAGCACCTGGTACCCTTTGCTTTCTGCCAGGTTGAGACAACTAGGTGACAGCTAAGCTTTATTGAGAACTTTCTTTTCTTTTTATTTTTTCATATTCTCACTCTGTTGCCCAGGCTGGAGTGCAGTGGTATGACCTCGGCTCACTGCAATCTCCACCTTCCAGGTTCAAGTGATTCCTCTGCCTCAGCCTTCCTAGTAGCTGAGACTACAGGCATGTGCTACCATACCCAGCTAATTTTTGTATTTTTAGTAGAGATAGGGTTTTGCCATGTTGGCCAGGCTGGTCTCAAACTCCTGACCTCAAGTGATCCGCCTGCCTTGGCCTCCTAAAGTGCTGTGATTACAGGCAAGAGCCACTGCGCCTGGCCAATTGAGAGCTTTCTACATGCCAGGCATGGTTCTAAGTGCTTATTTCTCCTTCCAGCAACCCCACGCAGAAGGTGTCATCCCTTAATGTATTTCACAAATGAGGGAACTGAGGTGTGGAGAGGTTAGGTGACAGAGCCTGTGGCTGCCTTAGCTGTGTAGAAGGCCAGGGAGAGGCACAGGGCTGGGTGCAGGGCCCGTAGCTCCCACTGCCATCCACCCCTGCTCTTACTCCTCCTCGCCATTGTCCCCTCTCTTCCTCTCCAGGAAGGAGTGTCTCGTGAGCTCCTCGGGGAATGACAACACGGAGAACGGCTTGCCTGGCTCCAAGGCAGAGGAGAAACCACCCTCAAAAGTGTGAGCCCTGCTTTCGGCTGGGCAGCTGCAGGGAGCCCCCTTTCTGATGATGAAACTGATGCTTGAGCCCCGTCCGTAGAACCCACGTGCCTGAGACATCTGCTGCTTGGCTCAAACTGTAGTCTTTCCGGGCACAAGAAACCGGAGTCCTGCCCAGCCTGCCCATCCCCTTCCCAGTCAGGGCTCCCCAGGGACAAGGGATGGCCAGTGGAGGGGGTCTGTGGAAGATTCAAGAGCAAGAAAGGAGAGGCTAGGGTGGTGTGGAGGGGCTGGTCCCCTGACACCTGGGCAGATGGGATCTCCTTCGGTCTCCCCACCCTGCACAAGCGGGGCCTTGGTTTTCCTCCAGACTCCTCTTCACAGGGGACTGGGGGGATCCGTGAAGGCTGTCCTAAGAGCTGGGCCCTGGAGATGGGGTGTAGGAAGAGGTGGCTTCCTCTGGAGGTGGGAGGGGGCTCGAGGGTTCTGGAAAAGACCTGGGTGGGGGCTGCTGGGGGCGGGCCCACAGTGAGAGCTGCCTTGGCTTCACAGGATGCCAGACTCCCCCCAGACCCCCAAGTAGGGAACTTCCTTTCCCCTGCCCCAGGACCCTATGTGCCTATCCCCTCCCCTGTTCAGAGTTTTTCAGCCCTCCCAACCAGGGCTGGCTGCCTTGGTCTTGAGAGGTCCTGCCCACCTAGCCTGTTCCTCTGCTCTCTGGGTTACTGAGGGGCTGAGGAGGGGCCCCCATGAGCCTTCCTGCAGCACCTGAGTGCTCCCTATACCTTTCCTAGTATTCTACTTGGGGAATTGGGCCACAGGGGTAGCAAGCCAGTGTCCTGGGTCTCTGGGATGCCTGCCCCAGCCCTGTCAAAGCTGGCAACCCTTCCCCTGGCATGGCAGGACCATGGCCACTCCAGGCACCCCTGAGCCCAGCTCTGCCCTGCTCCTCCCCTTCCCACCTGAGAGGCTGCACCCTCCAACCTCCCATTGGCTCACTCCTCCCGAGCCGTCCACCACACCTCCGTCTTCCCTGTCCCCAGGGTTGTTCATTTCCCAGCCCTGGGTCAAGGCCTGCCTTCACCTCAGGAACTCTCTTCCTTTGGATGAGGGGGTCCTTGGGCTCCCAGCTGCTTCCTGCTCAGCTGGGCCACCCCCTCCCACCCTAGGGTTGGGGAGGAGCAGGGAGTGGGTGCCCACAGTTTTCCTTTGCTTCTCTCAGAGGTGGTTTGCACGCCCCTTGTGTGTGGGGCTAGACTGTGCCTTAGTCCTGAGTCTTATCCCTTACCCCCACCCCCCTACCCCCGCCCCGTCCCTCTCCAGCCGGTATGTTCTGACATAACAGCAGAGCCCGGTGTGGTGCTGGTGAGGGTTCGCCAGCCCTCCCCTCCCCAGGGTCATAGAGGGGGCCGTGAGGCTGGAACTGGTCAGTGATTGAATCTTGGAGACATTGGCCAGGTGCTCCCACTGGGGTTCCTAGCCTGCCCTAGGGGGAAGTGGTGATGTTGGAGTGGGATCTCCTGATGGAGCCCATTGTGTGAGTACCTGTGGGGCAGACCTGGTGAGGCCAGGGATGGCAGGGAAAAGTGACAACAGGCTTCTCTGCCTGTCTGCTTCCAATCCCTCTCTACTTTACTGATTTTCTGATGCCCCGTCCTCTGGGCCCCTAGGAGGGATGAGAGAGGAGTAGCCCTCTTTTGCAGAGAGTTTGGGGTCTGCCTTAGCTCTCCCTATCAAAAAGCAGCTGCAAGCCTCTTGAGGGTGGGGGTGGGGTAGTCTGAGGAGCAGTAGCACCTGCGGGGTGCCCGTGGCTGTGGCCAGTGTCCCTTAGCCAACCTGCTGGGCGCACCAGTTCCCCATCTGATCTGCCTGTGCTCCTCCCATTCTTCTCTACCTAGCACCTGTCATGGGCTGGGATTCAGATTTTCCTGGCTTTGGGAGCAGACAAACCAGAGCCACCAGCCATGCAGAAAACTTACAACTGCCTTCATGCAAAACTGCTTTCTTCTTCCTTCTCAATGGCAACATTTGAAGAGGCAGAGTACCTTGGGGCTCCTCTTTCTGTCTTAAGAGGATGCCAAGGCCCGTAGAGTGGGGAGAGGAAGGGTACCATTCTCTCTTTCCTCCCCTGGGTCTGCTGCTGACTTCTAGATGGGTCATGTAGATTTTCTGGGCTCAGCTCTTTCCATCCATCAAATGGGTGTAATAATACTTACCTACCTCACAGGACTGTTGTGAGGCTTGGTGAGTTTTGTCTAAAAACATCTTTTTGGCTTGGAAAGGGATCTGGGAAGCCAGGTATTAATTGGAGGGATAGCTCCAAGTCTGTCCTGTCTTCATCTCTGTGTTCCATCTCTACAACACACACACACACACACACACACACACACACACACACTCTCTCTCTCTCTCTCTCTCTCTCTCTCTCTCTCTCTCCATCCCACCTCCTTGGAATTATTTAGTCTTTGCAATATTAGAAACCTTGACTCTGATGCTTGAAGCGTCTTGTCCATGGTTCCTGTTTGATGGCTTTCAATAGAAGCGATCGAGATTGTAGAGGGGGCATTTTTGGATGCCCCAGAGCCTGGGGGCACTACTAAGAAGGCTAAACTTAGTCCCCACAACAAAGACTCATCCTGTCCAATGCCAACATTATTCCCATGGAGAAACACTGGCATGGATTTGCACTAGGTTGTATATGGGCAAAGCTGTCTTCCCCAAGTGGACCCTCAGTGCATGCAAGTCTGACGGTGGTTTCCAGGTCTTGTGGGCTAGAGAGAGCCATTTACAAAGTGGGTCTTGGGAGAGCTGGGCACATGCAGCTGCACTGAGAGTGATGTCAGTGAGACCTAAGACAAAGTGCCGAGCTCCCCATCAACTACAAAATACGACGTCAGCTTTCCAGATTCTGGGCTTCTCCCCATGTAGGAATCTAATAGAAAGCAGCCAGAATAAACCCCTGATGCTAGAGAGGCCTGGGGAGAGAGCCGATGGGGCTCAGACTACATATGGCAGGCTAATCGGAGCCCTTGTGGAGTGAGGGTGTGAGAGCGTGCTTGTGAGATGGCAGGAGGTGGGGTGTGCTCGTGTGGAGTGTGTGTGTGCAGACGCATGCGTGTGCAGGCAGTGGGGGTGCATGGCGGTGTGCCTGTGGAGTCGGTGGGCTCTGCATGGAAGGGGTGATGTGTGCTGGGGGAGACTCCAGACATCTCAGGAGCTGTCTTTCTTCATCTGAGCTGTGCCCGTTGAGGCATCTGGAGACTGAGAAAGAATCAAAGACAGAGAAGACCAGCCATGCTTCTGTGTTCTGTCACTCCATGACTTCATCTCACTGTTACAGACAGCTGCCATCAGAGGGCTGGGGGGAGGGAGTTCTTGGAGGGGGGACTTCTGGGGAAAATCCTATAGCTTGCTTGACTTTACTTTGTCCCAGGTTGGGGTCCCTACCCTTCCACCTCCCACCTGGTATGCAGTGCTTTTGACTATCTTATGCATGGTTTATTCCTCTGGCTTGGATGACAACAATACCCATAGTCAGTTTTCCTATGTAACTATAGATCAAATGATGCAGTAACGGGCCTTGGGAGGCCTCAGGTGTGCAAGTGCCTCTGGGAGGCGCAGATGTACACACCCAGCACTGACTTGTGTTCAAGCACGAGATGGATGTAATCAGATTGTCTGGCCTCTACAACAGGTTTTGCATTGTAGAATTGTATTTAGCTTTGCCTTGGATGAAATAAAAATTATGTTTAATAATTTGGGATTTCGGGGCCTCCATTTTTGACTAATTGGGATTTGGGTTCTAGTCTTATTTCTTACCAGCTGTGCTTAGGACACGTTTCTTTACCTTCTCTGAGCCTCAATCTGTTTGCGTCTCAAATGTTACCTGCCCAGGTGAAATGACGCATGCAAAATGCATAAGAACGTGTGTCACATTCACAGGCGTTTGGGTTGTTTTCATTCCCATACGTTCTCTGGGGAAGTTGACAAGGTGGCCCTTTAATACTGGAATCATGCCAGGGCCCTCTGGCATGGATGACCTTGGTCATGACCCTGGCACCACAAATGCCACAACAGCTCTTCCCCCGGGTTCTCTCTCCTTCCCTCCTCCTGGTTAGTATTTGGGTCCAGGTAAAATCTGCTTCACATGAACACCTACCTTCCAAAGAGAGTTTCCAGGTGCTAAGCATAAGGCCAGGGGCTGGGAAGGAACTGGGAATATGTACCAATGTATATGTGTTTGCTTATATTCTTGGACTTTCTCATACCACAATTTCTTACCAAACCATATTTCTCTATTCAATGGATTCGCCTCAGACTCCATTTCAAAAAGTTGTAGACACTAAGTACTCAGAAGAGCTTGTTGACAGACCTTTTCTTCTCCGTCAAGGACCCCAGTTTCGGTAGATGTCCCTGCCCAGCTCTGCTTCCTCCAGCCTCAGCTATAGAGACTATGGGCTGTGCCCCTGCCCTGAATGGATTCACCACCTGGGTTCCCCATGCAGCCACTCTCCTCTCTTTAGGTGCTTCCTGTTGCCCAGGACCTCCTGCCACCGTCCTATCTGAAATACATGGGTTGGATATTGAGGTTTCCTGGGCCAAGCCTGGGTTTAGAACACTTGGGATACTATGCATTGAACTTGCAGTTACCTCTGTGAGGATCAGTCCCCAGGTCTGATTAGGTCTCTATCATTGCTCGGTTTCATCCTTACTTCCTTTCCCCACCCAATAGCCATTAGAACTGACAGATGGCCCAATGTCTTAAAACCACATTAGGGACTGGGGTTGTCCTGGGCAAACCTGGATATAGGGACACTCCCTGTTAAGCCCTATGCCAGTCCCGTGCTGACTCAATGGGGATTGACATACACACAAATTAAGGTTCTTAATTTGAGCTGGTAGCAGGCACACAGATCAGGTTGACTTTAGGAGGTCTGTACACCTGAAAATACAGGTGAAAGTGAACATATGGGCTTAGGGGATCTTTCAGAAGGGTCTTGGTACAAAAGCTGGGGGTTACCTTCTACTCCAACGCATTGTTGTTAGGAAAGAAACTAGTTGCACCTCCTCCCCTCCCTCCCCAAGCCTGTCCTCTTCTCTCTGTTGCTTTCCTAAGGGAGAAAGGAGCTTTGCTGACCCCAAGGGCCTAGGCCTTTGCATGAAAGGAACAGAAAATATTTCTTTTGATAGACCTTTGGACCTAATTTATTTCTTTTCTCTAAATCCTGTCTTTAGCGAACTCTCCTTCCTCCCTTGCACTCTGCAACCATCAGATTGGGTCAGATTGACTTCCGGTGGAGAACAGCCCTTTAACTCCCCGTGTTCAGCTTTCATGAGGCTGAGGGCATCCGTGCAAATTCAGATACCTAACAGAGGAGGCAATAGCACAGGTGCATCTGCTCCAAAATGGTAGACAGTTACCAAAAAGAAGTTTGGACCTTAGGAGTAACCAATCTGTCATATTATGGAGAAGGTAGCTCATCTAGATCATGGGAAGGGGGAACCCTGGGCTCTGACATTCAGAGGCTAATTGGAGGAAAAGGAGGCCAAGAAGGGGACTGATGAGGAAGCACCCAAGGGTGAGGCAGAGTGATGTCTTTGAGACCAATGTAGAAACAGTGTTAAGAACAGGGTGGCCATCGCTAAGTTAAGGATCAATCCTTGACCATTGGTCACTGGTGACCTCAGTGAGGCCAGCAAAGTGAAATGGGTCAGCCAGATGCAGGGAGATGGCAGAAGCTTGATTCTAGTATGTGGAAGAGTCAGTGGGAGGTGGAAAATGGCCTGGTGCATAGGTTACAATTTTAAGTAACAGCTTTGAAAGGCATTGGCCCTGGTAGGAAGGAGGGTAGATGGTTTTCTTTTAAAGATCAAAGAAATAAAAACAAGTTAAATGCACATGAGGAAGAGACAGTGGAGCCGGCCAGGCTGCAGCAGTTGTGAGAGAAGAAAGAAAGTGTCATTTGGGTGACCCAAGGGGATAGGATTCAGTGGTCAGGTAGAATGACTGCCCTTAAGACAGGTCAGTTCACACCTCTGCCATGGAGACAGAAGAAAGAAGGTCAAGGGGAAATGAAGGCAGGCAAATTTGTAGAAGGATCAGAGCAAGAGATGGAGAGACTTGCTTTACAATCTTTGGTTCCTATGGTGTTATGAAGTCATTTGCAGGGAGGACTTGAAAGCTGAAGACCCTTCCAATTCAGGAGCCCCAGGGATCCCACTCCCCCAGGCAGATGGCCAGCCCGTCCTCTGCCATTCTAATTGTACCTGCACACACTGCAACAGTACAGCGCACACAGCAGGAGGGGGGATGTTCTCTCATAGCTCATTGCTTAAACAAAGGAAAGATGTAGAGTCCCCTTTCATGGCCTGCAGGCAGACATAGAAAAGAACAATCCTGGACTTAGAATCCAGGAATCTGGATTCAAGTTCTCACCCTGTTATCCACTAGTGAAACAGCACTGGGCAAGCCACCTCACCTCTTCAAGCCTCAGTTCCCTAGCCTGCAAAATGGGGATGATGACAACTATTGCATGGTGCTCTTGTGAGATTAAATGAATCAATAAGTATGAAATACTTTTTTTTTTTTTTTTTTTTTTTTTTTTTAGATAGGGTCTCCCTCTGTCTCCCAGCCTGGAGTACGATGGCACAGTCTTAGCTCACTGCAACCTCCACATCCCGGATTCAAGCAATTTTCCTGCCTCAGCCTCCTGAGTAGCTGAGATTACAGGGATATGCCACCACGCCCAGCTAATTTTTTATATTTTTTATAGAGATGGGGTTTCACCATGTTGGCCAGGCTGGTCTCGAACTCCTGCCCTCAGATGATCTGCCTGCCTCGGCCTCCCAAAGTGCTGGGATTACAGGCACGAGCCACCATGTGCAGCCTGAAATACTTTAAAAACTACAAAGTGCAGACCACGTAAATGTTAAGTAGTTTCTCAGCTGAGCCAGCATTATAGGAGGCAAGCCCAGGTGGGGCCATCGCTGAGCTCATACCTTCCTGTTCCTGGTCAGGAGGGGCTGTCAGCTGAGTGGGGCAGGGCTGGGAGGGGAGCGGCCAGTGTTAAGAAATGAATTCCTGGCAGACTTGGTTATGTCAACTGCCCAAAACCAAACTCATGATCTCACCTTAATCTGACCCCAAATCTGCTCCTCCTCATGTTTCCCCATTCATCCAGTCATCAGACCAAAAATATTAGCATCGCTATTTCGTCTTCAACCTGAAACCTTTTTGTCAGCAAATCCCGTTGGCTTTACGTTCAAAGTATATCATTGCCTCAACTACCTCTCACTGCCACCATCCCTGCAATCCTGGCCCACGCCATCCTGGCTCTCCCCTGGATTATTGTAATAGCTTTCTCACTGGTCTTCCTGCTTTTGCCCTTGGTCTTCTTCAATCTAATTCCTGGAGTGGTTCTTTCTCTTCTTTTTTCTTTCTTCCTTTCTTTCTTCCTTCCTTTCTTTTCTTTCTTTCTTTCTTTCTTTCTTTCTTTCTTTCTTTCTTTCTTTCTTTCTTTCTTTCTTTCTTTCTTTCTTTCTTTCTTTCTTTCTTTCTTTCTTCCCTTTCTTTCTTCCTTTCTTAGCAGGGGGTGGGGGGAATGGAGAGGGATAACATTAGAAGAAATACCTAATGTACATGACAGGGGGATGGATGCAGCAAACCACCATAGCATGTGTATACCTATGTAACAATCCTGCACATGTACCCCAGAGAACAGAGTGGTTTTTTAAAAACAGGATTAGATGATGTCATCTCTACCTCTGGCCAAGATGGAGACATACATAGGCATTTACCCTTGCAGCTTAAATAACTAAAAAATTGGAAAATACATATGATGCAATGGTTTGCAGACCCTGAACAATAGGCAGTGGAGAACTGTCATTGCTGAGGGGGAAGCAAATGAGAGGAGTTTTACTATTGCCCCAGCTTACTGCCTGGAGCTGGTTTCCAGGCTGCAGTGCCTGGGAGGCTGGGGAGGGAGCCCCAGGCTAGCCCAGCATTCTCTCTGGGTTAAAGAGAGGTGCTTAGAATCTGGGGGAGGTTAGGTTAGTGAGAGTTTGCAGGACCAGAGAACCTTGGAGGGTCTCCCCAAGTTTTCAGCTGAGCACTGATAGTGTAGACGTGTGAGGAAACTACCTAAGGTGAGGGAAGGAGCCCCCAGAAAAAGTGAGGGAGGAAAATCCCTGGAGCTCACCTAGGGCAGCCTCTCATCCAGGGCTGACCTCACCCCTCTACTGAGGCAATGCTTGTGAATACTCTTCCTCATCTCTCATGAATTAGGGAGTTTTGCCATTCCAGTTGGCTGCAATGTGAACTGCCATTGGCCCTGGGTGAGCTCCAGGGATTGCTTCCTCTAGCCCTTTTTGGTGGTTCTTTCTCAGCCTCAAGGGTGCCTGGATCAGCAGCTGAAGACTCACAGGGACCCTTTGCAGCTCTCAGGAGCTGTCTCCGTGAAGCTGTCTCTTCTCTGGGATGCTGCCCAGAGAGGCCTACCCACTGGCCTCCTAACTCCATCTCCTTGGTTCTGGGAGGTTCCAGCCTCTGCCCAAGTCCCTTCTCCTGGTGCTGTAGCAATTGCAGGGCTCCCTCATTTGCTTCTCCTCTTTCAGGGATCAGCGACCTGTGCTGCCTGGTGCCCTGTGTCTGAAAGCCGTTTTGCGCATTTTTTCCCTCAGTGTTTTAGTTGTTTCAGAAGGGAAAGTAAATCCATTTTGTGTTACTGCGTTCTTGTCAGAAGAAATTCACGAGAATATATGTTCACGCAAAAACCCATACAGAGTTGCTTACGGAGGTTTTGCCATTGCCAAAAAGAAGAAATAACCTAAATGTCCTTTGACTGGTGGGTGGATAAAACAAACTGTTGTCTACTGTACAATACGATGGAATATTCCACAAAATCCCATGCACCCTGGGATTCTCAAATGCAGTATGCCAAGTGAAAGAATTGGCTGAATCTCAAATGCAGTAGGCTAAGTGAAAGACTTCAGACTCAGAAAGGTACCTGCTTTATCATCTGTGACGCATACACTGCTCTGGTGGGGGTGTTGATGAAGAGGGAGGCTCCTACCTGTGTGGAGGTAGGGAGTATGAAATCTCTTTACCTTCAGCTCAATTTTGCTGTGAACCTAAAACCATGCTAAAAAATAATTAAGTGTTGGGTTGGTTGTGGCAGCTCATGCCTGTAATTTCAGCTTTGGGAGGCTGAGGTGTGAGGATCCCTTGAAGGCAGGATTTCAAGGGCAGCCTGGTCAACACAGTGAGACCCTGTCTCACAAAAACCAATACAAATAAATAAAATAAAAGTTAACAATAAAACAAAAAGTGAAATCTTAAGAAAGCCTAAGGCCAGGCATGGTGGCTCATGCCTGTAATTCTAGCACTTTGGGTTGCTAAGGCGGGTGGATCACCTGAAGTCAGGAGTTTGAGATCAGCCTGACCAACATGGTGAAACCCTATCTCTACTAAAAATACAAAAATTAGCCGGGCATGGTGGTGGGTGTCTGTAATCCCAGCTACTCGGGAGGCTGAGGTGTGAGAATTGCTTGAAACTAAGAGGCAGAGGGTACAGTGAGCCGAGATCGTACCACCACACCCCAAACTGGGGTGGACTCAGTC
>NW_016107343.1:5841280-5842763 GCF_001604975.1 Cebus imitator | reverse complement strand
GACACACACACACACAGCATTTTGAGTCAGTCTACCTGCCTCTAATGCCCGGATTCTTTTCTCTTCACTACAGTGTGCTCCCACATTGCTCCTTTCAAATTCTCTTTCTGTTTTTCTCTCCCACACCAAACTCTCCCTCTTCTCTGTACATAGGCCTTCTTGGCACTGGATCCTTTGTACATGCTGAGCCCTCTAGCTGGAATCGCCTCCCTGGAATGGGTATGCGCCTGTTTGCTGTGGTGACACATGCCTCTATTGCAGTGCTTCCCCACTTCGTATGAAAAGTCTTTGCTTAGCAGCCGGGCATCATGGCTCACGCCTGTAATTCCAGCACTTTGGGAGGCCGAGGTGGGCAGATCATGAGGTCAAGTGATCTAGACCATCCTGGCCAACACGGTGAAACCCCATCTCTACTAAAAATACAAAAATTAACTGGGTGTAGTGGCATGTGCCTGTAGTCCTAGCTACTTGGGAGGCTGAGACAGGAGAATCACTTGAACCTGGGAGGCAGAGGTTGCAGTGAGCCAAGATCACGCCACTGCACTCCAGCCTGGTCAACAGAATGAGACTATGTCTCAAAAAAAAAAAAAAAAACAAAAAAAAAAAAAAAAAAAAAAAAAAAAACAAAAAAAAAAAAAAAAAAAAAAAAAAAAAAAAAAAAAAACAAAGCCAAAAACAAAAAGGTACTTACTATATGGTTCCATTTATATTACATTCTGGAAAAAGCAAACTCTAGGAACAGAAAACAAAACAGTGGTTGTAAGGGGCTGTAGGATGGGGAGGGGTTGGCTACAAAGGGCAAGGGAGGCTTTTTGGGGGTGACGGAGCTGTGGTGGTAGTTGCTTACTTGTGTAGATTTGTCAAAACTGACAGAATTCTACACTATAAGTGAATTTTATTGTGTGTAAATTACATAAAAAATTACAATGAGATGACGTCACTCTTTCTTACTCAGAACGAGTCCCTCTTACCCAGTCCTGATAGCAGCCCAGAAGGTCCTATTGTTCCAGCCCCATGGACTCTTTGATATCTTCTCTTTTGTTTTTTGATAAGGGGTCTTGCTCTGTTGCTCAGGCTGGACTGCAGTGGTGCAAGCTTGGCTCACTGCAACCTTGATCTCCTGGGTCCAAGCGATCCTTCTACCGCAGCCTCCCTAGTAGTTGGGACTACAGGTACATACCATGCACCCCACGAATTTTTCATATTTTTAGTAGAGATGGGGTTTCACCATGTTGCTTAGGCTGGTCTTGAACTCCTGCACTCAGGCGATCCACTTGCCTCAGCCTCCCAAAGTGCTGGGATTATAGGCATGAGCCACCATGTAATTAGCCAGCCAGTCTAACTTTTTAAACCTTTAGTATTATTTGAATAATTAGCCAGTCTAACTTTCTAAACCTTTAGTATTATTTGAATTTTTATAGCTATGTAATACATTTGTAATCAACACACACACACACACACACACACACACACACACACACAC
>NW_016107343.1:5812200-5841215 GCF_001604975.1 Cebus imitator | reverse complement strand
TATGTATTTTATATTTTAAAAATTATTGTGTGGGCTGGGTGTGGTGGCTCACTTGAACCTGAGATGGAGACCAGCCTGAGCCACATAGTGAGATCATCTCTAAAAAAAAAAAAAAAAAAAAAAAAAGCTGGGCTAATAATAGTGGTGTGTGTCTGTAGTCCCAGCTCCTTGGGAGGCTGAGGCAGGAGGATTCCTTAAGCCTGGAAGGTTGAGACTTCAGTGAACTGAGACTGTGCTATTGCACCCCAGCCAGGGTGATGGAGTGAGACCCTATGTCTAAATAAAAATTAAAAAAAATTAAAAATTAAGCAGGAGACCACGGCAGCTCAGCAAGGCCTCTGCAGGCAGACTGTGTCACTAGACTCCCTCCACGTTGGGCAGGGCATCTCTGAAAAAAGGAGCAGCCTGTCAGGGACTTACAAACGAAACCCCCACCTTCCTGGGACAGAGCACCTGGGAAAAGGGGGGGTTGTGGTACAGCTTATCCATCAAGATCAAGTTGGCTTCACCCCTAGGTTGCAAGGCTGGTTCAACACACACAAATCAATAAACATAATCCATCACATAAACAGAACCAATGACAAAAACCACATGATCATCTCAATAGATGCAGAGAAGGCCTTTGACAGAATTCAACAACTCTTTATGCTAAAAATTCTCAATAAGCCAGGTATTGATGGAACGTATCTCAAAATAATAAGAGCTCTTTATGACAAACCCGTAGCCAATATCATACTGAATGGACAAAACTGGAAGCATTGGAAGCGTTCCCTGTGAAAAGCGGTACAAGACAAGGATGCCCTCTCTCACCACTCCTATTCAACATGGTATTGGAAGTTCTGGCCAGGGCATTCAGGCAAGAAAAAGAAATAAAGAGTATTCAAATTGTCTCTATTTGCAGACGACACGATTGTGTATTTAAAAGACCCCATCTTCTCAGCCCAAAATCTCCTGAAACTGATAAGCAAATTCAGCAAAGTCTCAGGATACAAAACCAATGTGCAGAAATCACAAGCATTCCTACACACCAATAACAGACTAAAAGAGAGCCAAATCAAGAGTGAACTGCCATTCGCAATTGCACAAAGAGAATAAAACACCTAGGAATACAACTAACGAGGGATGTGAAGGACCTCTTCAAGGAGAACTACAAATCACTGCTCAAGGAAATAAGAGAGGACACAAACAGATGGAAAAACATTCCATGCTCATGGTTAAGAAGAATCAATATCATGAAAATGGCCATGCTGCCCAAAGTAATTTATAGATCAGTGCTATCCCCATCAAGCTACCATTGACTTTCTTCACAGAATCGGAAAAAAATTACCTTAAACTTCACATGGAACCAAAAAAGCCTGCATAGCAAAGATAATCCTAAGCAAAAAACAAACAAACACCAAAAAAACAAAAAACAAAAAACAAAGCTGGAGGCATTATGCCACCTGTCTTCAAACTATACTACAAGGCTACAATAATCAAAACAGCATGGTACTAGTACCAAAACAGAGATATAGACTAACAGAACAGAACAGAGGCCTCAGAAATAATGCCACACATCTACAACCATCTGGTCTCTGACAAATCTGACAAAAACAAGCAATGGAAAAGGGATTCCCTATTTAATAAATGGTGTTGGGAATACTGGCTAGCCATATGCAGAAAGCTGAAGCTGGATCCCATCCTTATACAAACATTTAAACTCAAAATGGCTAAAGATTTAAACATAAGACCTAACACCATAAAAACCCTAGAAGAAAGCCTAGGCAATACCATTCAGGATATACGCCTGGGAAAGGATTTTATGACTAAATCACCAAAAGCAATGGCAGCAAAAGCCAAAATAGACAAACAGGATCTAATTACACTAAAGAGCTTCTGGACAGCAAAAGAAACTATCATTAGAGTGAACTGGCAACCAACAGAATGGGAAAAATTTGTTTTGCAATTTACCTATCTGACAAAGGGCTAATATCCAGAATCTACAGGGAGCTTAAAGAAATTTACAAGAAAAAAACAAACAACCCCATCAAAAAGTGGGGTGGGTGAAGGATATGAACAGACACTTCTCAAAAGAAGATATTTATGCAGTCAACGAACATGAAAAAAAGCTCATCATCACTGGTCATTAGAGAAATGCAAATCAAAACGACATCTCATGCCAGTTAGAATGGTGATCATTAAAAAATCAGGAGAAAACAGATGCTGGAGAGGATAAGGAGAAATAGGAACACTTTTACACTGTTGGTGGGAGTGTAAATTAGTTCAACTACCGTGGAAGACAGTGTGGTGATTCTTCAAGGATCTACAACTAGAAGTACCATTTAACCCAGCAATCCCATTACTGGTGTACATCCAAAGGATTATAAATCATTCTGTTATAAAGACACGAGCACACGTATGTGTATTGTGGCACTGGACACAATAGCAAAGACTTGGAACCAACCCAAATGTTCATCAATGATAGATTGGGTAAAGCAAATGTGGCACATATACACCATGGAATACTATGCAGCCATAAAAAGGATGAGTTCATGTTCTTTGCAGGGACATGGATGAAGCTGGAAACCATCATTCTTAGCAAACCGACACAAGAACAGAAAACCAAACACCACATATTCTCACTCAGAAGTAGGTGTTGAACAATGAGAACACATGGACAAAGGGAGGGGAATATCACACACTGGGGCCGGTCAGGGGGTGGGGAGCTAGGGTAGGGCTAGCAGGGAGCTGGGGGGCTAGGGGAGGGATAGCACTAGGAGAAATACCTAATGTAGATCACGGGGTGATGGATGCAGCAAACCACCATGGCATGTGTATACCTATGTAACAAACCTGCACATTCTGCACACGTACCCTAGAACTTAAAGTATAATAAATAAAAAAACAAGCAAACAAACAAAACGATTGTTTGCTATTGCCTTATAACTTAACAACATTATAATTGAAGAGCTACATCTGTTTGCTATATCCCTGGTTTCTTAGAAAACTTAAGTTCTCTACATTAAATTCACATCTTAATACTTTATTGGAGGGTTCAATCCCAGGAAAGTGGGCATAAGGGGCGCAAGCAGGGCTGTAAGGCAGGGAACAAGAGAAAGCAAACACAGGTGCTCAGGTGATGTGTGTATGGAGCTGACTGTAACTCCATCAGCTCCATCAGCAGCACAGCTGGTTGCTGGATCACAAGACCTGTCCCTGGGGAGCTACAGCTTCTCTGAATAGTTCTATCCTGGGGAAGAAGGATGAGCCATTTATCTGCTGGCTCCTTCCTGTCTCCCATCTACCATTATTCAACATTTACCACACAGATTATCATTTCTATATTTTGTTACTCAGCCTTTCTGGGAAGCCCTGGGGAAGCCAGAGTTCTCTGGGGGTGGTCAGCCAGGCTGAGAGCTGGGGCTGCTATGGCTGTCACCACGGTGCATTCGACAAAGGCCACCCAAGCCAAAGCCCAGCTCTGGCCCTGGCCCAGGGCAGGGGAAGATCAGTGGTGGTGTTAGGAGAGGAGGTGGTGGCAGTGGCCAGAGCTTAACAGCTGCAAGAATGAAAGGGGCTGGAGCTGGGCTCATTCAAAGAAGGAAGCCGGCAAGTGACTAAAGCCTAGAGCTGGGAGGAGGGGGATGCTGGTGAGGCACAAAGCTAGGCCGGGTGCTCACGTTACTTTTGAAATTTGTTGAGACTTACTTCTTGGACTAGTATGTAGTCAATTTTCACAGAAGTGCTTGAGAAGAATGCTTTTTTGCCAAGTATGGAGTGTGTATGTCTATTAACCAGGCATGTAAATGGTATTGTTTGATCTTCCATTCTTTACAAATAGCCACCTGCTTGACATATCAATAATTGAGAGAAGTGTGCTGAAATCTTCCACTTCATATGATGGTGCATTTATCAATTTCTCCTTATAGTTCTATCAACTTTTGAGTCTATTTTATATTATGTTGATATAAATTTTAAACAAATCAGTGACTGACAAAAATTTCAAATATACAGAAAAGTAAAAAGAATAGAAAAAGAATAGTAAAAGTCTCTTCTCTAGATTTCACACTCATTGACATTTTACCATATCTGCTTCAACCGTTTTTCCTACTGAAGTATTTTTAATTACAACTTTGTCATTTTACCCCAAATACTTCTGTATGCATCTCTAAAAGTTAAGAATATCTTTTTTACTTAACTGTATCATTGTCACACATAATGAAATTACCAATTCCTTAATATTGTTTAATACTGAGATCATATTCACATTTCCCCAATTACCCCTTTGCCCAAATGCCTTTTGCTGCAGATTTGTTCAACTCAGGATCTGGTCACAGCCCACACCTTACATATGATTGTTTTGTCTCTTAAGACATAACAGTAATTACATGACATCGATTTGTTGAAGAGATGGGAATGTTCTGTGGTGGAATGTCCCACCTTCTGGATTTGTCTTTTAGCTTCCAAGTGTTGTCATTTAATTTGTTCCTCTAATTCTTGTGTTTCCTGTAAACTGGAAATTAGACCTAAAGATTTAGGTTAAACATTTTTGGGAAGATGCCTTTAGGTGATGCAATGTGAAGATGTACTTCATATTCACGTTGAGAGGGACATCGTAGCTGCTTATTCCACTATTAATGGGTAAGGTGATGGCAGTCTGATCCCTTCATTTTGAAGTTAGGTTTCCTACTATTGAGATTAACAAGGTATCCATTGGATGATACAATGGTATTACACGAATACTGTATGCAGTTCTCCGTGGTCTTAGCCCATTTAGGCTGCTCTAACAAAATACCTTAGACTAGGTAATTTATAAACAACAGAAATTTATTGTTCACAGTTCTGGAGACTAAGAAGTCCAAGATCAAGGTGTCAGCAGATTTGGTGTCTGGTGAGGGCTCAGTCTCCGCTTCCATAGATAGTACACTGTTGGTGTGTCCTCACATGACAGAGGGGCAAAAAGGCTCCTTCAAGCCTCTTTTATAAAGGACAGTAATCCCATTCATGAACAGGGAGCTCTCCTAACCTAATCAGTCCCAAAAGTCCCACCTCTTACTACTATCACCTTGGGGGTTAGGATTCAACATACAAATTTTGGAGGGACCCAAGCACTCAGACAATAGCATCCATTGATGATCCTTGCCTGAATCAATGGTTTCATCAAAAATTGCCAACAGTGGTTTCCTATCATTTATCTAAATGGATTAGCTATACTCTTCTGAAAACAAGAGCTTTCCCTCACCACCTGAGCCACTCTGTTACCTGGAAGTAGATTTCTATGGCAAAGCAGCATAGTGCTAATTTTTCCTCTGTAAATATTTCAGAGTAAGAACCTGAAGTGATTGCCAACTCCAGTGGTGACAAAAGGATTGTGTTTTTTCTTTTCTATTTTCTTCTTAAAGAGAAGAACTTGTAAACAAAACAGGTTTTCACTTATTACACCTTACTGGTGAACTGGAACTTTTGTGATTTTGTAGTGACCGTCTTTAGGCTAAAGTCAATTTTGTCTTTTTCTTCTAAATCCTTATTTAGAAAAATATTATATAGCTACTCCAGCTTAAATTTGATTAAATGCTTGCTCTCTGTATCTTTCTTCACCTTTTCAGTTTTAATGGTTCTGTAACCTGGTGTTTTGTGTATGTCTGTTAAAAAAAACATATAGCCTGATCTTATTTTTATCCAATTTGCCTGTCTGTATGTTATTTGGTGAGTTTCACATTTATTGTGATTATTAGTACTTTTTCACCATCCTACTTTGTATATTCTATTTGTTCCATTTTTCTGTGTTTTTCCCTCCTTAGCACTCCTTCTTCCCCTCCTTTCTCTTTTGTGCTTGCTTGATT
Organism: Cebus imitator; assembly: GCF_001604975.1. NCBI lineage: Eukaryota > Metazoa > Chordata > Mammalia > Primates > Cebidae > Cebus > Cebus imitator. Next base: position 5,835,393 of record NW_016107343.1, on the reverse strand, counting down.
TTTTTTTTATTATTATTAATAGATTGGTACTTTCAATTGTTTTGGAAGTGACACACTTTTATTTCCATTCTTTTGATGATTACCCTTTAACCATCTAGAACATAGTACATTTTATGTAGCATAACATTAATATTTAACCCTCCTCTTGAACAATTTAAGAATTTTAGAATATTTTAACTTCAACTATCCCCTTTAATTTACATGCTGCTTGCTGTTGTTACTTCATGTTTCAGTTAGGGTTTTAAAAATTAACCCATGATGGAGCCTTCTTGGTCAAATTGCAACTAGGCAGTATTATATTTATATACAGGGTTTTTTTCTTTGCCAGTGTATTTTCCTGCTCATAGCCAACCAATAAATTCTATATGTTTCAAAAAAATTAACCTACAAAATAGATATTATTGTTATTTTAATAATATGTACACATGCCTGTAATCCCAGCACTTTGAGAGGCTGAGGCGGGCTGATCATTTGAGGTCAGGAGTTCGAGACCAGCCTGGCCAACACATCCAGCTAATTTTTGTATTTTTAGTAGAAACCCCATCTCTATTAAAAATACAAAAATTAGCCAGGTGAGGTGGCACATGCCTGTAATCCCAGCTACTCGGGAGGCTGAGGCAGGAGAAACACTTGAACCTGGGAGGTGGAGGTAGCAGTGAGCTGAGATCCTGCCACTGCGTTCCAGTTTGAGTGACAGAGCAAGACACGGTCTCAATAATAATAATGATGATAATAATAATAATAATACATAGACAGAGTGTGTTTAGACTTAGCTACATTTTCACAGTTGCCTCACTATTCCTTCTTGCTTCTTGGTTCTTCCTTTTAGGATCATTTTCCTTCTTCCTAAAGTAAATGCTTTATATATTCTTTTAGAGAAGGTTTGTTGATGGTAAAGTCTGTTTTTGTTTTCTTGAAAATACCTTTATTCTTGAAAGATAGTTTTGTAGGGTTCACAATCCTTAATTGCCTATTATCTCTTGGTATACTGAAGATATCCTTCCACTGACCCCCCGCTCCTTTATTGCTGTGGGAAAGCCTGTTTCAGTCTAATTGTGATAGTTTTGTGGTACTGTGGGTGGTCTGGGTTTTCTCTCTGCTGCTATAAGGAGTTTCTTTTTGTCTTTGGCATTTTTCCACCTTGGTTGTATGGGTGTACACTACGGTGGTGTATATTCTGTGGATTCACACCTTTCATCAGTTCTGGAACTTTCTCAGCTCTTATCTCTTTGGATATTGTCTCTCTCATTGTCTTGATTCTCTCTTTCTGGGACTCTGGATGTGTTAACATGAGTTTACCATTCTAGGCTTCATTCCTCCTGGCCTTGTTTTCATATTTTTAATCTCATTATCTCTGTCTGCTGTTAAACTTAATAACTTCTTCAATTTATCTTCCAGTTCATTTATTCTCTCTTCATTTGTGTTTTAAATGCTGTTTACCCCACCCACTTAGTTTTTCTTTTCTTTTTTTATGAGATGGAGTCTTGTTCTATCAACAGGCTAGAGCACAGTGACGCGATCTCGGCTCACTGCAACCTCCGCCTCCTGGGTTCAAGCGATTCTCCTGCCTCAGCCTCCCGGACGGCTGGGATTACAGATACATGCCACCACACCCAGCTAATTTTTATATTTTTAGTAGAGATGGGGTTTCACCATTTGGTCAGAATGGTCTCGATCCCTTGACCTTGTGATCTGCCTGCGTCAGCCTCCCAAAGTGCTGGGATTACAGGCGTGAACCACCATGTCTGGCCAATTTTTCATTTTTATAATTATAATTTTCATTTCTAAAAGCTGTATTTGTTTTTTTCAAATCTGCCTGTTATTTTTGCTTGATTATTAAGATATCCATTTTTAACAGCAAATAAGTGTTGGGGAGGATGTGGAGAAATAGTAACTCCTGTGAACTGTTGATGGGAATGTAAAATGGTGCAGTCTCTATGGAAAGCAATATAGCAGTTCCTCAAAAAATTAAAAATAGAATTACCATATGATCCAGCAATTCCACTTCTGGGAATGTACCCAAAAGAATTGAAAGTAGGGCCTCAAAGAGATACTTGCACACCCATGTTCATAGCACCACTGTTCACAATAGCCAAAAGATAGAAGAAATCTGAATGTTTACCAGTGGATGAATGGATAAACAAAATGTGGTATAGACTATAGAATGTTATGCAGTCTTAACAAGGGAGGAAATTCTGACACACACTACAACATGAATGAAACTTGAAGACACGATGCTAAGTGAAATAAAACAAGTACAAAAAAAGAAATACTGCATGACTTCACTTAAATGAGGTTCCCAGAGTAATCCAAATCATAGAGACTAAAAGCACAATGGCGGTTGTCGGCGATTGGGAGGCGGGAGAAATGGAGAGCTGTGTTTAATGGGGGCTGAGTTTCTGTTCTGGAAATGAATGGTGGTGATGACTGCACAGCAGTGTGAATGTACATAACACCACCGAACTATACACTTAAAAATGGTTAAGATGAGCTGGGCATAGTGGCTTATGCCTGTAATCCCAGCACTTTGGGAGGCTGTTGAGGGTGGATCATGAGGTCAGGAGTTCAAGACCAGCCTGGCCAACATGGTGAAACCCTGTCTCTACTAAAAATACAAAAAATTGGCTGGGCATGGGGCTTAATTCTTTGACCATTTTGAGTGTAGGGGCTTATTCATGCCTGTATCCTCACAACCCAGCTTGGGGACTGCCTCATACTTGGGAGCTGATACTTTTTATTTGAATGGATGAAAGAAGCCACACTGAGGGCTCTCCACCTGGAAGAAGGTGGGACACAGGCACAGCATTTCTTTCCAGCCACATGGGAATCCCTGATCAAATGTCACCCTTGACTGCCTAACTCATCTCCTTCCAAAGTCATATGTTATCCCTGGCTCCTGGCTGATTATCACAGGCAGGGAGGGAGGGAAGGAGGCAAAGGGAGAAGGCCTCATGTGGGAATGAAACTTGCTCACTCTGGCTTCTCCACTCTGCAGCTCACTCTTGCTGTCACTCAGTAGGTCTACTCTCCATAACTCTTTTTTTCCCTGCCTCTACTCTGAGACACAATTGCTTTCCCAGGACTTTTTTTCTCCCCAAGCTAAAGAATGAAGGTTCAGTGGTCCCAGCTCCATTCTTATCAAGCATTCCAGCTAGCCTGTGCCAGAGATGTCACACAGCTCTTTAATAATAGTGGCCATAGCTGTAAGAACAACAACAGTAGGTGATAGTAGTCACACCAACAGTAGGGCAGTGCGTTTTCTATTACAACTGGTTTCTTGTTCCAGTAGGCTTGGGGATGGGTGAAGAAGGACAGGGCTGGCACAAACCTTTCCTCCTCCTCTCCAGCCCACAGTGATCTGGGCTCTCATAAGACAGCTTGCTTCCATTCAGTAAGTAGTGTGTGAAAGTTCCTTCTCAGCAATACCCCTGAGACCTTGGCCTGCAGACTGGTTTGTTCAGTGGGCTGCGTCTCTCTGGGATGCTGGGAGCACCAAGCATGGCTGAGCTAGGCTGCTGACTTCCTCTGGGTGCCTCTGGGCTGTGGGGATCTCTTCCTCAAAGGAATTGAGGCCCTTTGTTGCTCCAAGAAATGCTGAAGCTGTGGGCAGAGGGGTGTACCCAAGGGAGCTCTTGCTCTGTCTGACTTTGGGGGATCTCCAGGTGGGCAGGGCAAGAAGAAAGCAGCTCCCAGCACTGCCGAGGGGCAGCATTACAGCTCAGCCTAGAACAAGAGAGACTGATGAAGAGAAAGTCAGATTATTTGAAACTGGACAAAGTGGTGACATGTGCAAAATGAGTCTTCCTTTTCTGAAGCACTTTGCTTCTCTCCCTACCCTGCAGAGGGCCAGGAGGTCTCATGAGCCTTTCCACTCTCTTCCTTATCAGAATCTTCTCTCTAGAAAGGATCTGATAGTCTCATTCTGTCAGAAAAGAGAAAGAAAGGCTTGGTGTGTTCTATTCCCTAAGGTATTTGCATTTAACAGAAATCTCTGACCTAAGGAATTTCAGCCCTAATTGTGGAATCTCAGGCTGTCCCTTGCTTGGAGGGAAAGTTATTTGGGATGTAAAGTGTTGTCAGAGCCATTTAAATCAAACCTAAGGATAGCCTGGCACTCCCTGGGTAGAGGACTGGAGGGAAGGCACAGTGGGTAAGACAAAGGTGCCTTACCTTCCGGACATTGTAGATCCAGTTGAGATAGGCTGAGACCTTGGTGTACACTCCTGGAGTGCTCGGGCCCCCGCAGCCATAGCCCCAGCTACTGATGCCCACCACCTGCCACTGGTCAGACTGGAACATCAGGGGGCCACCACTGTCACCCTGTGGGAGACCAGAACAGAGACTGTTGGGGAGGGCAGGTGAGATGGGGGGGCTTCTCCCTCCCAGCTCCCTGAACTGGCACATCTGTTCCTCTGCACTCCCTGCTGCTCTCTGATCTTCCGTCTTCACCCTCTTTGCTCATTAGCACCCTGGAATGCTCTTCTCTTCTGGGGCAGAAGGCCCTGTCTGTGGGCAAGTAAGTTGCAAGTGTGCTGTTAGCCTTCTCTCAGAGATTCACAACTCACATTGGCAAATTAAAGGCTCTGAGTGATAACGTAAAAAAGCCTGGTTATTGGCTGGGCTTGGTGGCTCATTCCTGTAATCCCAATACTTTGGGAAGCCGAGGTGGGTGGATCATCTGAGGTCAGGAGTTTGAGACCAGCCTGGCCAACATGGTGAAACCCTGTCTCTACTAAAAATACAAAAATTAGCTGGGTGTGGTGGTGGATGCCTGTAATCCCAGCTACTCAGGAGGCTGAGGTGGGAGAATCACTTATAGAGTGCCTATTTTGCACCAGGCACTGTTCTAAGCAATTGGGATCCAATTGATGAAAAAAACAAAGATTTCTGCCCTCAGAAAGCCTAAGATCAAATGGGGTGACAGAGACAGTAAACAAGCAAATAACAAAAAAGAAAATGCCAGATAATGAAAAGTGCACTTATCTGGGAGTCCTTAACAGCGCTATTAGCCCCTGGGACTTCCTCCCTCTGAATCCAAAACTATAGCCAAAATGCCTGTTTAATGACCTCCTTTCCCCCAACCACTGTGCGCTCCCTGAGGGGTCTTCAAAGACTGCCATGTAGCCGGGCACAGTGGCTCACATCTGCAATACCAGCACTTTGGGAGACTGAGGTGGATGGATCATGAGACCAAGAGATCGAGACCATTCTGGCCAGCATGGTGAGACCCGATCTCTACCAAAAATACAAAAATTAGCTGGGCATGGTGGCAGGTGCCTGTGATCCCAGCTATTCGAGAGGCTGAGGCAGGAGAATCACTTGAAGCCAGGAGGAGGAGGTTGCAGTGAACTGGGATTATACCACTGCACTCCAGCCTGGCAACAGAGCAAAACTCTGACTCAAAAAAAAAAAAGACTACCGTGTTCATGGCACACAAGCGACAACTAAGAGATGTCTCTTCAATGAAGGAATTCAATGACTGGAAATGGAGGTGAGAGTAGGGCAGGGGTTTGAATGAAAATGGTTCAGGCCAAGCATGATGGCTCATGCCTGTAAACCCAGCACTTCGGAAGGCTGAGGTGGGAGAATCTTTTGAACCCAGGAGTTTGAAACCAGACTGGGAAACATAGTGACCCTGTCTCTATTTAAAAAAAGAGAGAGAGAGAGAGAAAATAAAAAAAAGAAAATGATTCGGAGGATCCTCTGGAAGCATGGGGCAGGAAGAAGGTCTACAGGGATTGCTAAGCAGGTCCACAAGGCCCGGGTGAGGGGCACGCACGGGGGCTCTTCCAGCAATCCGCAGGAGGTAGTTCTTCCCTATTGTGGTTCAGCAGCTTAGGGACAATCACAGAGAAAATGGACCTGGGATTCCTGACCTGAGGGGCTCATCATTCTGTAGCTAGTGAGAAGGGTGGGTGGGGAGGATGAGTAGTGTTTTCTTTGTTGTTGTTTTGAGATGGAGTCTTGCCAGGTCACTCAGGCTGGAGTGCAGTGGCATGATCTCGGCTCACTGCAACCGCTGCCTCCCAGGTTCAAGCAATTCTCCTGCCTCAGCCTCCCAAGTAGCTGAGATTACAGGCACGCCACCACACCCGGCTAATTTTTGCATTTTTTTTTAAATAGAGATGGAGTTTCATCATGTTGGCCAGGCTGGTCTTTAATTCCTGACCTCAAGGGATCTGCCTGCCTCAGCCTCCCAAAGTGCTGGGACTACAAGCGTGAGTTACCGCACCTAGCCAGTAATGTCATCTTTGAATGTGAAAGAGACATTTGAAATCTCTCTGCTTGTCTCCATCCATCCATCCATCCATCCACCCACCCACCCCTCTATTCATATATCTTTATCTGACTGTATCCTTTCCTTTCCTCCTTCTCTCTCTTCCTCCCATCTTCACATATTGAGTGCCCATCATATGCAAGGCTTCCAGTGGGGCATGCAGCCTCTGTGTTTTCTCATCTCTTTAGGAATTACATCCTATTCTTAGAACTCCCCATGATTCTTGGCGGCCCCACCTGGCAGGTGTCCACGCCCCCTTCTGGGATGCCTGCACACATCATCTTCTCGGTGACTTCCCCCTGGTACGCATCGTCTGCATTGCACCGTGTACTGTCAATGAGCTGGACTGACGCCTGCAGCAGTATGTCAGACAGCTTCCCTGGGAGGGTGAAAACGCTCACATTCCCATGCTTGCCTTCTATCCCCCAGCCCTGGATTGCCAAACCACTTTGCTTTCTGTCTGGTGCCTTGGTGCTTGGTCCTCTGGGATGGGTTTCTCTGAAGGATGGTCCTTCTTCCCACCACTTCTGGAAGCTGCTCCCTCATACAAGGGCATCTCCTGCCTTGTGGTCCTGAGCCCAGGACTTACCTTCATTCTGCTTTGTAAAGCCCCATCCAATGACCCAGAGTGGGGTGGCTGGAGTGAGTTCCTCATCAAAGAAGGGCAAGCAGATGGGCCTGACTGTGCCTGCCAGGAGCACAGAGGAAGAAGGAGGTATTTTATTCATAATTTTTAATTTTCTATAAATTATGATGCTTTGTGATGATGGGTATCTTGCTGGACTGGGACAGACTGGGTCAGCTAATTCCTGCAGATAGTAAACAACTTGCCTTTGTGCATGCCTTTAATGCACAAACCAGCCAACCCAAAGCCCACATCCCCAACCACTTTCTTTACCTGACTCTCAGACACCAAGCCAATATATTCCTTACCCTAAATCACCCCAGGGAAAGATACCAGACAACCAGAGGCCAACCTCTATAACCTAGAGAATTGTTCACACTATCCAATCCCAAGCATGCTCAATCTTGCCTAACCTACCTTGGCCAGACCTGCCCATGGATGCCATGGGTGACTCTGGGCCATGCCTTCCCCTTGCTCCTGCCTCCTGGAGGACCTGGCTGCTTTCCCAGGTGTCCCTGTGTGGGGAGGTATGTCCTTTTCTCTCAGGTACTATAAGTAATAAACTCTTCTTTCTTTCTTTTTTTTTTTTTTAAAGATGGGGTCTCGCTATGTTGCCCAGGCTGGAGTGCAGTGGCTATTCATAGGCAAGATCCCACTACTGATCAGCATAGGAGTTATGAACTGCTCCGTTTCTGACCTGGGCTGGCTCACCCCTCCTTAGGCAACCTGGTGGTCCCCCGCTCCCCGGAGGTCACCATATTGATGCTGAACTTAGTGCAGATACCCAGTCGGTATGGCACACTACAGACAAGAACTCCTGGGCTCAAGAGATCCTCCAGCCTCAGCCTCCCGAGTAGCTGGGACTACAGGCATGTGCCACTGCGCCCAGCTAAACTCCTCTTTCAGATAGTTGTGTCTGTATCTGTCACCTTACCATACCTGATTAAAACAATTCCCAGGTACAAATCTTGAAGCACACCCAGGATTCAGGAGAGCCTGGCAGTTCAGCTCTCTGAAAGGGGTCACACCAGGGTCTCTAGAACACTTGGTCTATGGAATTCTAATAGAAGTGGCATGAAAAAAGGATTCTGTGGTCAAATCAATTTAGAAAATGTAGGTTAAATGCAATAAAACAGATTATTTAAAAAACTTCTCATATCTTTAATAAACAAATGTGCTCCAAGAAGGGAGCTGTATACGAAAATGTTTTCCAAACTTATTTGACAATGGAATCCTCTCTTCTCCAAGGGGCCAGTGCCTTGGGAACCCCACAGTTGGGAATGCTGATCTAAATACTTTTCGGTATAAGCTCAAGGCCTCCCACAGAGCTATTCAAAGTCTCTGCGGCTGCCTCATGAGTAATGGGCGCCCTACCCCCGGAGGAGAGCAAACAGGGGCACGATGACTCCATGGCAGGGACACTGGGCAGGCTCTTGGGTATTGGTCAGTGGTGGGGAATGAGCTTGATAATCTTTTCAAAAAGTCTCCCACAACTGCAAGATTGGATGAAACTCCAATGCTCACTTGAGGGGCTCCACATAGGGAAGACAGGCCTTGGAAGACTCTCCGGGCATGGAGTAGAGGTGTTAGCTCACAGCTTGAGGGGGCCTCAGGGCACCAGTGATGTTAGGCTGATGTATTAGTTAGAGACAAATGGGCAAGCTGAGGTCTTGAGAGGAGAAATTATGTGCCGAGGCCACTCAGTGAGCTAACAGCAGAGTGGGCGTGAAAACTGGGTGGGCTTGGGCCCTGCTTCTCACCTGAGAAAGTGAGTGGGAACTGCAGCTTTATGAGGGCAATGTCATTGTCTTTGGGGTACATGGGGTTGAATTCAATGATGATGATCTTGGCCACAGCCAGGGATGGGAAGTTGCCCAGTTTGTCTGAGCCGGCCCGCACCTTCCAGTTGAACACATCGGTATGTTTCCTGGGGAAGAGACAGCTGGGTTCAGGCCTGATGCAGGTCTGAGGAGGCTTTGCCAAAGGCTGGGTCCCCAGGGCCCTAGGGACCAGGGTGCTAGGTGTCACTGCCTTGGGAGGGAAAGATGATGGTGGAGAAGGAGCAGTCTTTTGGCACTTATAAGAAGCCAGATTCAAAAAGGGGATTTGACCTTTTTCCTCAGTGAAACCTGCCTGAGGACACTTCAAGGAGGGCTAGGGAAGGGGTTCTTCCAATGCCTGAGCAGGCATTGGAATGACAATGACAATGGCCAATGTCAGTTATTCACGGGGCCCTGGCGCTCTCTCCACCAACCTTTTCCATTGTTACCTATGCTGTCCGCTATGTTACATGCTTGTCTTTCTTTTTCCCAATGCCAGGCACAGCTTAGTGTGCAGGGATGTTTTCCAGCAAAGAATTTATAGCTCTCGCCAGAATCTCAAAAAAAAAAAAAAAAAAAAAGTTAAGAAATGCTAACCTAGACTGCGAGTGCCTTGAAGACAGCGATGGAGTCTAATGCACTTGGGCGCATCATCTGATGCTTGGTACCTGGTAGGTGCTCATCAGATGTTGAGTGAATGATCGAATAAGTGAAGGGCAGCTGGATGCAGTGGCTCATGCCTGTAATCCCAGCATTTTGGGAGGCTGAGGTGGGCAGATCACTTGAGGTCAGGAGTTCGAGGTCAGCCTGGCCAACATGGTGAAACCCTGTCTCTGTGAAAAATACCAAAATTAGCTGGGTGTGGTGGTACATGTTTTTAGTCCCAGCTACCTGGGAGGCTGAGGCAGGAGAACTGCTTGAACACGGGAGGCAGAGGTTGCAGTGATCCAAGATGTTGACACTGCACTCCAGCCTAGGCGACAGAGCAAGACTCTGTCTAAAAAGAAAAAAAAAAACAAAAGGGAGTGGTCCTTCCTAGAGGTATGGCCAGGCCTCTCTGTGGACTGAAAAGGAATCTATGCTTTCAATTATTTTTTTACGTTTCCGGACCTAATGAGGAAGTGGCAGTCACTCTAGGCCCTGGAACAACTTCCTGGAAACAAGCAAAAGAATAGTGACTTCTTGGAACTTCAGGCAGGTGGGAAGAGGTTTTGTGGCTTGAATGGCATGCAGGTGGGGTGAGGACTCTGGGTCTCTTATGGTGTCCCACTGGGAGGAGGCCTTGCTTGGTGACCAGCACCCTCTGCTCAGACCACCCAAATGCCTAACAAAGGGCATCATGGCCATTGTCTCATTGGGGCTGCCACACCCTGGCAAATGTCTCTAGTGGGAGAATGAAGAGAACGAGGGTGTCAAGAGACAGGGCCCCAAGGTCTCTGGCCCCTGACTGGCCTTGGTTCCCCGAGACCTCCTTATAGCTGGGGACTTACCTGAAGCAGTGGGCTGCCGTGAGGACCCAGTGGGGGTCCAGAATGCTCCCTCCGCAGACGTGCTGTTTGTCGTACTGGATGCTGACCTGCCAAGGCCAAGAATCCACAGAGGCCTCCTCCCCACCCACCACGCGGGGGGTCTTCAGGCTTTCCCCACAGGCTGGACGCAGGCAGAGGCAGGGAGGAGGCAGGATGTCAGGCTCTTGGGGATGAGGCTGCCTCCCCTTAGCACCCAACATCTGCCCTGAGCAGGGTCCTTATGGCTGGGGCCAGAGTGGGAGGGGGCCAGGCCAATCTGAGTTATTCATGGGGAGATATCGAGTGTCCCAGACCACAGGCTTTCCCCAAACCTCCTTCTCCGTCTTTTTTTGTTGTTGTTCAGGATGTGTTCAGGAGTTTAGACTATGAACACGGGTGTGTCTGTTGTGCTGGGAATTCGTGACCTTCACAAGTGATGCAGAATTATAAAAGCCCTGCCCATGTGGCGTGTCCCCCAGCCACACCCACTGACTAACAGTAAACAGACACCCACAAGCTGTTTTGTGACCCGAGAGTGGACTGTCCTATCTCAGACTCCCCCTTTTCCAAGTCTGTCCCCCTTGCCAGGGGAGTCTCTCAATCTGATATTCTGTCTTCCCACTGACCTGGCTTTCACACCCCACCACCCCTAGAACTCCTGTAAAGCCCTCAGGTCCCACCTCTCCACCCATGCTCTGCCTCTCCAATTCTTCTGGCAGCCACCACCGCGGTGGCCATTCTAAACGGGAAAGGCTGCTTCCCTTTCCAATATGTCAGGCGCCGTGCTAGGCTGGTGCTTTTGAAACACCATCTGATTTCAAACACTGCTTTCTCCATGCCACCTTGCGCACTCACTGAAGCCCTTCAGGACCTTCCTTGAGGCAAAGCAGAGTTTCCAGTCCTGGAATTCTCCTGCTGTTTCATATAAAGCCTCGTCTAGCCAAATTGATCTGCTTGTAGTTCTCTAAAAAGTCATTCTGTTTTTGATCCAAAAAGATGCCCTTCCCTGAAATGCTGCCTCCTCTCCTAGTTCTCTAAATCAGGTGTCCCCAGCCCCCGGACCTCAAACCAGTACTGGTCCATGGCCTGTTAGGAGCGCGGCCGCACATCAGGAGTGAGCAGCAAGGGCAAGTGAGCATCACCACCTGAGCTTCACCTCCTGTCAGATCAGCAGTGGCATTAGATTCTTATAGGAGCACCAACCCTATTGTGGACTGCACGTGTGAGGAGTCTATGCTGTGTGCTCCTTAATGAGAATCTAGGCTGGGTGCGGCGGCTCATGCCTATAACCCCAGCACTTTGGGAGGCTCAGGCTGGCAGATTACCTAAGGTCAGGAGTTCGAGAACAGCCTGGCCAACATTGTGAAACGCCATTTCTACTAAAAATACAAAAATTAGCTGGGCGTGGTGGCGGGTGCCTGTAATCCCAGCTATTTGGGAGGCTGAGGCAGGAGAATCACTTGAACTCAGGAGGTGGAGGTTGTAGTGAGCTGAGATCGTGACACTATACTCTAGGCTGGGTGATAAGCTCTGAAAAAAAAAAAAAAAAAAAAAAGAGAGAGAGAATCTAATCTCTATTCCCTGCTTGGTTTGTGGAAAAATTGTCTTCCATGCAAATGGTCCCTTGTGCCAAAAAGGTTGGGGACCACTGAATTCTAAATCATTCATTAATCTAACCAGTTTGTGTCGAGTGCCCTCCGTCTTGGGGCAGGGCTGGGTGTTGGGAGAGAGTGGTGGGCAGGACAGACATGGGTTTTCTCTCCTTGAACCTACAGATGCATTTTTCAGTGTTCAGCCTGGGCCCCCAGTCCCTGGGAATTTCCCTTTCTCTGGAATTCCCACAGGATGTCCCAGGTGTTGGCCACACTTTCAGTGTGGTTGTGCTTAGGTCTTGTCTTCTTGGCAACACAGAGACCCCTCAAGGGAGGACCTGCCACTTATACTCCTTCATGCCTGCAGGGCTACTCACTGCAGAACCTCAGATGGTGTGACCATCCATCCATTCGTTCATTCATTCATTGACCAACCACCACATGTCAGATCCCACACACTAGGTATTGTGGGATGGCGGTGGTGGGGTACACGATAATGAATTAAACTCTCAACATCCTACAGGGAAGTGTATGCACTCCTAAACTGCAGAGGCAGTGCTGTGACCTTCTTCTTCTCTTAGGCGTTTTAATTTCTGGTTATCCTTCCAGGCCCATCTCAGTTCTCCATGAAGCTGGTGGGATGAGCTGAGCCACACTGCTTCATTTCTTTTCTGATCTCCTCTCTTAGAGCTAGAAGGGTCCCTAGAGATCCTTAATGGGCAGTTGGACTAAAAGACTTCTTAGGAAAATGAACTTCAGGGAGGTCAGGCCACACGGGAAGTGAATGGGTCTTCTGGCCCTCTTCCAGCTCTCTCTACAGCATGTCAACTGTGACTGCTGCTCAGTTTCGCATTTTCCACATGTTGTCTTGCATCTCTCTCTTACTTAGTCATAAGCTACCAAGGATGGGGGCCAGTTATTTCACTCATCTGGTATTTTCTACTTCTAGCCAGCAACTGACAGAGTGAGACACATTCTAACGGTTCAATGAATAGCTCAAATAATAAATGTGGGTAATCTGATCTTGGATACCTGAGCTGATTGTGACAAAAAAGGCTATGTGGGCCTTGACCATGGGTGGGAGGCAGTGGGGGCCCCATCCTGCCCTTTTCAGTCTTCCTAATGCCTTCTCCCACGTCTCCACTTCGGTTGTGGAGCCATGTGCGATGGTAGAAGGGAGTTCTTCACACCACAACCTGAGGGAGCATTGACCTGCAAGGCCAAGGGCTGTAGATCCAAGCAGATGAAACTTGGATTCCCAGAAATTTAGTAGTAAAGATGAAGGTCTTCCTGCTTGCTCATTGCTGGCCTGGGCCCCAAACCCTCAGAGATCGGGGGTACTCACCAAGGCAGTGCAGGGAGACCAGGGAGCCTGAGAGACAGGACCTGGAAGACAGACACAGTGCCCTGTGATTTAAGCATCTCCCTCAGCTGGGAGGCAGGGACTCAGACCTCCTGGGGCTGCTAATTCAAGTCCCCTCAATACCTGGGAATCTGGAAGATGCACAGTGGAGAACACCTGGAGACTGCATTGACATCATTGTATTTCCTGCACTGACATTTCCCTTTGATTGGATTCAACACCCCCACAGCTGAGTACCTACTGTGTGTTGGGCCCTGCCTGCTTCAAAGCCCAGCCTGGGATCCTGGGACTTAAGAGAGAAGAGGGCAGAGCCCGGAACAGAGTCTACAGCACTGCAAGCTTTCCAAATGGAAGAATGGGATTTTGATGACATTTTAGGCAAAGGATCATTCTGCTACCAACCCTGTCCTTTTCAAGATTTACTTACGGTGAATAAGCAGCCCTCAGCAACATCCCTGAGTGCTAAGAAGCCAGCCTCCTCTCTGAGCCACTTTGCAGCAGTGTGACAGATTTCATCCGGATGCTGTGCTCTAACGCAGGGTGCAAGGCTCAGGAAGAGGCTACCTATAAGGGCCAGGGAACCTCTTCCCTGGAGCCTCAAGAAGGTGGGGAGCTCTGGCTGGGTAAGTGTTAGGGAAGGACAAAGTGACATTGGAATCTTGCCCATTGGGCAATTTATTAGAAAACCTACAGCAGTAGCAAAAACTATTTACTATCCAGATTGGTGGAAAGGTCACATTATCCATCCCTCTGGCTTCGAGTAGGACAGCACACTTTGTTCAGCTGTCCACTGTGTTAAAAACAAGTCAACATAGAAAACCTCTCCAAAATGTGCGTCTGTAGCTCTTGGCGTTGAGTGATCTGTCTAGCTGGGAGTTCTTCCTGATGTCTGCCTGACATTCCCCTGGCCGCTTGGCGTTCCAGGTAAGCTGGTTGCAGCCCGAAGAGCAGCGTCCATATGTGGGCCTTCTGTAGGCCAGAAGGAGGCCCCTCACTTACCCACTTGAGTTCCGCACGTGAAGCTCCTGGCTGTTTTCTGTTATTTCAACAACATCCAGATCCTGGTCTGGGCCAATCTCCACAGCTCTGAAAGTGGGTTTGCTGCTCGCATCAAGAGGGAGAGAGAGTTGTGAGCTGGGGGCAGGGGGTTGGAACAAGATAGCAGAGTTGGCCCCCACTCTCAGGAGACAGAGTGGCAGAGAATGCCTGGTGGGGAGAGGCAGGGGAGCGGAGGTAGTCTTAGTCAGTGAAGATGGGGCCTGCTTTATACAATAAAGAATATACCCTTGGCATCCCCCGACTCAAGCCTTGGTGCAGTGCTGATGTGACTTGCTTTCTTGGGTGGGGACTCTAAATCCAGAACCCAGAGCCCTGGAGAAATGTTAGAGGGGGTCTCCTTTCCAAACTCCCAGCTTTGTCCCTATTTCAAATATCCCAACAATGTCTTCTGGTTCATAGCCAGGAAACAAAGAGGCATAGGGGCCGAGGATAGCTCCCTTCTCACCTGGGAAGGAGTTGGAATGTGGATATTTGGTTCTCCAAACAAGACATCTAGTCTGACTTTGATGGTGGGGGTATGTTTTTGGGCCCCTTAGAGTTATTTAATAGAACAGGACTGGATCTGTCTTCATGTGAATCCAGACAAACATTTCTCTCGATTGGACCACCCTCCTTCTTTCTCTCTGCTAATCCATGCTTGCCTGCTTTCAAACCTTGGGTTGAAGTTTTTCCTCCTCCAGGAAGCCTTCCCTGATTAATTCCATCTCTCTGATTGTTCATTTACTAAATTTGCCTCTTCTAAATCTCTTCCTTCCATCCCCAACCGTGCTAGTAATGCTAGTAGAAGCTCTCCATGGAGGGCTGGGTCAATCAATGGTACTGGCGGATTGGTACATTCTCAGGCAGGGATGCTGGCACTTCCTAGGAGGACCCAAGTCTTGGACCTGGGAGGACTAGAGTAGGTTTTAAGAGCCCTCATAATCTAGGTTCTGTCCCTGGCTCTGGCACTAGTTTGATGTGTGGCCTTGGGCAGTTTGCATTCTTTTCCTGGGTCTCTCCAAGCCTCAGTTTCCCCATCTCTAAAAATATGTATGGGGCCGGGCATGGTGGCTTATGCCTGCAATCTCAGCACGTTGGGAGGCTGAGGTGGGTGGATCACCTGAGGTCAGGACTTCAAGACTGGCCTGGCCAACATGGTGGAACCCTGTCTCTACAAAAATATAAAAAATAGACGGGCATAATGGCAGGTGCCTGTAATCCCAGCTACTCGGGAGGCTGAAGTGAGAGAATCGCTTGAACCTGGGAGGTGGGAGCTGTAGTGATCTGAGATTGCCCCACTGCACTCCAGCCTGGGTGACAGAGTGAGATTCTGTCAAAAAAAAAAAAAAAATGCATGGACCAGGAGAAGGGCCTCCAATCTAGAGGGAGGAAAGAAAGTAGAGAAATCTGAGATCTAGAAGGAGGGAATATGATGGAAATGGACATTCCCAGGAAATGGGAATTAACTTCTGTTCACCAATTCCATCCTAATGAATGATTCTGATGAACTTTGATTTTGTAAAGTACAATAGTCAGGTGGTTTGGTGCCTTAGTGAGCTCCAAAGGGACAGAAATTCCAGGAGCCTGTAACCTTAAGAACCCCTGGAGACACCTGGGTTTCACCACCAAGCCTCAGCCTGCTCTGCTGGGTACGGGGCTGACAGGCTTACGCAGCAGTTGACTGGACTACAGTGGGGAGGAGGGGCTGGCCTCAGCAAGGCTGGGCTCCTTCGGGAAGAGGAGAGAATGGCAGGTTGAGGCATAACTCTCTCACTCTCCCTGAAATGAAGGTGGCAGGGTATGCTTTCTAGAGGGTACTGGAAGTTGCACCCCACGGAGAGTAGAGAGGAGCAGAAGCCTGATGAGCAAGAAAAGAGCAGCAAAGAATTCTGATTAATTTGTAATGGCTGCCTAGAGCATTTACTGAAAAAGGACTTTGAGGCTGCATTACGAATCCATGGGAGAGAGTTCTGTGATTGATTGGTGATGTCTGCCTAGTAGAGATTTTTTGATTTTGTCTTTTGGTTTTCTTTTTGGCCTAGTCTCTGGGTCCAGTCTCTTAGAATCCTGAAGAAGTTTGAAGACTGCCCAAGATAGGTTATCTCGCTCTGCACTGAATGCATGGGTTCCGCATGAGAATAAAGAATTACCCAGTCTAGAAACAGAAACACTACGAGAACTCCTAATGCACAAAAATTAGGGGTCTTGGGCTCAAATTCCAGCCCTTTACCTCCCAACTGCTGTCCTAGCAAGTTACTTGCTTTCTTTGAGTCTATTTATGAAATAGATATAATAACGATCTTTTTGGTTTTCTGCCCAAATCAAATGAATATAAATATAAAAAATGCAAATTACTCTTATTATAATCTTACACCTTTTCATCTACTCCAGATTTGGAAATGCTTTTGAAATTTGCAGAGAGATCTGGGATTGCTGAAGATGGGGCCCCACTGGAACTAGGCTCACTTAAGCTAAATCTTAACCAATGAAACTTTGAATAAGTTAATTAGGGTTTTGTATTACTGGGCAGGGAGAGTTTCTTGCAAAGTCAGGACAAAGGAGTGAAGGTTGAGGGGTAAAGGAAAGGTGAGGACTGTATAGAAGCTAGAAGTGTGTGTGTGTGTTGGAGGGCAGCACACATTCTCTCGTTGGCATTCCATAACCATCCTATGAGGTTGGCATTACTTCCCCCAATTCACTCTTGAGGAACCTGAGGCTTAGGAAATTTAACTTCCTGTTGCTTATAAGTGAAATGCTGGGATTCAAAAGCAATTCCACCTGGCTCCAATGCCTGTATTTTTTAGGAAAGAGAGAAGAAGGGAGGAAGGAAAGGGGGCAGAGGAGGAAACAAGAGGGAGGGAAAAAGGAGAAAGACCCAGGTTGTTTACCTGCTGTAGCCCATCTGCCTACAGGCTGTCTTGGCCAGAGCTTCTGTGAAGTTGTCGAAACAGGCAGAGAACCAGTTCCCTGTGGCTGGGTCCAGCACCTGTAAGGTGGATCGGTCCTTGGAGAGGCGGACTGGGAGGAAAGGAACCTGGGTTAGATGGAAGGGGGGCATCTATCTGGCCCATCCCCCTCAGAACTCATCATGAGACCAGCCCAAGCTCCCCCAACCTAGAACTGGGGGTACCACAGATCCCCAACACTTTCAACATCAAGGGAATTTCCTCCATTTGACTTTGTCTATTTGGGCCTCATTTTGACAGTAGCTAGCATGACCAGATGTCCTGGGGTCAGTCTCCATTTTGACCTGTTGCCCTGGCTTCATAGTGCCCCTTTTTGCTCTTATAGGTATCAGTTTTGATGATCAATTATGCGGTCACTTTACCCAGTGACCATATACAACTTGTTTAAATTGTATGGACCACATACCCATCCATGGTCTGTACAACTTGCCTAGCCTGGGGAAACTTCTCAGAGAGGGACCTAGGTCCTTCTCCAGGTAAGGTCAGAGTAGGAGGTTGAGTGAGAAGTCCTATTGGCAGTAGGATGACAGGTGCTCGTGGGCATTTGACTTCTGATAAAGAAAGGGCAAATGCACAGGAAGTCACTCAGCCCTGCCCTCAGAAGCCCCATCACCCATCTCCTAGCTATCTTTTTTTTTTTCTTCAGAGCCCAAGCAGCAGGGGGATGAAGGTAGAAGAGCCCAGTCCAATAGAGAACATGGGTTTTATGCTCAAAACATCTCCTATTCATTGGGAGGACTTGGCTCGGTCCCGTCACATAGCATATCTCAACAAACACTAATGAATAGAAGCACCAATAGCTGGCGAAGTGGCTGAGTAGTCTCTTTTCTAGTCTCCTTGAAATAACAGATCTCATAGAAAGGAAGAATGCCCCAAGGTCACCCAGTCTAGCCCTCTGCCTGAAACTCACCCAGGTGCAGCAGGAATGGGGCAGGCTCAGTTACAATTTTCTGTTTTTTCTGACTCACATTTGTTCATCAAATAATTACTGTTTGCTGCGTGTTAAGTACTGGGATACAAAGGTAGACAAGACATGGTCCTGCTCTCAAGAAACTTATAGAGCTGGGCGTGGTGGCTCACGCCTGTAATCCCAGCATTTTGGGAGGTCAAGGCAGGTGGATCACCTGAGGTCAGGAGTTCAAGACCAGCCGGTCTAACCTGGTGAAACCCTATCTCTACTAAAAATACAAAAATTAGCCAGGCATGGTGGCAGGCGCCTGTAATCCCCGCTGCTTGGGAGGCTGAGGCAGGAGAATCACTTGAACCTAGGAGGCAGAGGTTGCAGTGAGCAGAGACCCAGCCACTGCACTCCAGGCTGGGCGACAGACCACTCTGTCTCAAAACAAAACAAAACAAAACAAAACAAAACAAAACAAAACAATACAAAACAAAAAAAGAACCTTATACAACAAGGATGAAAAGTGACAAGTAGGTGGCAGATACTATGCAGTGGGTCATGGGGGCCTGAGCAGACCTCCTGCTGAGCCTGCTCTTCTTCCCCCTCAGACCCTGCACTCACCTGCCACTGCAGGCCCTTCGGGGAAGCTCTTGACACAGTACTCCTCGTCCTCCCCCAAGGGACAGTCCAGTTCCCCGTCACACAGCTGGCTTCTTGGGATGAAGTGGAGGGGCTGCCCGCAGAGGAAGTAGTATTTATCCAGAATCAGCTTGACTGGAAGGCAAGTGCAGGGAGGGGCAGAGAAGGCTGAGGGTTAGGCTTGAGCAGGGAGAGGCTGTGTTTTCCTGGAGATAGCGCTGGGCTCGCAGACACGCATGTGTGAGTTCCAGGCCCAGTTTTGCTGCTTGGTAGTACATAGACTTGAAGCTTGCAGACAAGGAAGCTGGGCCTGCGCCTTAGCTTCCTTGTCTGTAAAGTGGAGATAGTGACACTGGTCCCATGCATACAAGATGTCTGAGGAGTCAAGAGAGGTCTTGTGTGTGAGGGAAAACGAGAAACAGGCTGGTACCTGCCTCTTACCCCCCCACTCCCAGTGCTGGCTTAGTACGCTCTGGTAACAGAGGAAGAACCCGGAGTCTGAAGACCCAGTTCTGAGTCCTAGCTCTGCCACCTACTGTGCAACTTTTTTTTTTTGAGATGAAGTCTTGCTCTGCTGCCTAGGCCGGAGTGCAGTGGTGCAATCTTGGCTCACTGCAAACTCCGCCTCCTGAGTACCTGGGATTATAGGCACGTGCCACCACACTTGGCTAATTTTTTGTATTTTTAGTAGAGATGGGTTTCACCATGTTTGCCAGGCTGGTCTCGAACTCCTGACCTCAGGTGATTCACTCATCTTGACCTCCCAAAGTGCTGGGATTACAGGCATGAGCCACCGCGCCTGGCCATACTGTGCAGCTTTATACGGATCACTTTCCCTTCTTAGTTCTCAGTTTCCTCATCTGTATAATGGGATGATAATATCTATAATATCTGCCTTATGGAACTGTTGAGAGCATGTGGTATGATGGTAGTTGTGAAAATGTCTCATAACTATCAAGTATAGTTCTAGAGTTGGGTGCTTTTATTTGGGTGAAAGAACTGTTAAATGATAAGAACACATGGACACATGGGGGGGATCAACACACACTGGGGCCTGTTGGGGGGAAGGCAGGGGGAGGGAGAGCATCAGGAAATATAGCTAATGGTCACTGGGCTTTATACCTTGGTGAAGGGTTGATCTGTGCAGCAAACCACCATGGCACACGATTACCTACGTAACAAACCTGCACATCCTGCACATGCACCCTAGAACTGAAAATAAATGTTGAAGGGGCTGATTGCGGTGGCTCATGCCTATAATCCCAGCACTTTGGGAAGCCGAAGCGGGTGGATCACCCGAGGTCAGGAGTTCGAGACCAGCCTGGCCAACGTGGTGAAACCCCTCCTCTACTAAATATACAGAAATTAGCTGGGCATGATGGCAGGTGCCTATAATCCCAGCTAGTCGGGAGCCTGAGGCAGGAGAATTACTTGAACCCGGGAGGTGGAGGTTGCAGTAAGCTAAGATTGCATCATTGCACTCCTGCCTGGGCGACAAGAGCAAAACTCTATCTCTAAAAATAAAATAAAATGAAATAAAAGTTGAAGAAAAAAGTAATGAAAATATATAAATAGGCCGGGCGCGGTGGCTCAAGCCTGTAATCCCAGCACTTTGGGAGGCCGAGGCGGGTGGATCACGAGGTCAAGAGATCGAGACCATCCTGGTCAACATGGTGAAACCCCGTCTCTACTAAAAATACAAAAAATTAGCTGGGCGTGGTGGCACGTGCCTGTAATCCCAGCTACTCAGGAGGCTGAGGCAGAAGAATTGCCTGAACCCAGGAGGCGGAGGTTGCGGTGAGCCGAGATCGCGCCATTGCACTCCAGCCTGGGTAACAAGAGCGAAACTCCGTCTCAAAAAAAAAAAAAAATATATATATATATATATATATATATATATATATAAATAACTAAAATTAAGAAAAATAAAGAAAGCTCTGTTAAGGGGTTGGTCCTTGGTTTTGTTTTGTTTCTGCTTACTGTCTTTGGATTCTGCCAGCTGCTATCAAATTCTGTTGCTCTTTTGCCATCTTGGGATGATGGGAATATGTTCAGCACATTTAACCTTTCAGGGAACTGATATTTTAATATTTTTTTTTGGCTGTGAATGGTAGTTAGCACCTGTAATCCCAGCAGTTTGGAATGCCAAGGCAGGAGGATCGTTTGAGCCCAGTAGTTCAAGATATCAATTTGGGCAACATAGTGAGACCCTTGTCTCTACAAAAAAACTAAAAAATTAGCCAGGCATGGTGGTGTGCACCTGTGGTACCAGCTACGTTGGAGGCTGAGGCAGGAGGATTGCTTGAACCCAGAATTTTAATGCTACAGTGAGCCGTGATCACATGATTATACTCTAGCCTAGGAGACAGAGCAGACCTTGTCTCCAACAAACAAACAAACTTCCCTTAGTGAAGACTCACAGCCCAACACCCGGGCAGGAGGGAACTCCTCCTTCCTCACTGAACTCTCTCTTGGCCTGACGCTCCCCTGTCCGGTCCAGTGTTACCCTGGGCTGGTCCTAAGAGTAGTGGCATTAAATCTAACAATGGCCCCTGCATTTGCTATGTCAGGAGCTTTCCATGCATTTCCTCATGTAATCCTGGTAACAGTCTTGGGAGGGAGGTATCATTATTAACTCACATTACAAATAGGGACATGGAGAATCGAAGGCCAGGCTTTATTTTCCCAGGCCACACAGTGCTTCCAGTATACAGCCCGGGTCTGTCTAACTCCCCGGGGGAGCTCGAGATGTGATCTGGTGGCCCTGATGCTTCTGGCTTGAGGGAAGCCAGGGAAAATGAGGAGCCATTTCTTTGAGTTTGGTTTATGATAGGAGCCAGGGTACTGTAAAGTCACCTCAGCCCCCTGGGACAAAGCCAGGAGACAGCGTCACCAGCTGAGCCTCCAGAAGCCATAAGGTTGAGGGAGTCCAGCCCAGGAGGGAGGACTGGGTTACAACCTCTGATTGCAGAATCTGGGATGTGGAAGCCATGTAGAACCTTCTGGGACGGGGGTGTCCAGCTCTAACTTATGCTTTAGTGCCTGCCTGGCGTTCCTTGGATAACTCTGGCCTCCTTTCTCTCCACTGCGGCAGTGTGTATGCTCACGGAAAGCAAGCTCACTTTAACATTAGCCTGAACAGAACAGGCTGGCAAGTCTGCTGATGTCACTGCAAATCTCCATCATGTGGGCAGCCAAGGTCAAGGAGAAATGGTTTGGGGTTATCTGCATCTCACACCCATCTAGGGCTCCCAGGGCTTTGTGTAGGGTTTATGTTATGATCTGCATTTCTACTGCCACAGATGGAAATAGACCTGTTCGATCAGGGGACCAGGGTCCTGTCCCAGCCCTGTCCCTGACTGCCACTCCACCTCTCCAAGCCTCAGTGCTCATGTAGAAAGAGGATCAGAGGCTGTCTCAATGTCCTCCAACCCGGCAGTTGGCTGCTACTGCTGGAAATGTCACCGCAATTACAAGTGCAGGTTCCTGAAAGGCCAGCTATTCCCTGGCTGCACAGGCAGTGCTGCCCCAGTTAGCAAATACATGTCCTGCGTCACATTTCACCTGCTGCTGTGTGATGACACATTCTTTTGAAAAACTTGGTTTTTAGCCGGGTTCTTTACATATGTTATCTCATTGGTGCTCATGATATAGCTCTGAGGAAGGAAGGACATTTTACAGGTGAGGAGACTGCAGGTACGAGGCAGTGAAGGACTTACTCAAGGTTGTACAGCAGCAAGTGGCAGAGCCAGGATCCCTGTCCCAGGTGTCCTGATTCCTAGTCTGGTCCCCTGATTCCCAGTCTGGTCCCCAGTGCCCTACTCCCTGCTGTGAAAAGTTGTGGTCAGTAGCCTATTATGCTCATGTAGGTAACAAAGGCAATGACTCCATCATAGGGTGTGGAAGCCGAAGGGGACCCACATCCCGGCTCCTTCGGTTGAATCTTCTTTATCACAGATAAGTGCCCGAGGCAGAGAGGCCTGGTCAAGACCACACCGGGCCTCAGGCACTGGCCATGGTGAAGGCTAAGCTGAAGGGGGCTGGGTGCTGGCTGCCTGGGGGGTCTTCCTTGCTGCCTCCTCTTTCTTCCCTCCTCACAAGCAGAAATGCTGCCTGTTCTTCCAGCCTCTGCTCAGAGCCACTCAGCTTGCAATCTGCAGAAGACAGGAAGGAGGAGGCAGAGGGCGTGGCGGCCCTGCAAATTGCCTGCGTGGGTTAGGAACATATGCCACTGTGCTCTCCCTCTACAAGAAATCACCTGGGATGGAAGCCATCTGGAACAGATGGGGGCTGAGTTCATCTCCCCTTTCACTCTTGGAAGAAGGCACTCTTCAAAGCAGGGGGTGGATACATGATCTGTCTCTTTCCTTTCTCTCTCTCTTTCTTTCTCTCCTTTCTTTCTTTCTTTCTTTCTTTCTTTCTTTCTTTCTTTCTTTCTTTCTTTCTTTCTTTCTTTCTTTCTTTCTT
>NW_016107343.1:5810026-5811930 GCF_001604975.1 Cebus imitator | reverse complement strand
TTTCTTTCTTTCTTTCTTTCTTTTTCTTTCTTTCTTTTTCTTTCTTCTTTCTATTTTTTTCTCTCTCTCTTTCTCTTTTTTTCCTCCTCAAATTCCTTTTTCTTTTTTAGACAGAGTCTGGCTGTGTTGCCCAGGCTAGACTGCAGTGGTGTGATCTTGGCTCACTTCAACCTCCGCCTCCTGGGTTCAAGTGATTCTCCTGCCTCAGCCTCCCAAGCAGCTGCGATTACAGGCATCCACCACCACCCCAGCTAATTTTTGTGTTTGTAGTAGAGACGGAGTTTCACTGTGTTGGCCAGGCTTGTCCTGAACTCTTGACCTCGTGATCTGCCCGCTTAGGCCTCCCAAAGTGCTGGGATTACAAGCATGAGTCACCGCACCCAGCCTCTGAAATTCCTTTTTATTATGCCAACAGTTTTTTTTCTGCAAAGCTTTATGCATATCACCTGCCCCTGACTGTGGGAGTGGGGCCTGCCACTTACTGAGGGGGTGAAAGACAAGTAGGGCTGCCACTTACTGAAGTGATGAGGGTAGGGGTGGGGCTGCCACTTACTGAGGGGGTGAGGGAGGGGTGGGGGACTGTCACTTATTCAGGGAGTGAGTGCGGGGTTGCGGGGAGTGGGCCCTGTCATTTACTTAGAGGGTGAAAGTCGGGTGGGGGCTGTCACTTACTGAGGACAATCACAATGATGATACTCGCCAGGCTCAGCAGTGCCATGATGATGGGGATCCCCACCTTTCTGAAGGTCTCCATGGGGGTACGGGATTTCCGCAGAGGGTTGACATCTGAAAGGACATGGGGAGCAGAGGGGAAGAGCATGCAGTCAGCACTTGGTGATCCCCCCAAGCCAAGATCCCCACTTGCCCTCTGGCGGGTGTCAGGAATGCCTTAAGGACAGTTTTGGTTAATGCTGGGGGGTTATTCCTGCAGACTAGCCTTAGCTGACCCAGCTTTCACAAGTGCCCCTCAAAGGAGACTCCAGGTCAGGCTGCCTCCCCCTTGTCTTGTCTGAGCCTGTCCTAGGACATTTCTAGGTTCTGTCTGACCCTCTCCTGCGAGGGAGAGGCCTGAGCCCCTGGGGCATGTACCCATTCACTGTGCTACTATTTATCCTTTTCCTGACCTCCTGACTTAGCTTTTGATTAAACATTAAGCTCCAGGTGGGCAAGGGCCTCCAGCACGGTGTGGGCTTAGTAGAGGCTTAATAAATACTTGTGAATGAATACATTCTCAGTCCCACAAACAGCAAGTCCCCAGCCTGGTCCTTATTTTTAAGGAGATTACCATCTGGGGGAAGAGCCAGGTGGAAGATAATATATGTTATAATAGAGACACCTTCAAAGGTAGACTGGGTTGCATTTAAGGTGGCACTTAAATGCAGGTGGGGAGGTAGGCACTGGCCCAGCGCAGGTGGAGGCATGGAGCTGCCTGGTGTGCCTGGGGTACCAGGGAGTAAAGGCAAGGTGGAAGGCAGGATGAGTGAAGGCAGCTGTGGAGACTCTTAAACACCATGTTAAGAAGTCTGGGTTTTATCCTGAAGGCAGTAAGGAGCCATTGAAAGTTTTTGAGCAGTGGAGAGATAGGATCAAATTAATTTTAGAAAGAGGAATCTGGCCAGGCATGGTGGCTCACACCTGTAATCCCAGCACCTTAGGAGGCCGAGCTGGGCAGATCACTTGAGGTCAGGAGTTCAAGACCAGCCTGACCAATATGGTGAAACCCTGTCTCAACTAAAAATACAAAAATTAGCTAGGCATGGTGGCACATGCCTGTAATCCCAGCTACTCGGTAGGCTGAGGAAGGAGAATTGCTTTGAACCCAGGAGGCGGAGGTTGAAGTGAGCTGAGATCACGGCATTGTACTCCAGCCTGGGTGACAAGAGCAAGACTCTGTCTCAAAAAAA
>NW_016107343.1:5806602-5809968 GCF_001604975.1 Cebus imitator | reverse complement strand
GTGGATTGGAACAGAAGCACCTGGGGTCAGGGAGACCAGTCAGGAGCTTATTGCTGTCTAGAACAGAGGCAATAATAACTACATTCTCCATTGCACATGGTTATTTCAAGGAGAAGGAACTTGGGAAAGGGAAAACATAGGTAAAATTAATAACAGTAAGTATCAGAGATGCATTCTTTTAGGTCTCCTTGTGGGAAATATGCTGTGGAGGTGCCATGGGGACTTCTCCCCTGGCGGAGCTGGGACAAGAATTCTGGAAACCCTGGAAAGTAGCAGACCAGCTCTCCCGCCCTCACCTTCACATAGCAGGCTCCCTCTCCTCCTCCTAGTCTCTTTTTCACTATCACCTCCACAGTGAGGCCTCCCTGAATCTCCCTGTTTAAAATGCAGCCTTCAAACCTTTCCTGTCCTCCTTCCTTGCTTTCTTTTCTTCCAAACCATGTCTCACCTCTAACATATGCTATATTTGACATATTTTGTATATTCTCTGTCTCCTCCCGCCCCTTCATGAAATGAAGACTAGTTGAAGATATAACTTGTCTGTTTTGCTCACTGCTGAGTCCCTCGTGCCTAGAACAGTGCTTGGTCCATAGCAATTGCTCAACAAATATTTGTCGCATGAGCAAATGAATTGTTCTTGGCTCTGTTCTTTTAAGCACATCCCTTCTACTACCTACCTTCTTTTCTTTCTTTCTCCTCTCTCTCTCTTTCTCTCTCTCTTTCTTTCATGGAATCTGACACCCAGGCTGGAGTGCAGTGGCAGTGGCATGATCTTGGCTCACTGCAACCTCCAACTCCTGGGCTCAAGCCATCCTCTTACCTTAGCCATCCAAGTAGCTGAGACTATAGGCATGTGCCACCACACCCAGTTAACTTTCATATTTTTTGTAGAGATGCAGTTTTGCCATGTTACCCAGACTGGTCTCAGACTCCTGGGCACAAGCGATCCACGTGTCTTGTTCTCCTTAAGTGCTAGGATTACACGTGTGAACCACCATGCCCGGCCCCTTCTACCTTTCTTACAGGTCACATGTTATTCTGCCTTGAATGATGGCTAATCACACGTCTGTCTCTATTTCTTTCCTCAGCTCTTCAAAAGCAGAGAACGGCATCCTGCCAGAGATTGCCACCCAATGAATGCCAGTATTAATGAATCTGTTGACAAAGAAAAGCTTAGGACACTTTGTTTCCGCAGAAGAGTTTTAACTTCAGACAGTGGACTGGAAGCGGTATTGCCTATCAGCTATGACCTGGCACAAAGAGGCTTATCAGTCCTGTTTGCCGCTGTGGTTTTTAAAGCTCCAGCAGCCAGTCTTCAGAATTGTCCTCTTTCCTGTGGCCGTGGCCATGATGACATTTCGTTCATGAATTCACGCGTGATTTATTATTGAGCACCTATCTCTGGGAACATGAGATCAGTTTGTTTTCTCAGAGAGTGAGTGACCCATTGTCCAGGGCCAGACATTCTCAGGGACCATCCACTTTCCTCACCAGGAAGGGAAGAGTTTTCATAGCTAGTTTAAGTTAACGAAGCCAGTGAGCTATGCACAGCCTCCTTGCCGGCTGTTGCTCCTCCCTCCAGCCTGTCCTGCCCACTGCTGCTAGACAGAGCTTCCTAAAAGCTTGCTTTCATCCTGCCACTTCCCACCCCAGAGCCTACGAGAGACTTCCACATCTGGCTTACATCTTTCAAAGCCAGTGTAATTTGGCCTCTCTCTCTGAGCCACACGGACTTCCACCAGCCCCCAGTTCTGCATAGGCATGGTCAATCCCTGGTCCTCGAGCAAACTCAGCCTGTTTCCTGGTTTGAGAGTTCTCAGGCTTGCTCAGGCGGTGGAGCAGTAGGTGCCCTGGTGTTCTTTGGGGACACTGTGGCTTTACTCTTCTTTTAAATTCCAAAGTATAAACTAGGCACCATTTTAGTTGCTAAAGATTACTTTGGTTGTGGTCATCATTAACTCATGACCCAGAACTGGGAAATAAATAACCTGTCAAAGTAAGCAGGATTGGCCATTTTCTTATTGATCTGTTCATATTAATGTGTTCCTTGATCATTTGTTTTGCCGATCCAGCAGGCTATCAGGAGTAGATATCAATGGTTTAAGAAACTGTAATGGAAGAAAAACATCTCCTTAAATTTGGGATCATTCTATTTATTAACTTATTTTTCTTCCCCTGGAAATCAGGCAAGCACTGCCATTTTTCATGAAAATGCCTCTGGCCAGCTTGTTCCTTGGCGGCATGGTGCCATTGTGAACTCCATGAGAACAGAGACTTCAGCTGTCTTAATTACTGTGATCGCCCAGCATCCAGCCCAGGGCCTGGCACATGGCAGGTACTTACAGTTTTACTAAAAGGGTAAGAGTAATTGAATGGATGAATTGGAGAATCATTGCTTTGGGGATTTTAGGTTTGTTGGTCCTGTTTCCCCAGAGACCAGACCTCCTACTTTAGAATGAATCCTGGAATGTTTGCTGAATGATGGATGGATGGGTGGCTGGATGTCACCCATAGCAGTTGGCACTTTGGTGGTAGTGGTGAGGGCCAGGCAAGAGTGGCTTAGGATCGAGTTGGTAACTGAAACTCAGAGGCTAAGGTGGACTAATGAAGGCTGGACCTGAACTTACTTACCGAGGCTGTTCAGAGGCTGATCACTGTCAGGATCCTGTAAATGAAGGAAAAACAGTCGGTGAGTTGAGGCGGGAACGTCTCAGGCTGGGGCTAGCTGCCTAGGGGAGGTTCTTGGGTCTTGTCTGCATTCCCTTCTCCCTGAGTCTAAGTTGGTGGTCTCTGTGTTATCCAAATACCTGGCTCAACAGGAAACATTCAGTCATGCACCTGTTTGATTTGTTTCAATTAGTTTACTAATTGCAGCAACTGGTTAGCAATTGTAGAAGCGACTGGTTGCCGGTTTGTTGCGTAAATTGCTGAATTCCTCAAGATGATTCTGCTCCACTGTCTGTTTTTGTCTATTTTTACTGTGTTTCTGTAAAATACAGTAACACTGTATTTCTGTAAAAACTTGAATAGACATTTTACAAAAGGGAATGCCCAACTGGCCGATAAGTACCAAAAAATGCTTAATATCATTGCTTATCAGGCAAATGCAAATTCAAACCACGATAAAATATCTCTACATAAACACTAAATGGCTAAAATTAAGAAGACTCCTATCCCTTGTAGTAGGAGAGGTGTTCTGGTTTTGGGTGTTTTCATCCTTTTTTGCGCTACAAACATATGAAAAAGTGCTCATCATGGCCGGGCGCGGTGGCTCAAGCCTGTAATCCCAGCACTGTGGGAGGCCGAGGCGGGTGGATCACGAGGTCAAGAGATCGAGACCATCCTGGTCAACATGGTGAAACCCCG
>NW_016107343.1:5784727-5805634 GCF_001604975.1 Cebus imitator | reverse complement strand
AAAAAAAAAGATTTACAATTCCGTGTGGAGAATGTGGGGCAACAGGAGCTCTCAGACCTTGTTGGTGGGAGTGTAAATTGGTACAAATCCTTTGGAAAATGGTTTGGCTGAATTCACTATTGCTAAACATACAACTATTTTATAATCCTATGATCTATGGCCCAGCAATTCAGCTCCAGGGTATAGCCAAATGAATACAAATGTCTAGCAAAAAAAAAAAAAAAATCTGCACATGAAAAATTATAGTTGCTTCATTCACAATAGCTACACATTGGAAAAACTCAAATGTCAGTCACTGGTAGAGTAGACAAAATTGTGGTATTTTCATACCACATAATTCAGCAATAGACAAAAATAAACTGGTGCTAAAGACAATGACATGGTTGAATTCCACAAACACAATGATGAAGGATAGAAGCTAGCCACAAAAAGTACGATTCCGTTTATATCAAGTTTAAAAGGCAAAGTTAATCTATAGTGCTAGAGGTCGGAATAGTAGTTATCATTGGGGAGGGGCAATTAGTGACTGGAAGGAGCACAGTGCGGTCTTCTGGAACACTGGACAACTTCCGCTTCTTGTTCTCGGCGTTGGTTACATGGGTGTTTATATGTGCAAATGTTCACCGGGTGGTAGAGTTTAGATCTGAGCGCCTTACTACATATATGCTACCAACACTATGATATTTCTCAGTGGTGGTCTTAGGTGGTCTTAGATGCTGGTCTTAGGCCACCATCGACGCATGTGCACAAATACATGCAAAGGCATTTCTACTCACACCACTTCACGTGTGCACTTGTGATACCCTGCTTTTTGCCAGCTGAAAGTCACTCTCCTTTCCCTGACTAAAAGTTGTTTAGGTTTTATGTTAGCCTTTTTGAGCTGAACAGACTCCATCTTGGCTTCTGCATTTTAGTAACCTTCTCCCCATCAAGTTTGTAACTATAGTATAAAGCAAGGTCAGGCTGACTCTGGGCACCCAGAAATGCCTTTGTTGATAAGAGGCCGAGTACAGTGGTACCCGCCGAGCCTGGAAACGCAGCTGCAGTGAGTGCCTAGAGCCCGCCTTGTCTCCAAGTTGTATGTCTTTCATGACAGCTGTACCCCTCACACTGGCACTGTTTTATTTCTTAGGTATCAGCTTTTCTTTTTAACTCTTTGCTTACTCTGCCCTTGTGAAAACTTTGTTTCAGCTAGGTTCCCCACTTCCTGTTAAAACTAGTGTATAAAAGATCACCTAACTTTTTCTTTGGGGCTGAGAGAATTTTGGACGTTAGCCACTCTCGGTCACCGGCTTAATAAAGGACTCATAATTCATTCTCAGAGTGTGGCGCATTCCTTGACTCGCTCGGGTACAACACACTCAGCACACACACAGACACGTAGAGTCGCCTGCAGGAGCCTCTGACACAAAGGCTTGCATACAAAGTACACGCACACCCTTGCTCCCAGGCAGAGGTTAAAGGCAGGGTGCTGTCCAGGTTCGCGCCCTCCGATCCCTCCCCTCACTCACTCAGGCCTCCCAGAAAGCTTCCTTCTCTTTCTTCATTTTCCAGGTCTGGTCTGGTTTTGGACTCCTGGGCTAGATGAAGGCAGCTGCCCTGCCTGTGGTCTGGGTCTCCATCCAGGGACTTGCCTGCCCTATGGTGCTGAGGTCATGACCCGCCTTGGTGGTGGTTTGAGGAGTGACAGGACCTTGTACATTTCCGGCTGGAGATTTTTTCTGCTCCTCTTGGGAGTGAGAGGGCCTCTTTTAATCCCTGGTGGGTGACCCAGATTAGATATGGAGGGAGGGTCACTGGGCGTTGCCTGCTCCATGGCTAAACATAGTGGACACAGCAATTGGGAGAAGCTCTTTCTTTTCCCCTTGAACTTGAACCTGTAGCCTGCTGGAGGAACATGCTCGGCCTTGCCCGTGGGTGCCTCTAGGCCACGGGCAGCTGAGTGGTATAGCACACAGCCAGGCTCTGCAGTCTGCAAGGGCCGAGTCAGAATACAAGCCCTGCCTCTTGTTAACTGTGTGCTTTCAGGCAAGATCCTTCACCTCTCTGAGCTCCAGGCTTACCCTCTATAGAGTGGGGACAATAAAACGGGCCTCAAAAGACTACTATGAGGATTACATGAGTTATCTGGTGGGAAATGCTGGGCTCTCACATGGGGACTTCCTTTCGTCTGCCTTCCCATCGAAACTGCCTTTGCAAAATGATGATGGAGACAGTGAAAGAGATCTAACTCAACCAACTCCATCTTGCTTCTAACCTCCAAGCTGTCTTCGTGCCTTAGTTTATTGTTTAAATAAAGTCAGTGACAGCCCTTTCCCAAAGCAGACCTCCTTCTTGGCTGGGGACTAGACTGTAACATTAGCCACAAGATTAGAGATTGTGGTTTAGGAGTCATGCAGCTGGAGGCTACAAGATTCTGACCCTCCCCAAACTGCTCCTAATATCAGTGCTTGAGATATTTTGCAGACCCTGCACTTGATGGATCAGCTGGCACCACCCAGATCAATAAACTGGCTCATCCGATCTTGTGACCCCGACCCAGGAACAGACTCAGTGCAAGAAGATCTCTCCAACTCCCTGTGATTTCATTCCTCACCAGTCAGCCTCCCAGCTTACTGGCTTCCCCCCGCCCACCAAATTAACCTTATAAACTCTGCTCCCTGAATGCTCAGGGATACTGATTTAAGTAGTAATAAAACTCCAGTCTCCTGCACAGCTGGCTCTGTGTGAATTACTCTTTCTCTATTGCAATTCCCCTGTCTTGAGGAATCGGTTCTGTCTCAGCAGCAGGCAAGGTGAACTCCTTGGGCGGTTCCACCCATCCTCTGCACCTCTGCAGTGTTTATCACAGTACTTCTTCCGTAGGGTGGTCAGTGTCTCCTTTTCTTTTTTCTTTCTTTCTGGTTGCTTTTTAAATTTAACATTTTATTTTTAATTGTCACATAATGACTTTCTCATTGCCTTTGTACCTGTGGTGTTTAGCACCAGGCTAGTACCCTAGTAAGGACTTAATAAATGACTGTGAACGGGACTGAACATTGAGCTCTGCATTGTAGTTCATTCCCAGCCATCTCTCCTCCACTGTCACCAGGGCTGGGTGGAGGAGACTGTTTCCAGGCTGAAGACAAGACCCAATCGGGCAACTCTGCCTTGTTGTGGCTAGAGTCCAGTTACAATAATATCAACAGTAATTCACACCCAACTGGCACGTAACAGTTTACAAAGGCCTTTCATCTAACTTGCCAAGTCAAGGGTAAAAAGTCTCCATATCAGTTGTCTGCCAACCAGGATGGGAAACATTAAAGAATTAATTATTAAACTAAACAAAAGCTTGTGAAGCATCTACATGGTACCAGGCAGGATTCAAAGACAGATAAGAAATCATCACAGCCAGATGGGGAAAATAGTGCCCAAACAAGATGGTGAGGGTCTGTCCCTGAGAAGCTTGCTTCCTGGTGGAGAGGAGGGTTGGGGTTAGGGGAGGACAGGCCATATACAGATACACCAGAAAAGATCAGAGAGGGGTAGGTGCTGTGCCGAGAGAAGTCCAGGGTGAGAGGAGACAGAACCTGGATGGAGACTGAGAATGGGAGCTCTAGGAAGGGGCTCAGGATGGTTAGGGAGGATCTCGCTGGCCTCCCTAGAGGAGGTGACAAGAAGGAGCCAAGTAGGAAGGAACCAGCTTGAGGGGTTGGAGGAAGTGAATAGAGATGGGCATGGCTGGCGCAAGGTGAGGACATGAGGAGAGGGAAGTTGGTGGTAAAAAGACGCCATAGGTGTTTGAAAGATACAGGCAATAGGCTTTGCCGAGAGATTGGGTGTTCTTGGGTTTTAGGTACGTAGGTGAGAGGGTGCTTGCTGAGCTGTGAGAGGCTAGAGGAGGGGCTGGTGGAGCAGGGAAGTGGGCCCTTTCCTGTCAATTCATTCTTTTCCACTGAGTCTACCTGTGCATGCATGCCTGCATTCGTTGAGGTAGGTAGGGCCAGTTTCTTTTGCTTATTGGTAATTTGACAAATATTCACTAACACCTTTGATGGACCCGGAATTGTGCTAGAAGCTGAGGCACAAAGGAAGCTTATATTCTGCACTTTCTGGGGCCTTGGAGTCCTTATCACTGAACTAAACAGTGGCTAATTTTGTATGTGTGTGTGTGTGTATGAGAGAGAGAGAGAGAGAGAGAGAGAGAGAGAGAGAGAGAGACAGAGTCTCATTCTGTCACCCAGGCTGGAGTGCAATGTTGTGATTTCAGCTCATTGCAACTTGTGCCTCCTGGGCTCAAGCTCTCCTCCCACCTCAGCCTCCCCAGTAGCTGAGACTACTGGAATGTACCACCAAGCCCAGCTATTTTTCATTTTTAAATTTTTTGCAGTGATGAAGTCTCACTCGACTGCCCAGGCTGGTCTTGAACTCCTGGACTCAAATGATCTGCCCACCTCAGCCTCCCAAAGTGCTGGGATTGCAGGTGTGAGCCACCATGCCTGGCCCTTAATATGTTTTCAATTGCTATTAACTGAGTAGTATTTGTGGGAAAAAATTCCACGCCTGTTTGAAACCAAAAGAGAGAGAGAGAGAGAAAAAGAATAAACTAAAGCAAAACCACAAACTACAATGACAGGACTGTGACTATCTTGTTAACCATGGCTTCCCTGATGTCTCCTACAATGCACTGTGCATAATGAGTGTTGAAAAAATATTCGTTGGATGAAAGAATTAATGATTATATCTCAGTTTGAAAACTGAATCTCAGGTCAGTCTTTATGAAGCTGACCAGTATATTCAGGCAATGACATATTAGGCTGCAGTCAACACAAATGAACTATAGGGAAACAAAATAATATGGATGGTATTAGAATGTAATATTATGGGAAAAAGGAAGCACAGGCTCTTTTCCATAGAGAAGCAAGGGAATGATGAACATGGGGTTTGGGATGAACTTACCTGGGTGGGTAGCTTCTCCATAGTCTCTGGTCTATGAAATATGTACAGCCAATATTTGTTGAATTAATAAACACAAGACACTTCCCCTACCCACCTCAGGAGGGGGACAGATATGTGTGTGTAGGAGTGGGAATCTCATGGCTAGAGGTAGGTTACTATTAAGTCCTAGCTTTTATTGGGAATGGTGGGTTTATGGAGGATTATTACATTGTTAACACCAACTAACTAGCAAGTTACAAATGCACCCTGCAAGGAACAAAAGTGAAAAAGCCATGAAACAAAGATCCTAGTTCCCCCAGTGCTATGCACCCAAGACTCAAAGAGAACATAGAAAAGCCATCACCAGGCTATGCTGAGTGGCTTGAGGAGGTCAAACTCATGTCCTCACCATGCCTGAGTTTTTCCGTGAGTGGCTCATTCTTTGGATTTTCTTGAAGCTCTTTGGCAAACATCTCTGACGCAGAGACATCAGAGATGATGGACAGATACCCTTCTGGAAGAGAAGCTGCAGAAGGTCATGAATACTGGGCTGATGGGCAGGGAGGAGGTAGGTGCATTTTAGTAGGCCTGTGAGTGTTCATTGGGGAACATCAACGTCAATGACATCCCTGAGCAGGATAGAAATAGGGACTTATGGCCAGCTGCATCTCCTCTGAGCCCAGAAGCAACAATCTTGAGCTAAGGAAAGGACAGAATGGGGCCGAGAGATGTGGGTACCAGGTAAGAGTCAGAGATCCAGGAAGACCCCATCACCATGATGGGTCCCTGCCATGACTATAAGATGTAAAGCTGAAACAAGGCAACTTCCTTATTTTCAGATGAGAAAACAGAGGCCAGATAGAATTGTCTTAACCTGGAGTTAATAGAAGGAAGGAGGAAATTGAGACATCACAAAACAACACATGCGCTTCCTTCTGCTCTGCTGGAGATGTATTTATTTATCCCCAGCTTGAACTCAGCTTCTGGCTACAATTGTTACAGCCCACGCCCAGCCCAGACCAGGCAAAGGCATTGGCCTTTCCCTTTCTGTTTTGGCCACTGGCTGGGCCTGGCCTGACTGCTCTGTTGATTCAGTCTTCCATAGAGCTCTGACTCATGGGTCCAGCCCAGCCAGTGTCTGATCGGGGGTTCATCCGGGAATGAAGCTCCTGCTGTCTGGAGTACAGTGGAAGGGCAAGAATGCCCAGGCCCTCAGAGCCTAGGCAGCGGGGCGGTGGTGAGGTGGGGAGGCGGAAGTGGATGGGTTTCAATCCCTAGAAAACTTGTCATTGCCTGATCTACTCAGAGAATCTTCTTTTCCTGCTTCTCGGTTTGTTTCCGGCAGCAGGAAGTCATTAATCCAAGACACAAATGTGCAGGCAGAACCATTAGTTACCGCAGTTGGATATTATAATATAATTTACGATGTCCTTCTTTCATAAGTGCTGTCCTATATAATCCATGGAACAACCCTGAGAAATTATCCTCATTTTACAGAAGAGGCAGCTGCTATGGCTTCGGAGCAAGTAAGAAACAGATCTAGCCCCTTGGGCCCAGTTTCTGGACTTCATGGACTGCTAGTTTCTTTTCCCCATGGTTTCAGAAACTCATCTGGGTAACAGTCATTAGCTGGTGCTGGGTCCTTTTAAATTACTCCTCCTTTGCAATGCAGGCTTGCTGGATATAATCAGCATGAAATCTTCACGCAGAGATTGCCCCCAGCATCTCCCCAGGTCTTCCTTGGTCTGAAGGCAGAGTGACTTTGCTCGGTTCTAGGTTCTGCCATATCATCCATGAGTGGGGTCAGGAGACCTCCCTCAAAGAGCATGTTGGGAAAGGGGCCTATTGCAGGGCTTGGCTCCTAGGAGGGGTTTTATTGACATTAGCGTTCATTCTTCCCTTTCTTCCATTGAGTTTCCACCCTTCTCACCTGCCTCTCCTTCCTTTATTCCTATTCGCCACCCCTACCACTGCTTTAGATCATGGGGAACCTCCTGGTTGGGCTTAGCTCAGCTCCAAAAATAGGATGGATGTCTTAGGGCCCGCTTCCTTTTTAGCTCAGAGATGATGAAGCCAGATACAAGGCAGCTCTTATTTTTCAATGGAGTGAAGATTAAGTGGCTGCAGAGAAGCCACCAGCCTGGGGAGTATGGGTTCTTACCTTGCCTTGTCTTCTGTCTTGTTGTGTGGCTTTGGGCACACCCCTCAATGTCTCTGAACCTCAAGGTCCCTTTGGGTAATTGGGAACTATCTTTCAGAGATGGGATGAAAGGGTTAATACCCTCACGATGAAACAGACAAGCCCACCAGGCTAATAAGGAGGGGGAGAAGAGGCAGCAGCTTAAGGAGGCCAAAGGCACAGAAAGCTCGGCCAGCTCCTGTCTGCCTCCCTTGCCAAGCAGCCTGTCCCTGGGGCCTGATTTCTCTCTTTCTCCCTGCAACGCTGACTTGGCATTGCTCGCTCTGAAAGAAGTCAGTAGGGGCAGAGCTGGAATGACCCGAGTGTGGACAAAGGGAGAAAAGTAGGGGCACAGAAAAGGGGCCTCCTGACCCTGTTCCTGTCTATGGCAGCGTCAGTCTTCCCTGGAGTCCAAGGCCCTGGCTTCCCATGATCTCATATGAAAACCTAGAGCCAGAGAGGCTGCTGTTGCTAGGTGATGAGATAAACAGGTCCTCTGAGACTTGGGCAGGTGGCAGCTAGGTTGCTGAGGCCAGTGACAAGCAGTGGGGAAAACCCAAGGGAGGGGGTGGGGAAAGTTCTTTGGGTGAGCCAAGAGACCCAGAGGCGCTGGCAGTCAGCTTGCAGAGTGTGGCCCGGCCACAATGCTCAGGGAGCTCCTCTGAGGGAGCCTCACTCTGCTCTCTGACCCTGGAACCTACATCCCTCCCCCAAACCAACTGCAAGCAGCTGTGTCCTCTCCACTTGCAGCTGGAATAGGCAGCTGGATGCCTTTGCTCTGCTGGAAGCCGGGCTCTCTCTCTTGGATGTCTCAGCCATGACAGGTAAGGGGAGGAGAGGGCTGCTGAGGGCTGGAAGATCATGGGGCAGGAAAGGAGGGAGTGAGCCTCCTGACATGAGCCTGGCTGTGATGCAGCTCAGAGTGCATGGGACGTCCTCAGAGATGACTGATCGTGCCTGCTACCAAGTGTCCCGGGATCTCACCTGTTACTCTGTCTCCAGGCAGGTCGGCCACCAGCCCAGGCCATATGCAGTTGGGCATCTAAGCTCTTGCACAAAGAGAATTTAGGGAGCATCCTCACAAACGCTGCCTTGTGTTAGGGATGCTTAGAGCAGCACTTTTTTTTTTAGGTCTAACCTCAGCCTCAGCTGCCACATTAGAAACCATTTTGCCTTGTTCTAAACAACATAGGTGCTGACCTGTTGGCAATTTGAGCCGAACACTTCAGCCCCCATCCCAGCACATAATGGCTCCAGGGCAGGCCTGGGGCAGAAGGGGTCAGGTAGCCTGCCATTATCCCCTGCCAGCCTGCTGTTCAGCTCCTGTCATTAAAGAATCAGCCTTTGTGTTTGGGTGTAGTTCTTAGCCCCACGAAGGGCCGGGAGGCAGTGAAGATGTAACTATCCCTGTTTCACAAATGGAGAAACTGAGGCACAGCAGTTATGCTCTTTCCCCAGAGACAATGTGCAGGGCAGGACTGAGGTATCTACATGCCATTGGCTGGATTAAACTGAACACTGCCCTGGCTCCCACTGGAGGGCCTTTGCTTCCAGGCGGTGCCGCTGTTTACTGCAGTGCTTCAAATCCCTCTGCGATCCTTCTCTTGGTCCCAGGGGAAGCAGCCCATTCTCTCCCACCTTTCTGAACTCTCAACAATTCTACTGTGCTCAGCTTTCCTTCTGTCCCAGGGTGGCGGGTTCATCCAAGCCTACCTTCCCTTCCTGGAAGGGTCTGATGGGAAGGGCGGTGCCACCGTCTTTGCACACCTGAGGACAATGCCTGGACAATGGAGTGGACTCGAGAAGGCCACAGGGGTCCCGCCACACAGTCCGGCCTTCCAGCCTGACAGGGACTCTGACGGGTTTGCCCCTGAGAAGGGCTGATGGAGCTTAAAGCTTAGAGGAGTTCTCTCAACTTTGCTATTTACCTGAACTGAAGAGCTGCCATCCATGATGCAGTCTGAGGTTAATTTAAAAAATTCAAAGACAGAGTTTATACCACCTTTCAAGAATCGTACTCACTTTTGCTTGTCCTGAATTGTTCTTTAAACTTGAATGTGGTGGGAAATGGTGGGGAGGGAAAAGGAACTTTGGTGTTAGAAGATCTGACTCCTCTATCTGCGGAATGACTTTGAGCAAGACACTCAGCAGCTCTGGACCCAGTTTCCTTCCTTGGAATGTGGGCACGATAAAAGTGACCTCACAGGATGATGGGGAGAAAGGTTCGGTAAGGCGCTGCACCTGCTCAGCACCATGCACCTTTTCAAGCCCCCGGGAGCCCCATTTGGTCCTTTCATGATTTTACAGACTTGCTCATGGTCCCTTAGGTTGGTCTTTGCAGTATGAAAGGTCTCAGCTGCCTTGATCGGAAGGGGGTTGTCCCTTGATCCTGCTCCTCCTGAGCTCTGAGTCAGGCACACTGGCCTGAATCCAGCCACGTAGTCTTGAGCAAGTTAATACATTTTTCTGAGTCTCATTTTTTCTCATCTGTAAAATGGGGAGAATATGACTTACTTCACAGGGTTGTTGGTGAGAATGAATGATGGCACATATGCTGTGCCTGGCTTGGTGCTTGAAATACAGAGGAGTTTAGTAAGTGAAAATTAGTGCCCTCTGCCCCAATTACCCTACAGGCATGGGGAGCAGGACTCCACACATGCACAAGGAGGGTCTGCACTGTGGTTCCATACAGGGGCAGGGTTGAGCATTCCCGTGTGTTCTGGAGGCCCCAGCGGTAATCAGCCTTGGTGGGCCGGTGTGGCTGCTGCAGCCAATATCCTGGCACAGGTCTCAGTGGCTCTGAGATGTCTTTCCTGTGAACTCTGAGCTCAGGATCCTATAAATAGGCCTTTAATAGTGCTTCAGTGTCTTCTCTGCATCTCTGACTTTGTAGTTGCATAACCTAAAGTTCCTTTACCACTTTCCTGCCCACTCACAGAACTTGAGTGCTTCATGAAGTTTTTCCTTGCTGAGATTTCATTTGCCAGGAGAGGCTGTGTTTTACTGTGCTCAGAGCACAGGCCATGGAATCCTGCAGCCTGGGTCTGAATCCTATTTGCTCATCGGCCTGAGGCTTTAGGCAAATTATTGAATCACCAAGAGTTTCGATTTCATGTGTGTGTGAAAATGAGGGAGAAACAGAAAAA
Source organism: Cebus imitator (assembly GCF_001604975.1). Classification (NCBI taxonomy): domain Eukaryota; kingdom Metazoa; phylum Chordata; class Mammalia; order Primates; family Cebidae; genus Cebus; species Cebus imitator. The sequence goes on along the minus strand of NW_016107343.1, from coordinate 5,795,392 downwards.
GAGATGTAGTAATCTCCCTCCTAAAATCCCCCAGAAATGCACAGCATATAGTACATTGCCTGGTACATGGTAAGAGTATAGTAATTGTGGTGTTTGTTTGTTTGTTTTGAGACAGAGTCTTGATCTATGGCTCAGGCTGGAGTGCAGCGGCGATCTTGGCTCACTGCAACCTCCGACTCCTGGGTTCAAGTGATTCTCCTGCCTCAGCCTCCCGACTAGCTGAGATTACAGGCGCCCACCACCACTCCTGGCTGATCTTTTGTATTTTTAGTAGACACGGGGTTTCACCATGTTGGCCAGGCTGGTTTCAAACTCCTGACCTTGTGATCTGCCTGCTTCGGCCTCCCAAAGTGCTGGGGTTAGAGGCATGAAGCACTATGCCCAGCTAGGAGTACAATAATTGTTAACTGTAATAATAATAATAACAGTAATAATAGTTTACTCATTTAGTAAGGCATCTTTCTGGGCGCTGGACATCTAGCAGTGAACCAGAGGCAAAGCTCTTTTACCAATTATTAATAACAGTATTACTAATTATTAATTATTAAAATAATAATAATAATTAATTATTAAAATAATAATTATTAGTTATTAAAATAGAACCTGGGTAGTTCAGGACATAGTATATACTCATACTCAAAAATTATTTATTGTTAATGGGAAGGAGCTTTATAAAGAGCCTGTCATGTATGTCATAGGAACTGAACAAAGAGCTATTTTTATGACTTCATGGGTCCCAGGGCCTGGTTTCAGCAGGAGACTCTGGAGTAAGTGCATCTGGGGAGAGTGACCAGGGCAGTTAGGGGACTGGAGGTGATGCCATGTGACCTATGTGAACTGTCTCTGAAGAGAGCGTGGAGGACGCAGTTCAGAGAGGAAAGGACCAGTGGCAGCATGAATGCTTCGGGTGTGTGGCTGTCTGAGAAAGGCACAAGGCAGTTAGAGGAGGAAGGGGGAAGGTTACAGAAAGTCTTTTCTCCTGGCAAAGGAAAGATTGTTTTCAGCAACTGTAGCTTCTAGAAACAGAAGTGTGAGCAGGATTGTGAAGGTTTCTGTGGCAGATGAGGGCCAGGGTCAGATGAGGGCTCTGAGCACCCTGGGGGGATTCGACTGAGCACCCCCAGCAGTGCAGCAGAGGAGCAGGGAGGCAGGGCAGAAGTGGTGGTGGGGTTGGGGGGGGAACAGTCCTTTCAAACTTTGCAGCTCTCTTTTTCCCTCTGTGTGCCGTATGGGGGTTCCGCATCTGATTTCAGTTGATTGGGGACCCAGTCGCCTAGAAGACCTCTAAGGTTCTTTCCTTAGGGTCTATGATTCTGAAGAGCTCACTTTCAGTCTGAAATTTCTCTTGTATCCTCCCACAGATAAGATTAGATCTTGATCCACTTATAATATTCTCTCTTTAAATCAATTTTCTATCCTTAATGGTCTCCAGGGTTTTTTTCTCTGAGCAGCATTGGGTATGAAACTTTAGTCTTCTTGAAAGTCTGAGTTAATTATAGCCACTGGTTTCCCTTTGCCCTTGGCTAAATGACCCTTTCCAAGTCATGAACCTCTTTGAGCCTCAAGTTCCCTCTTCCCTCCCCTCCCTCCCTTCCCCTCCTTCTCTTCTTGAGACTGAGTCTCACTCTTTTGCCTGGGCTGGAGTGAAGTGGTGTGATCTCAGCTTACCGCAACCTCCGCCTCCCAGGCTCAAGCAATTCTCGTGCCTCAGTCTCCTGAGTAGCTGGGATTACAGGCGTGAGCCACCATGCTCAGCTAATGTTTGTATTTTTAGTAGAGATAGGGTTTCACCATGTTGGCCAGCTGGTCTCGAACTCCTGACCTCAGGTGATCTGCTCACGTCAGCCTCCCAAAGTGCTGGGATTACAGGCATGTGCCCAGCTAAGCCTCAATTTCTTCATCTGTAGAATGAGGATTACAATGTCTCAGAGAGTTGTATTAGACTGATTGGAGATTTTGGATGTGAAAGTTCTTTTCAAAGCACAACATGCTGCCCTCATTGCATTTGGATAGAGATGCGTGCCGCCACTGTAGCTCTAAGTGACTCCTATGTGTCTAGACAGGTTCTCCCGGCAGCCTGGCAGGACCCTCCTCTCTGGGGACTGGAGATGTGATTGTGGGTGATGTCAGGGTGGAGATGGGATGAAGGTGAGGTGGCTGACCTCAGCTCTGTAGTTGCCCTCTTCTTGTGGACATCAGTGGGTGAGTGAGTGTCGGGCTCTGCCTGGGATGTGGGAAAGCAGTTTCGCCTGCTCCGGTTCCACCTACGGAGTGCACAGAATTGAAGGTCTAGATTTTGCATATTCTCTGAATCTTCCATGGTATCTTGTCAGTACCTAGCACATAGTAGATGCTCAGGGAACACATGCTGAATGAATGAATGAATGAATGCATACATACAGATTTAGAGGAAAAAACTGAGACAGCTTATTGGTTGGCTCAATCGCACCAGCAGGTGAAGCCCAGCCAGACTGATGTGCAGGATATTTTGTGACAGAAGACATCACTGCCACCCCTGGACAGCTGCCCACTCCTGGACAGGTGCCTACTCCTGGACAGGGGCCATTGTGTCTCTCACCCTCTTCCTCAAGTGTTCCTTTCATCAGCTACCCTTCGAGAGTTTCTGATTGCATGTGGATTACACGAGGAAGCTGGAGGGTGCTCTGGGAGCCACGGGCAGGGGAGGACTGTTGGGGTTTTCCGTCGTGTTCACGTATTTCTCTGCTGCCTGCATGCTAGTTAGTAAGAGCAGCAAGCTGGGAGGTGGAGTTAGACATGTCTCAGGGTGATTGCCACATTGGCTCTGCCCCAACTCTTCCTCTTTCCTATCACCAGGGTTTCCAGGCAGGCTCAGACCTGTGCCTCCCTCATGCCCAGTCCCCTCTGGGATAAAAACACTTCAGTAACCCCACAGATAGAATCTGGCATGTTTTCCAATTGGACTTGGGGTGAACCTTGTTTTCAGTGTCAGATAAATCAGAAGTTGGCTATAGAGGATTCTGTCTTTGATCATTTACCTGTCATCCATCAATTCACTCATTCATTCATTCACGTTTATTAAGTGCCTACTCCATGCCATGGATGGCATTCCCTGGGCTAGGTTTGCAGCTAAAAACAGAAAAGACACAGACCCTGTCCTCAAGAAGCTACCATTCTGGTGGCAGGCAACAAGTTTATAAAAAAATGTGGCTGATGAATGCACTTTAGGTTTAGAGGAGTTCACTGTCTTGGGGAATCCTTGCTTGGGAACTTGAAGCGTTTTATTGAGGCCGATGTTTTCACCTGAGCAGGAAGGAAGTCTGAGGGCAGAAGAGGTACCTGGGAAGGCTGAGGCCATGGAGATTTTCAGGCCTGAGAGCACTTGTTTACTGCTGTCCCGGCACGGTTCTGGGGCTTTGGGAAGCTTGTTGGCAGTTCCTGAGCCCCGTGTTTGGTCTGTTTTCCTCATCTCTCCCCTCACCCACTACCCGTCTGAGCTGGTCTCTCCATTTCTTACATTCAGCTCCTCGCATCTCTTGGGCTTTGGCGTGGGTCTGGGCTAGGGAGGTGGCTGCTGGGTTCTCAGCCACACTAAGGGAGGACTGAGAGGAGGAGAGAGACCTGGGGACGTGCAGGATCCCTGATATTTAACCCTTCTCTAGGTCACCACCCAGGCACAGACCTTCACCCCCAAGGTCAGGAGGGAAGCACCCTGTGAGATGGACAGGGCCTGGGGATGCAGCTTCCACCTCGGCAGGTACTGCTCGGTGGCCTCTCGTCCCTACACCCTCATTCTTTCTTGCTGTTCACATGCAGTTCCCTGTATCTGGAGCTCCTTCCTGCTCTCTCTGCCTGCAGAGAACCTGCTCATCTTTCAAAGTCCAGTGCAAATAGTTTCTCTTCCAGGACAATTTCCTGACGGCCCTAGAGAGAATCTATTGCCTTTTCGGCTCCAGGGCTACCTTGAAATCACCGCTGGTGTTATACTTGTCACACTCTGTTTTCAGCACCTGCAGGGTGGAACCTAGGTATTGTGTCCCCACAACTCCCAGCCCCATTTAGAGGCTGGCCAGAGCTTCTTTGGATAGTGGGGGTGTCACAGTGACATCAGGCCCTATCACCCAGGTGGCGTGGGATCCAGGAGAACAGGCAAACAAGGGGCCCCTCTTTGCCTGTCTTGCCCTTTAGGGCCTCCCACTGCCCGGCTCAGTTTACCACCTCAGAGCCTAGGATGGCTCCATTGGGGCTGAGTGGGCTCCTGGACTCTGTGCCCCAGTCAGAAGTGGACTCCGCAGGGCTCCCATAGGCTGCCCATTGGCTGGCTGCTGAGTGCCACATTTCGGAGCCCAGCCAAGCCCAGCCAAGCCCCTTGAGTCTGTACCAAGCTGGCACAGAAAAGAGAAGGCAGAGGGAGGACCCCCTTCCCCTAGAGCAGCCGGAAGTGTCAGAGGTGGACCTCAGGTGTTAACGACCACGTCTGGTGGCTCGGGGTGTATTTGGGTCTCCGGAACAGTAATGAGGCAAGGCCAGGATAGGCAGTTCCAGGGTCCCTGATTTCCCTCCAGGCCTCAGCTACACGGTAGATAGCATGGGGCACATTTCCTTCAGGGACAGGGCTTAGGCTCTGACCTCTGCCTTGGCCTGAGTCCCTACCCCAGCTCTTCTTGGCCATACCCGGCTTCATGGCTTCCAGGGAGAGCCATCCTTAAGATGCATCAGCTGGAAGGACTCTGACTGTGGGTGGGGACAGTGGGAGTGGGGGGGTGCTGTGGGGATGGAAGGAGGCAGGGAACTGAAGGGAAAGGAAAGCTGAGCCTGGCCACGGTAGATCCCATCCTCCCCTCAGGGCTGGGAGCTATGGCTGTCCTGGTCTGATGATGAGGAAGTGACAGGGTTATTAAGCACAGGCGTAATGGCTAGCTCCGGGGCTGGAAGCTTCCTTGACCGCACCCTGGAGACTGGCTATGCTGCTGTTTTGCCTTTGGGGCCCTAGGCCTGACCTGACCCCTCCACCACTCCTCCAGCAATGCCTGGCTCCTTCCCTGGTGGCAAAGCGTCCATGCTGGGTGTGCTACCCAGCTATCATTTCCTGGCATGGGCTCCTCTTTAGTCCTAAGTCCTTACATTTGTACGGAGTTTCATGGTTTCCAGAACCTATTCACATGTATTAGCCACGTCATCTCTCCGCTAGCCCTGTGCGTGTGCGCGGGGGTGTTGTGGGTCATATCGTCTCCGTGGACAGGAGATAAGGTAAGTCTCAGGAAGACGAATGCCTCAAGACAGCACAGCTAGTCAGGGAGCTGGCCTCAGCCTTCTGATTCTACAGTTAGTGACCTGTCCTAGAACCGATTCCCGTCTCTGTTGCTCCCCCAAGAGGCACCGCAGGTCTCCTCAGTGCCACCCGGAAGCAGCTCACAGCTAGGGAGGCTTCACAGTGCTCTCCTCACCCGGGATCCCTGGGGGATGCAGCGTCTCTGCACACAGGCCAAGCTTTGGGGCGCCTCCTTGGATGGGAAAGCAGGAAGCTTGTGCTTTGATCCTGGCTCAAAGGGAAGCCCCTTCCCCTTTTTGATCATCACTACGACAGCACTAGGAATTGTTCTTGCCGGAAGTTTTAGAAGAGTGTCATGGAAAGTGCTCACGTTGGGAATGGGAGACATTTACTTGAGGGGCCTCTGCAGGTCACATATGTTCCCCTTGGACAATGGTGTCTTCTTCCCTCTCTTCCCTTCCCTTTCACTTTGGTGGCTGGGCAATTGCTGCCTCTTGGCCAAGGATTGGAGAATGAAGACCCCCTGGGTTCCTCCTCAGACCCAGCTAGTATCTCTTCCCTTCCATGGTTCTCTGTTGTCCTTCTTGAAAGATGGGGTTGATTCTCTTTGCCCCAAGACAGCGAAGACACTCAGGTATTCAGAGGAGAAGGAGAAGAGAGGCTGAGGGCATGAAAAGAGACCAAGCAAAAGATCTACACAAATACCCTAGATTGTTTGGAGGCATCTCTGCACTGTTTTCTTTTCCTTTTTGAGGCGGAGTTCTGCTCTTGTTGCCCAGGCTGGAGTGCAATGGTGCGATCTTGGCTCACTACAACCTCAGGCTCCTGGGTTCAAGTGATTCTCCTGCCTCAGCCTCCCGAGTAGCTGGGATTACAGGTGCCTGCCACCACGGTCAGCTAATTCTTTGTATTTTTAGTAGAGATGAGGTTTTGCCATATTGGCCAGGCTGTTCTCGAACTCCTGACCTCTGGTGATCTGCCCACCTTGGCCTCCCAAAGTGCTGGGATGACAGGCGTGAACCACTTCGCCTAGCCTGCGCTGTTTTCTTTAAAAAGAAAAGGAATCAGTTTCCCCAGGGAGTGGCAGACGGCCACCGTGGCATCAAAACAGCCCCCTGCCTTGGAAAAATAGTGCCAACCTCTAATCAACAGACCTGGAGACACTGGGCAAAAGAACACGCAGGGTTCAGGAAAGAAGAGTCAGGAAGGACAGCCCTGGCTGTGTGCTCGGCTTCTTTGGTGGGCTGGTTCAAGGACCGTGGCCGTGGAGGGAGAGAGGGCGGCAGGTGGGTATGAAACATGTATAGGGCTGGGGTGTTGGGGGGGGGGATTTGGGTGTCGTCTTTTTTTTTAACCTAGAAGATGTCGCAAAATTCTCAGTTGATGACCTCTTAGGCTGCTTAAAAAGCCCTTTATGGGGAGACCCACCCTCCCCATGTCTTGGGGGCAGAGGGCCCCCACACTCACCATGCTGGCTCTGTGGTCGTCCAGGTCGTCTCCCTGTAGCCTGGAGCTGAGATCGTCACCCCAAGGCAGCAGGAGGGCCTCCCCGCACAGGTCCTGGCTGGCCAGCAGGTCAGAAGACCCTGGTCAGCACTGGCTGGAGGAGGCCCGAGTGCTGGGCGGACCTTGGTCCTTCAAGGTCAGCATCCTCGTTGTCCACCTAGCAAGCTGCTGCCTCTCGCCGCCGTATTCCAGGAGTGACTGGGGGACTGTTGGTAGCTCAATTAAAGCAGTCCGACAGGTGAAGTTGCCAAACTGGAATGATTATGTGTCTTGTAACCTGACGCCTGTCTTAGGGGCTGGGACAACACCTGAAGTCATTCATGGGCCCTTTGGCCTCAGAACAGGTGACACACCTAAGACGTCACAAAAAGCCTTCCCGCCTGAATGACTTCCACCCAACCGGGTGTTGGCTGAGGGTGATGCCAGAAGTTTCTGCTCCCCTCCCCCTACCTTCTAGGTACATGACTTCTCACTGTGTGTGTGCTTTGGTTTGGGATTGTGGAAAGTTGGAGTAGTCTGGGGGTTGGGCGACAGAATTTGCAGCTCAGTACAAAGGGATCATTGCCAGGTGTGGAGCAACATGATTGGAAAGTCCACAGAGAAGGAGGGAGTTTCACCTCTTAGGGGGATAAGATATGCCACCTTTTCCTGGATCCCAGAAGGGAAGCTGTCCTGCACAGAGCCAGCATGCTAGGGCTTCCTCTCCCTGCCTCACCGGCTGTTAAATATTTTGAAAATAACTATTGGTGCTATGGCTAGAGCCCAGGGCTCCTCATCTATGGGGTTCTTTTCTCTTCATTTCTCCTTCTTTTCTTCCTTCCTTCCTTCCTTCCTTCCTTCCTTCCTTCCTTCCTTCCTTCCATCCCTCCCTCTCTCTTTCTTTCTTTTCACAAGGTCTCATTCTATCCCCTAGGCTGGAGTGCAGTGGCATGATCTTGGCTAGCTGCAACCTCCACCTTCCAGGTTCAAGCAGTTCTCATGTTCCAGCCTCCCAAGTAGCTGGGACTACAGGTGTCCGCCACCACACCCAGCTAATATTTGTGTTTTTGTATTTTGTCTTATTTTGTTTTTTAGAGACAGAGTCTCACTCTGTCATGCCGGCTGGAGTGCAATGGCATGATCTTGGCTCGCTGCAACCTCTGCCTCCTAAGTTCCAGCCATTCTCCTGCCTCAGCCTCCTGAGTAGCTGCTGGGATTATAGGTGTGCGCCACCATGCCCAGCTAATTTGTATTTTTAATATAGATGGGGTTTTGCCATGTTGGCCAGGCTAGTCTCAAACACCTGGGTTCAACTGATCCACCTGCCTTGGCCTCCCAAAGTCCTGGGATTATGGCATGAACCACCGTGCCCGGCCCACAGGATCATTTCTGATTCACATTCTGCCATATCCTGATGGCTAGTGCTGTCTCCTGACCAGGGGATGTGCAAGGTGAAACCTTATAGCCACAGATATTTTGCTGAGAGGGATTTGGATAATTCTCCACTTCGTTCCTCCGTTCTGTGGGTGACAAAATCAAATTCCAGAGAGGTAAAGTCAGTGACCCAAAGGCATATCATGAATTAGTGTCTGGTTCCAAACGAATCCAGATCTCCTTCCATTTCTCAGACCCGACCCTCCCTGGGGACCAGTCTGGGTTAGACATGTATGTTAGTCCTTCTGCTGACAAGGTGCTTCTGTGTGTCAGCCCTTTAATTCTCCAACAACAACCACCTCCATATTTAGTTCCCACTTGCCAGCTGAGGAAATTATAGCTCGTGGACATGAAGTAGTCTTGGGCAGAGTTGGGGCAGGAACCTGGTTCTCTTACTGGTTCACGCTGCCGGCCTTGTGAACAGGCTGAATGGACCCCAAGTGTCTGAAAGGCCAGGGTTCATGGTTTGGGATAAAATGGCCCATGGAGGACCCCAGTGATGTCTGAGCAGGAGGAAAACCAGGTCAGTTTAATGGACTGTTGGCCAAATCTCAGCTGATGAATGCAGTGTGGCCTTGGACTGGTCTCTGAGCCGCAGAGATCTGAAGCTGGCCTGCAGGCTTCTGGAGTCAGCACAGCCCCAGCCTGTCCTTACTCTAGGCTGGTGGTCTTTAGAATTGGAAGTCTGGGGCAGAGGCAAGAGCCTGTGATCTCAGGTGACCTCAGGGATTGGGCTGTGATGATCCAGGCAGACACCTCCCATGTAAGGAAGACTCCAGGAGCAGGGCAGTGAGAAGCCAGTGGGCCACTGGGAGACACGTTTTCAGTTGTCTTGGCTCCTCTATGTGCCAGGCTAACCATCTGGCCCACAGGTTTGCATTGCTTCACCTGGTGCTCAGGTGATGAACCAGGAAAGAGACAGCTGTCTGGGCTTGAAGGCTGCTGGGCATGGCTGGTTGGAGGGATGATGACTCAGCCCTCCTGGCTTCTGCTCCCCATTGGGTCTGGAATTTTGTGGAGAGGCCTGGGAAGAAGGCACATGAGCAGGGCTGGGCAGGGTGGCTGTGGTGCCTGTGGGTGGGGTGCAGGTTTACAGGGGGAGGTACGGTGGCCTGGAGAGACCAGAGGCCCACTTCTCCCAGGTGCCAGGGAAAACCACCCTGACCAGAGCCTCCATTCTTTTTTATTTTCTGGACAGGGTCCCACTCTGTTGCCCAGGCTGGAGTGCAGTGGTACAACCTCAGCTCACTGCAACCTCCACCTCCTGAGCTCAAGGGATCCCCCAGCCTCAGCCCCCCAAGTAGCTGGGATTACAGGTACGAGCCACCATGTCCGGCTAATTTTTGTATTTTTTGTAAAGACAGGGTTTCATCGTGTTGGCCAGGCTGGCCTCGAACTCTTGAGCTCCAGTGATCCACTCACTTTGGTTTCCCAAAGTGCTGGGATTACAGACATGAGCGACCGTGCCTGGCCCAGAACCCCATTCCCCCAGAGGAAGCCTCAGCTCCCCCTCGGCCCCGTCCTGCCTGCCTCTTTCTCTTTCCCACCCATCTATTTAGATTCTCCTCCTGTTTTTCCACTCTTCTTTCCCTCCCATTACTACTCTTTTATCTCTTCCTCTTTATTTTTGACAATTCTTTTCTCTTCCTTCTTCCCTTTCCTTATCTGTTTCCAGCATATGTGTCAAGATCAGAGGCGGAGTAATGAAACCAATGAAGCTGAATCTTCAGAGCCCATCATTTGCACAGCTCCTTTCAAGGCCCTGGGAAAGGGCCCGGCAATGAATTCACATGATCACATGTTTTTGTAAATTTTGCTGAAGATTTCCTTCATATGCTCTTTCTTCAAGAGACCCCCTCACGAGGTGGCCTATCCCTGTAAGTGAAGACCAGAGCCTTCCTCACCCAGGCTGGCCCCACACAGGTGATCTCAGTTTTAGGACCAAGAGCCGTGCTGGTTTCCTAGTTTGTTAGCTTTTCCTCCAGGGGACTGCAGCAGGTGGAGCTCAGAGCCCGTGGCTCCGCTAACAATGACTTGTGTTCCGGGTCTTTTCCAGCTGAGAGCTTCATGCACACCAGATTCTGAGAAGTGTCAGCAGCACTTGAAGAAACTTTGTTGTTTGTATTCTGTGAGGTTTCTGGACTGTGGACCGAGCTCAGACACTTTCTGTAGAAGAATATCATTTCTGTCAAGATGGTTATTTAACCCTCCACCCCACCATGGCAGGGCTGCTGAGGGCTTACCCAGAGGCCAAGGGAGCTCGCTGGTGTCCACAGGGGAGGTCCAAGACCTTTTGCCCCAGCCCTCCTGCCTTGCACAGCACAGAGGCAGTCACCCCAGGGACAGCCGGGTGCCAGACACTCAGCTGCCCTTCCTGGAGGAGGAGGCTGCCTTCTGTCCTTGCAACTACTTTCCTTATGGGCCTGCCCAGACTTGTTTGAAGCTGCCCTGGTAGCTTTATTTATTTATTTATTTATTTATTTATTTATTTATTT
>NW_016107343.1:5778141-5784607 GCF_001604975.1 Cebus imitator | reverse complement strand
TCCGCCTGCCTCGGCTTCCCAAAGTGCTTCGGGAGGGTGTTACAAGTGTGAGCCATGGTGCCCTGCCGCTAGTTGTTTCTAATTGTGCATTTGATCTCAGGATCTGCAGTCACTCACTCATCCCTCTATATGTTTCTGGCCATCCATCCAGCCAGCCAGTCAGCCACCCAGCCAGCAAATATTGTCTATGATGGTATCAGACAATGTGGTTAGACACTGCGGGTGGGGAAAATCAACTATCTCCTGCCTTCAAGAGCTCAGTCTGCCCACATACTGCACTTCCCTCTTAAAGCAGGAGCTTCTGAGGGCAGCAAGCCTTCCTGTTCAAGGTGTGTGTGCCCATGGACCCAAGCAGTGCCGCAGGTGCTGACAGCTCCTGAGAAATGCAGAATCTCAGCACACCCTGCTCTTATTCAATCAGAATCTGCATTTTGAATTCACCTTAAAGTTTGAACAATGCTGTTCTAGGTCTCTTCCCACGCTCAGGAGTGGGTAGAGGCTGTTATTTCTGAAGTGAGCTGAATTCAGAGACTGGAGCTTGACATCGATGAACCCCTGAGGCTCCCTCCAGCCAGCAGAGCCTATGGTTCTTCCCTTTGAACCCAAGTAAATTGAGATCAGTTTCAGTGACTGGCTCGTTTGTTCACACCTCTTCAAGAAATTAGGTAGAGAAAGGTGCAGCGGGTGGGTGTGAGCGGGCAACAGCCCAGGCTTGCTCACACCAAGCAGCGTCTCTTCCACGGAGGCCAACACGGGGCACCTTGGCTCACTGTGTGGGGATGCAAGCAGGCTCCCTGTTGATTTGCCAGCTTTCTAGAAAGGATTTTTACTGCTTAGCAATCCTTCTCCTAAGACGTCGTTTAGGCTCGGAGGAGGTCAAATTGAGCCTCAAACATCAGTACCAAATAATTGAGGAGATTGAGAATCCCAAACCTGGATCCCGACCCTGAGTCCTAGTCTCCTCTGTTCGTTGGGAGCTGACCTTCCTCTGGCCCCTGCTGGGATGACCAGGTGTTCCCTTCCACAGGCGTGACTTAAGGCTGGGGGTGGGGGTGAGGGGAAGACAGGCATGAGCTGACAGAATGGCAGGACACATTTGCGTCAAATAAGCTACACACGGTAAGGAAATAGCTACCACGTGCCAGGCCCTTCCGCCTGTGGAAAGAAGTCTCACTGTCTCGTTCCATCTTTGCAGCCATTCTATGATGTGGGTGCTGCTGTTACCTCCATTTCACAAGGGAGTAAACTGAGGCTCAGTCAGAGTTGAGATTCGGGTAGGCGTAACCCAGGACGCCTAGGCCTTCTGCCCTGCACAGATCCTCAAGAGGGCCTGCAATGGCTTCTGCAGCCTGCCAGGGGCCTCTGGAAAGCACTCCGGTTCCTGCAGCACCAGAGCCCGGCCTGGGTTTTCCTCCGTTCCAGGGGAGTTTTCCATGTCGCCAGTGTAATTTGCTAGCAGTCTTGGTGAACATCCTGTTCACTCAGCCCTGTTCCCTTTAATTAGGCAAGGAACCAATTTCAGATTCTGTGCTAGTCCATCCTGTTTCTTTTCATCTGTCTCTCCAGGATGCTCTTAATTTCACCCTAGGGCAGCCCAAGGGTTAGAAGACACAGGAAGGACAGTGGAGCTGGGACATACTGCTTTCCATCCTGCATGTGCTACAAACTCCAGACCATGAACATACAGGACTTTGATAGTATTTTTAATATGAATCTGCTAGAGGCTGGGTGCGGTGGCTCATGTCTGTAATCCCAGCACTTTGGAAGGCCGAGGTGGGTGAAGCATCTGAGGTCAGGAGTTTGAGACCACCCTGGCCTACATGGTGAAACACTGTCTTACTAAAAATACAAAAGTTCAGTGGGTGTGGTGGCGCATGGCTGTAGTCCCAACCACCCAGGAGGCTGGGGCAGAAGAACTGCTTGAACCCAGGAGGTGGAGGCAGCAGTGAGTCCTCCATCCTTTTTGAGATGGAGGTCACCACTGCACTCCAGCCTGGGTGAACTCCATCTCAAAAAAAAGGATCTGGCTAGAAAGTAAATAGTATAGATGTACTTTCTCCCATTTATTTTCTCAGGATCTGGATAATGAACAACACACACATGGAATGACCCCCACGCATAGCTTTAAATCTTAGCTCTGTTGCCTCCCGGCTGTATTGCCTTGGCGAGCGGCATGATCTTGGCTCACTGCAACCTCTGCCTTAGGATTTGTGCGATTCTCCTGTCTCAGCCTCCCGAGTAGCTGGGATTACAGGTGCATGCCATCACACCTGGCTAATTTTGTATTTTTAGTAGAGATGGGGTTTGCCATGTTGGCCAGGCTGGTCTCAAACTTCTGACCTCAGATGATCCACCCACCTTGGCCTTTCAAAGTGTTGGCATCACAGGCATGAGCCGCCGTGCCTGGCCTCATATGAACATCTTTCTATCCTTTTATAAGGAACCAGCTGCCAAGATAATAGCATTAACCCATTCACTGTGCCCTCCTGGCCGAGCCCCCTCTCCTTAGGCCCTACCTCCCAACACTGTTGCATTGGTGATTAAGTTTCTAGCACATGCTTTTGGGGAGACACACTGAAACCACGGGAGTCTTCTAGCTAAAACACTCTTAAGCATGGACGGAGCCCCTGAGCTGAGCTCCCTGGGAGACCTCTCCTTTATTTATAGCTGTGGCACCAGCACAGTGCCTGGCAAACAAAAGGTTCATAATTGTTGATAGAATGAATTTGGTTTAAAACATAACTCCTGCCACAGAGGAAGATAATTCTGGCAGTAGTGCGGGGGCGAGGCAGGGAGAGCGGGTTAGAGACAGTGCCAGTAGTTCAGGGGAGAAACGGAGAAGATCTAAATGAAGGCCTGGTCCACCGGGATGAAGATGAAGAAAAGGAAGATGAATATTATGTACTGATATTCTACTCTGTTGTGCATATATAAGATATCTAATAACCTTGCAAACAAAGTCTTAATGTTCCCACCTTACAGATGAGGGAACTGAGGGGGTGGCCCAATACCTCACAGTCTGTACTTGGCAGACAGACCCAGAGCACAGGTGCGGTGTGGGATGCTGGGGTGCTGGCATTCAGAGATGCTGCTGATGCAGCATCAGAGAGGACTGGCGCTTGGAGGACCTGGGCAGGATTCAGTTTTCCATGAGGGTGATGAGTTAATGGTGGTCCATTAACAAATGAGTTCTTTGGGTTGACCCTGTTAGAAGAGAGAATGCTTTTAGACTGTCGTGGCTGGGCCTTGCCAAATCCCACGGACGATAATGCATTGATAACGCCGGTGCCCCTGGCTTGACTGAGTGCTTTTGGCCATGGAGTGATGCTTGAGGAGAGGCTGCTGCTCCTGGATGTCGCTGGGCGTCTGTTGGGTGGCTGAGAATGCAGACACAGCGCCGCCACGTGGTGGAAGGTCACTCCCCAACCCCAGGTTTCTGGCTTTTCCCAGTAGACTTCATTTGCAGCCTGAAAGGCCAGCAGGGAACAGCGCTCTGAGGTTCCGCATGCAGGTACCATCCTGGTTGACCCTCCCTTGGCCTCTCTCCTTCATCCTCGCCCCGGCTCATTCACCAGGCTGCCTGCAGAGGGGTGGGTTCAGGCTGAGAGTGAAAGTTCTTGAAACTGAATTAGCTTATGGGGAGGAGCAGGCCTTTGTCAGGTGGAAATCCTTGGGCCCAGACTGTCCCTTTGCCTCACCCTGGTGACTGTGAAAGCCTCTTATTCATCCAACGTTTACCAGCCCTTATAGTGTGCTGCACACTGAGGACACAAAGATGAATAAGGCGCCGTCCGCAGCTCTTTCACAGGCTGGGGGGAAGACTCTTGTTGGGAAACTCTAAGAGGAAAGAGCACACAGAGCCGGAGGGTCAGGGCAGCCTCCCCAAGGAGGCAGCATTTGGATTTAGCTTATGGGGAGGAGCAGGCCTTTGTCAGGTGGAAAACTGGGGGCGCAATGAGAGGAAGAGAATCCAGTCCAGAGAGGAGGCTGTGTGCGTTGGGGAAACAGTGACTGACCCACAGATACTGAGCATCCCTTCTGTGGCAGCTTGGTGCTGGGGCCAGCGATCAGCCTGACTGGTTGCGCGAGGGGACCAATCAGAGGTACTTTCGGTTTTTCATCAGCCACAGAAAAGGTGGGGTGGGATATGGTTGCAAAGGGAGTAGCCTCTGGTTCTTTGGTTACTTGAGTGTGAAAGTTGGGGTTTTCCTTTTGACTGAGTTCTAGGAAGTCAGCATGAATTGACTGGTTCCCTGCCTCCGGGCCCGATTCTCCTGCCTCGCAATCACTCTATTTCACTTCTGCGAAGCCACCTGTCTTCCTCCTCCTCTGAGCCATCTTGGACATGACAAGGCTACTTCTAGGCTAAGTACTGGGAAAGCCGGATTAGGTTGGGCGTGTCCTTGCCGTCATCGGGTGCTGAGATAAGCAAAGTGACCTGCAGTGGAGAAGTGGGTGGGGCAGGGTGGGTTGGGTGCTGTGTAGCTGCCTAGGCTGGGGAGGGACAGGTGTCTGACCACCGAGAAGGGCTCTACAGGGCCACGCTTTAGGACAGGAATATACGTTCTGGCCTGATCTGGTTATTTCTGGGCTGGTATATCTGGACCACCCCAGGGCAGGGTGTGCTTGAGTGAGAGACCACTCAGGGCTTGACCCAGAGAAGGCTAGCATTTAATATCAGTGATGAAGCCTGGACATGGCGGCTCATGCCTGTAATCCCAGCACAATCCTGTGAGGTGGGCATGTTGCTTGAGTCTAAGAGTCTGAGACCAGCTTGGGCGACATAACGGAAGTTCATCTCTACTAAAAATTACAAAAATTAGCCAGGCATGGTGGCACATGGCTGTAGTCCCAGCTACTTGGGAGGCTGAGGTGGGAGGATGGCTTTAATCTGGGAAGTGGAGGTTGCAGAGAGCCCAGATCTTGCCACTGCACTCCAACCTAGGCGACAGAGCGAGACCTTATCTCTAATAATAATAATAATAATAAAATAATAATAATAAACAAAAATGTCCACCTCCAAACAAACAAACAACAACAACAAAAGCCAGGTATGAAGGCACATGCCTACAGTCCCAGCTACTCAGGAGGCTGAGGCAAGAGGATCTCCTGAACCCAGGAATTTGAGGCCAGCCTGGGCAACATAGGGAGATTTCTTCTCTTAAAAAGAAAACAAACAAAACCCACTAACATTAGTGATGATTCTGAGGATGACACCCAGAACCACCAGCCTGAACCTCCGGTGGAACCTCGGGGTCCATGTGCATGGGGAGCAAGGTGTATGAAATCAATAGCAGGTTGGTGCCTATCTGATCTCCCATTTAAAATTTTTCTTTGGAAGATAAGAGTGATATGGATTGGTGTGTTAGGAAAAAACTCAAACCCAATTTTCCCCTTGGCTCTCACACCACAATCATCAGCACAGAAGACTTCTGTGACCAAGTGCCTGGGGGTTCTCCTCACACACAAGTAAGCAATCATTTCTGCAGCAGACACTGGCTGGGTGTCCTTGGAGTCAATTCAATTCCAACACTATCTACTAGGAGATGGCAGCAGATCCTATGGTTAATGAGGGCTCAGTCCCACAAGACCACAACTTCCTTCCCACCAGTTACAAATCCAGGCCTCTGGAACTTCTACCCAACCGGCTTTCGGTTGGGATTCCCATGGCTCCCTCATTTGCTGGAATGACTCATAGAACTTACGAGAACACTTATGTTTGCAGGTTTATTATGAAGGATATTACAAACAATACAGATGGAGAGATACGTAGGGTGAGATATGGGGTAAGGGACACAGGGCTTTCACACCCTTCCTGGTCACACTCCCTCCTGGAACCTCCACCTATTCAGCTATCTGTCCTTTTTGGGCTTTAATGGAGGCTTCATTGGAGGCTGCATTACATAAGGGTGATTGATTAAGCCACTGGCCATCGGTGATCAACTTACCCTCCAGCCCCTCTCCCTTCTCCTAAGGTTGGGGGTGGGGCTGAAAACCCAACCCTCTAATCCTGTTTGGTCTTTCTGGTGATCAGCCCTTGATCTACCTGAAGCTACCTAGGTGCTGCCAGGCCTCAGTCAGCTCATTAGCACACAAAAAGACAACCTTTGGAGTTTCTAAGGACTTTAGGAGCTGTATGCCAGGAAATGGGGTTGAAGATCAAATATATTTATCACAATAGGTAAAAAGATTCAACATTAAGAAGGAGGACAGGCGCGGTGGCTCACGCCTGTAATCCCAGCACTTTGGGAGGCCGAGGCAGGTGAATCACAAGGTCAAGAGATCGAGACCATCCTGGTCAACACGGTGAAACCCCGTCTCTACTAAAACTACAAAAAATTAGCTGGGCATGGTGGTGCACGTCTGTAATCCCAGCTACTCAGGAGGCTGAGGCAGGAGAATTGCCTGAACCCAGGAGACGGAGGTTGCGGTGAGCTGAGATCACGCCATTGCACTCCAGCCTGGG
>NW_016107343.1:5757800-5778131 GCF_001604975.1 Cebus imitator | reverse complement strand
AAAAAAAAAAAAAAAAAAAAAAAAAAAAAAAAAAAAAAAAAAAAAAAAAAAAAAAAAAAAAAGAAGGTAAATAAGATTTAGAAATAAAGTCAGAAAGATGGAGGTGAGAGAGACAGTAAACAGAAAGAGTAGAAAGGTAAGTAGAAAATGATAAACTGAAGCAGAGAGAAGAGTGGAATTATTACAGGAAAGTGGTCCCTAACCAGATCCCAAGAGAGGGTTCTTGGATCTCACACAGGAAAGAATTCAGGGGGAGTCTGCCGTACAAAGTGAAAGCAAGTTAATTAGGAAAGTAAAGGAATGAAAGAATGGCGACTCCATGGACAGAGCAGCCCCGAGGGCTGCTGGTTGCCCATTTTTATGGCTATTTCTCGATAATATGCTAACTAAACAAGGGGTGGATTATTCATGCCCCCCCTTTCTAGACATATAGGGTACCTTCCTGACGTTGCCATGGCATTGGAAACTGTCATGGCGCTGGTGGGAGTGTAGCAGTGAGGATGACCAGAGGTCACTCTCATTGCCATCTTGGTTTTGGTGGGTTTTGGCTGGTTCCTTTACTGCAATCTGTTTTATCGGCAAAGTCTTTATGACGTGCATCTTGTGCTGACTTATCTTATCCTGTGACTTAGAATGCCTTAACCATCTGGGAACGCAGTCCAGTCGGTGTCAGCCTCATTTCACCCAGCTCCTCTTCAAGATGGAGCTGCTGTGATTCACACGCCTCTGACGGAATTAAGAGGGAGAAAATGAAAGACCACAGAAAAACAGATGGAAGTCAATGAAAGGGCAGAAACTCAGAGACACAAAGAGGCCAAGGGTGCAGGGGTGTGGAGGGACGGCCAGAAGGGGGTTGGGAGGGATGAAGCCTTTGTCCTGGGTTCCTTCTTTCCCCACCCACATACCTTGTTCTCCGTTGCAAATGGAAGGAGCCAGAGCCTAAGTGAAGCACCTGTCTTCATTGCTGACACCCAGCCGGGCTGTGGGAAGCATCAGAGGCAGCTGTCCTCTTTGCTTTGGCCCTCCAGCAGGCTCTGGAGAGGAGCTGGGCTGGACTGAAGGGAGGCCTGACTTGATGTATTAGCTTGGGGGTGCCCCTCTTGACCCACTTTTGTTTGTTCGTTTTTGAGATGGAGTCTTGCTCTGTTGCCTAGGCTGGAGTGCAAAGGCGCTATCTCGTGATTCTCCTGCCTTGGCCTACCGAGTAGCTGGAGTTACACGCACCCACCACCACGCTCAGCTAATTTTTGTATTTTTAGTAGAGACAAGATTTCACCATGTTGGCCAGGCTGGTCTTGAACTCCTGACCTCAGGTGATCCACCCGCCTCGGCTTGCCAAAGTGCTGGGATTACAGGGGTGAGCCACCGTTCCTGGCCCTTCTTTCATTTTTGATGAAACAAAATCAGAAGCTTAATTAGTGGAAGGTCAAGGACCTCCCACTTCCAAGGGGGAGACTGGATTGTAATAAACCTGGAGTGAGGCAGTTGGTGGGGGCCTGCCCCATGTGGTGAGTGGCATTGTTACCTACATGCCAGTGCTTTCGCTGTGGGCTGCAAAAGTAGGAATCCCTTGAGCAGGGAGGGTTGGTTTTGTGAAGTCAACTCATAACGGGGATGGAAGCTTAGTCAGTGACACCCACGTATCTAGAGAAAGAAAGTGCCACCAATGAGGGGTCCTGGGTGCAGAGGAAATGGGCCTCATGGATCCAAGCTAATCTGTGTCCAGCAGCCCAGGTCACAGGAAGGGCTGTGGGGGACACAAGCAGGTTCTGCTAACAGCAGTGTCCTCTGTGGGGTTTTCCCAGGGCTCAGGTGAAGTATCCCCCACCCCTCCCACTTCCTTTGATCTGACTGTGTTCATCTCTTAACCTAGTTACTGATTCTGCTTCCCTGGAGCACGGATGCCAAGAAGAAGGTAGCTCCAGTTGGGGACCTGCCACTCTAGTCTCTGAAATGATTTACTAGTTAAAACACGCAATACATTGGCACAAAAGTAGCCAGAAACGCCACTTATTGAGGGAGAACTTGCTAAATGCTCTCTGGGA
Organism: Cebus imitator; assembly: GCF_001604975.1. Taxonomy (NCBI): domain Eukaryota; kingdom Metazoa; phylum Chordata; class Mammalia; order Primates; family Cebidae; genus Cebus; species Cebus imitator. Next base: position 5,776,086 of record NW_016107343.1, on the reverse strand, counting down.
ATCCATCACCCAGTCTTTTCCATCTTGTGAGGTGGGCATTATTTTTTCCATTTCACCTACAGGGAAACCAGGACACTGTGATGTGAGGCCACAGGGCTGGAGAGAGGCGGCATGGAAGTGCTTTCTCTGTCCCTCTTTTACTTACAGATCAAAAAGGAAAATTAACAGGGGGCCGGGGTAGGGTCTGCCTGGGGATCCAAAGGAAGAGGGCGGCCATGTGGGAGGGCTGACAGGAGGACAGCTGGCTAAGAGAGACTTGGAAGCCAGATTGGAACCAGCATTCCAGGGGACCTGGAGCTGGCAGGGCATTAGAGGAAGGGGTGCAGAGGGAAACAGCCAGAGGGAACCCCTGTACTCTGTAGAAGGGAGTTCCAGACAGTCAATGGCAGTGGCTATCCCAGATCCCCAGAAGGCCCAGAGGAACACAGGATGCTAAGCCTAGAAGGGAAAGACTGCCAAGGACAGTCCCCAGGTGAGCATGGCAGCCACCCCTGGCTTCCACCACTAAGGCTTCTGTAGCTGCCTGGCCCCTGTCCTGCCCTCCACTTCTGACCTGGGAAGAAAACTGCTTATAACATTGGCTGAATCAAAATAGACTGCAGCAAAACCCTGACTCATGCCTTCCAATGCCAATAGACTTGATTTTGTATTTCCCAGCTCTTTCATTAGCACCAAGAGCTATTATCATTGCAAGAGGTGTGTGGGGGAAGTGGGAGCGGTTGCTCACACTCACAGCATGTGAAGTGGGGCTGAGCTCCTGTCCTGGGAGAAAGACCTCAGCCTCCCGCCCCATTCCTGTTCACCTGAGAGGTGGTGGGATGGGGCGTAGTCTGAGCTCTGGGCAGAGACTCCAGGCAGGCCACATGGGTGAGGGACCTGGGAGAGAGGCAATGTGAGTGGATACGGTTTGAGGGAGCCCCCAGGGCATGGGCATTGAGTTGGTGATAAGGGGCCTGGGCTAGGGCACAGCATTGGCTGCCTCCTAGTGCCCCACCCTGACTCCTCTCCTGGGCCCTCACAGGTGGGTCTGCAGGTGCATCTGCCAGGGCAGTGCAGACTCTACTCACTCCCAGGCTCAGGGCTACGAGATAAAATGCTAATCATTCCCTGCCTGTAGTTGCTAGCTTACTTCAGTACTAATCTTCCCTGTCACGGAGGGAGTGGGAGGTCTGATCCCTAAGCCTGCGTGGGAGCCTGGATTCTAGACAAGTTTATCCAGTAGGACTGAGTACCTCACCCTGTGTCTCAGATGTGGGGATTTGTAACAGCAGTCCAGGGTTTCATCTGGGCTCAGAGTGAGGCAGGGCTCTGGGAATCCAGGCTGCTTTTCCAGGTGAGGCAGCAAAGGAATGGAGGTAGAGCCACGTGGGATGACCTGCCGAGACTGAAGGATCCTGATGGACCCCAGGGCACCCAAAGGCCCATCAGTTGCTTGCCTGGGCCCCAAAGCCCCTGTTGTGTGCCCTCGGGTTTTGCCTTGTTTTGAGATGGAATTTTGCTCTGTTGCCCAGGCTGGAGTGCAGTGGCGTGATCTCGGCTCACTGCAACCTCCACCTCCTGGGTTCAAGTAATTCTCCTGCCTCAGCCTCCCGAGTAGCTGGGACTACAGGCACACACCACCATGCCTGGCTAATTTTTGTATTTTTGGTAGAGACGGGGTTTCACCATGTTGGTCAGGATGATCTCGATCCGTTGACCTCGTGATCCACCCTCCTTGGCCTCCCAAAGTGCTGGGATTGAGTTTTTAACAACAGCAGCCAACTGTGTGTCATGATTCACAGTTGGCAAAGCCCTTTCACACATTCTGCACTCTGAGTTGTGTCTATGAGGCTGCTCATGTTCCAAGCAAGAGGTGAGCCCTCGGCGAGTGTCACAGCCCAGATCCCTGCAGGACTGTGGGCTCCACGCTGGGCGCTCTCCCCTCCTCTCAGCACCTGTGTGAGGAGTGAGGGGCACCACTCCCCTCCCAGTCTGAGAACTCCGCACCCCCATGCTCCCATGCCTGGGCGTCACAGATGACAGCGTTCCTCATGTGACCTCACCTCTTTTAGAGACTTCTCACATTGGAGCAGTGGCATGGGATATTTACTATGAATAAGAGGTCCCACGCCCCCCGGGTTATAACCCTTCTACAGGATGGCAGGGGGCTTGAAGATTTTCTCAGTCGCGCACTCTGGCTTCTGCAGACCCTAATGCTGGATGGGGTAGGTGCCAGGAGTGCCTGATGACTCGGACTGAGGCTATGCAGAGACAGCGACAGCAGCCTCGGACAAACCCAAGTGTGGAGGACCTGGGAAGGCCCCTGTCTCTGGACAAGACCCTGGCCTGGTGGGAGGCCTCCCCCAGCTCTGCCACCACGCTCTGGGGATGTTTCTGTTCCATTTGTCTCTTGCCCCATTTGCCCTTTTTGACCTCTCTGCTGCTTCTCTGTAGTTACCAGCAAAGTCTCAGAAGCACTCGCTGCTTTAGGGATAGGAAGGTGGGGAGAGGCTCCGAAGCTGCGGCCTCCTCTTCTGCAGAAGGGTGACTCCCACCTCATTTCTTCCCCTGGTCCCCCAAGCTGGGCTGTTGGTCACCTCTCAGAGCAGTCTGGCCTGGAAGCAGGACGTACTCAGCGTTGCAGGCCTTGGGTTCCGGGTGGACCCAGATGGGTGTCCTGGGTTTTTGGTTCCCAGCCTTCACTGTCCCTGCTTTGATAGAGAGGCCCCCACCTCTAGTTCCCTGAGGTTCTGATTTTTCTCTTGAGCTTCCAAGTAGATTTCTAGTTTCGCTTCTACTCCAAGCCTAGTCCCTGGCACGCACCTCTTACCCTGTGGTTTTGTACCTCATTCTGTGCCCCGTCATTTCTTCTTGTGCTCAGGCTACAGCTGCTTGCTTGTCCCTTGTCCACAGCTGCCCGCCTGCCCAGGCCTGTGCCTCTCCTGTCCTGGGTTCATATGAAGCTCTCGCCCCTTCCCCACACTCCTGGCATTGCGGTGAATACTGAAGCTGAGACTGGGATGAGGGGAGAGAAACCTCAGTGCAAGGAGGGGTAGGCCCAGGAAGAGGAGACAGTGGATCACTGTGGGGGCTGCAGGCCGGTCCTGAGAGGTGCGTGGCAGCCAATGCACACTCTGCTGCAGGGACCCTGCTCTCCTGGCCTAGCAGAACAGTCTCACAACAGGGTGACTGGCCCCCAGGCCACAGGGGCCTGAGACACATTTTTAAGTGAGTGACAAAACTTGCTCTAATTAGGCATGACAACTAATTAGCTGTCACTATGACCCAATGTCAACTAGGTCGCAGGGCCAATAGAGTTGAATCTCTGCCTGCTGTTACCCTACCTTGCAGCCAGGTATCAAATTACAGGCTTGGACGAACTGGAGATGGATGTCATTATTTATTTTGAAAAATGTTTGTGTTTCATTCCACAAAAATTGCCTCTTGGCATCACCGAGCTCCGCCTCCAGTCATCCTCCGGTCCTGCGCTGCCATCCTTCCAACCTTCCCACCCTCGTGCCTGAATTCCACCTGCTGTCTGCCTCATAAAGACTCCCAGCCCCCGGCCCCTCCGATTTCTCTCACTTCATCAGCCCTTTCCTGGCTTTGCTTTCAGCCCCCAAGGTGAATCCTCTCAACACACCACTCACTTGCAAATATAATATCTTCATCCTTGTTCTTCTGCCACACCCAGCCAGCACCACTGCAGCCCTGGTGCAGGCCAGACATCCACCCACACCACCCCTGCACCTGGGCGCTGAAAGGTCCTTCAGCCACAGGGTGGTGACCACAGCAACATCACTGTCTCCAGCAACCAGCGGAGATTCCACCCACAGCAGTGTGTCACCTGCGTGCTCACGGTCAGCTCTCTCCCCACAGTGGCTCTGTCCATGTTTCAGAGTGCTCTGCAAGGTGCCCATCGTGCCTCCCCTCCCCCAATGCTGTCATCAGCTGCTCTGACCTCCTACTCCACAGAGGAGGCGGAGGTCTGCACGCAGGAATGCCTCATGTCTTGCCTCTCCTTATTCCTCCCACTCCCATTCACACATCCATATCCAAACCCTTCCTGAGTGCCCTTCAGTTTCCAGGAAGGTTTATCTCTATCCCTTCAAAGCCTTCTGAACTCTGTTCCTCCTCAAGACAGAGCGCCAAGTGGCAGGTCCTTCTGTGCCTTCCGTGCCACCCTTTCTCCAGCAGGGAGCTATGCCCACGTCTCCCTTCCTCCAACACACCACTGTCCCTTGAGGCTACCGCTGCTCTAGCTGTGGCCAGACCTCCATCCTTCCCCTCACCACTCAGCTTGGGGAGCGAGTGGCCAACTCTTGTCATCGCCAGTTCTCACGGAAATGTGTGGTCTGGCTCTTTTTCTCCTTTCTTCACCAGTTCCTTGCACCTCCGTCCACGCTACACCCCTCGGTGGCCTGGCCTCTGCCCCCTTCATTCCTCTGGAGCTGTGTTTGCAGAGGCCACCGATGGCCTCCGCTGTAACTTCTGCAAATGTTGTTTGATGACATGGCTTGCCTCCTCTGCAGAGTTGGCCTGTCTTCCTGGAGCCTTTCTCACACCGTGATTGTCCTTCTCTGTCTGGATCTTCTCCATCATCTCCACTTTGTATGTCGGCGTTCCCGAGGGTTCCTGTGTGCCCTCTCTTTTTCTTGCTTTTATTCTCTCCCTGAGGATGTCATCTTCTGCAGTTGCACCTATCTTCTGGGTGCTGATCTCTCCCAAATTCAGCTTTCTGATCCAGAGGACCCTCCTGAGCTCTAGACCTAGATATCCATTGCCCAGTGAACATCTCCTCAAGGGGTCTGGCAGGTACCTTGGACCCAACAGGACGATGGAACTGCCTTCCTGCATGTCCCTGTTTTGATCAGTGGCACTGCCATCCACTTTGTTGCCTAATCAATACTCAGGAGTCGCCAGGCCTCCCTTCTCTCCCTAACTTACTACCTCCAATTGATCGCTCAGTTCTGCTGACCTTCTCTTCCCGATGTCCTATCCACCTCTCCCCTGTCCCTTGCCCTGGGTCAGGCTCCCACCACCTCTCCAAGATGACTCTCCTGGCTACCTGGAGGGCCGCCTTAGCCTGGGCTCGCTCCTCCCAGTACGTCCCAATCCTGGCTGAAGTGAGCCTCTCAGGGGCCAATAGAATCCTGCCTCTCCTTGAGCAGCAATGCCTCCATGACCTGCCCCATCTACCACTTGATCCTCAGCCACCACCTGGCCACATGGAGTCTTCAAAGAACCATGATCTCTCCTGCCTCTCCACCTTCAGCCTAGAGCCTCTTCTTCCTTCACCACCTCCTCTGCTTGGCAACTGACTGATCATCCTTCACAATTCATCACAGATCTCACGTAGCCCAGGGATGCTTCCTTGACACCACCCTCAAATCTAGATTCTGGGCTATCCCCCAGTGCTCCCCAAACCCCCATGTTTACCTCTTCTAGCACAGATTACCTGTCACTGTGGTGCTATCTCAGCTCTTCTTTCTCTCCACCAGAGGTCTGTGGCTATTTCTCCTATTTCCAGATGTCTTGCCCATGTGGCAAAACAATAGCATACGATTATTTAATCAATAATCAAGGAGGACTTCCTAGAAGAAGCAGCTATTAGGTAGTGTTTTGTAGGCAGACACGAACTGGTGTGAAGAGGAGGATGAGAATGAATTGCACAGAGTCTCTGACTCAGAGTCCTTCAAAAGCCAGGGGAAAGTGAAGGAAATGACTAGATTTATTTAACAAGGAGTGGGGGACACCAACAGAAGGCGTGCCCCACTGAAAGACATCACATTCAGGCATGAATTCAGCACTGCATTGGCCAAAAAAAGCACAAACAAAGCCTGTCTTGGGTGGAGGTGGCAGGGCCGGGATGGTGGTGGCAGGTGTGACACGGAGTGGGTAAGGCTGTTGAAATGGAACAGCTGGTGGGGTCCTTCGGAAACCAGGAATAGGGCATGACTCTGCTATGCTGACTTCCTGCATGATGGGGTGTCTATAGTTCAGCTGGCCCTGGCAGAAAATGCAGGTATCTTGGAGGCCCTGGAATTTGAGAGAGCCACTCAGAAACTGGCAAACTGACCTTGGCAGCCACAAACAGGAATGTCATACCAGAGACACAGGAGGCAAGGATGGCCTTCCGTACTTGGAACTGATCATAATTCCAAAAGACACAATCCTGAATGCTGAAATCCCAAATGTTCAAAATCCCCAAAAATAGGCCAGGTGCAGTGGCTCACGCCTGTAATACCAGCACTTTGGGAGGCTGAGGCAGGGTATCACTTGAGGTGAGGAATTTGAGTCCAGCCTGGTCAACAGGATGAAATCCTGCTTCTGCCAAAAAATGTAAAAATTAGCCAGATGTGGTGGTGTGCACCTGTAGTTTCAGCTTCTCAGGAGGCTGAGGTGGGAGAACTGCTTGAACCCAGGAGGTGGAGGTTGCAGTGAGCTGAGATCATACTACTGCAATCCAGCCTGGGCAACAGAGCGAGATCCTGTCTCAAAAANAAAAAAAAAAAAAAAAAAAATCCTGAAAATCAAATTATGGAAAAAATAATAGAAACATTCATTAAAACATAATTATTTACATTTCAAAGGGGATTTATATTGGAAACATAAAAACACAACAGAACGCTTTTTTTTTTTTTGAGACGGAGTCTTGCTGTCAGGCTGGAGTGCGGTGGCACGATCTTGGCTCACTGCAACCTCTGCCTTCTGGGTTCAAGTGATTCTTCTGCCTCACTTGAATGGGACTAAAGGCATGTGCCACCACGCCCAGCTAATTTTTGTATTTTTAGTAGAGACAGGGTTTCACCATGTTGGTCAGGATGGTCTCAATCTCTTGACCTCATGATCCGCCTGCCTTCACCTCCAAAAGTGCTGGGATTACAGGCGTGAGCCACCACGCTAGGTCAACAGAACACTTTATAGTCCATGTTACACAATAAAATAGGCAGTGATAACATATATTTTTGCAAGCATAAACACTCAGGTACTGACAGTTGCATGGATATAAGAGTTATGAGCAGATGAACCATTTTCAGAAATAGGTCAAAAAGGGCAAGAAATAAATGCATGTCACTATGGTTGGTACTTCTGTGCACCTAGCTTTAGGACTGTGTTCATCTGAAATAACAGGATGAGCAAAGAAAGTATTTCCATGAATTTGATCAAAAACTTCAATGGATCACCACCAAAGATGCAGTTGTCTAAATAACTGAGATTTCAAGACACTTTAACTTTGCAAAGGCAGATGTACAGAGGTCCAAAGAGCTGAGATTCCAAGAAATTTTAACTTCACAAAGGCAGATGTACAGAAAGGACATCTCTTCATCCATTGGAAAAATTTCAGTGTTTTCATGTACATGCATAATGCGTCCACACAAAGTTGACATTGTGATAATGCACTTTCAGGGATCCAAAATTGAAAAAAAAAAAAAAAAGGCTGCATAAAACAAGTTAGAACTCTCTAATAAACTCTGTACAACTTATACCTCCAGTCTTGCAAATGATGCAAAGATGAAATACCCAGAATAGGGAATTATAAAAAATAATGCCGAAAATTTAAAATAGTGAAAAAGAAAAAAAAAAAAACTATCCTGGGATTGTGATTTTTGGGACTTTAGATGTTGGGGATTCAGACTTTAGAGATTATGATCCTTTAGGATTTTAACATTTGAGATTACAGCATTTGGGGCTGTGTCTAGGCCCAACTCCTCTTTTTTCTTTCTGGGACCTTGTAGGCAGATGTGGAGACCATATCACTGTCAGTGGAGCAGGGGCTGGGGTGGAGGCCTTTGGGACCTTGAATGAGATGAGTCCTCAAAGCTCCTTCCAGGCTAAAGAGTAACACAAATTGTAGGACTTGAGGATCCAAGTGAATAAGAGCCTCATAAACACGTTCCTTTCGGCGGGTAAGCAGCTATGCTGGACCACGTCCGAGGAATGCCCCACCTGTTGTTGCCTCTAGTTCTTGGGGAAGGCACCATTTCAGCCACCAGAGGGCGCTCAGATTCCAGGAATGGTTTCTCAGGCTTGCTGCTTGTGGGAGTTGAATATGGAATCTGAGGAAGGGTGACCTGAGTATGGGAGCCATGCAGGTGGGACTCCAAGACTGAAGTCAGACCTTTTCAATCACTCTGCCATTGTCCCCAGCTAAGGCCATTTATTAGTTCGTTTATTCAAGGAACATTTGCCCTGTACCTGGGAGGGGCCAGCCCTGAGCTAGTAAGTTTTTTTTTTTTTTTTGAGACAGAGTTTCGCTTTGTCTCCCAGCCTAGAGTGCAATGGCAGGATCTCAGCTCACCGCAACCTCCACCTCCTGGGCTCAAGCGATTCTCCTGCCTCAGCCTCCTGAGTAGCTGGGATTACAGGCACCCGCCACCATGCCAGGCTGATTTTTGTATTTTTAGTAGAGGCAAGGTTTCGCCATGTTGGTCAGCCTGGTCTCGAACTCCTGATCTCAGGTGATCCATCCATCTTGGCCTCCCTAAGTGCTGGGATTACAGGAGAGAGCCACTGCACCCTCTGTGAGCTAGTAGGCTTTGGAGACACAGAATCAGAAAAGCCTGTCTGGATGCTAGAGAGGCCATAGCCTGGACTGGGAGGTGGGCTTTCATCACTGCAGTCCCCTGCAGGGTATTTGTGCATGACAGAGGGACATACTGAGTGTGGTGGCCACGCTCAGGTGGAAGGGTTGATTCTGTCTGGGACCTGGGGGAAGGTTTCCTATTGTTGGAATTATTTGCCGTGGGTCTCAAAGAGTGGGGAGGAGTGCACCAGGCTGAAAGGTTTGGGGAGAGGCAGGGGAACATCCTAAGCCAATGCATGTAAGTTTGGCTAGACAGGAAAATGCCCAGGTGGGAGTTGTGGCATGCGGCTGGAAGGTGGGGGCGTAGGTGATCAGGTTAGGGAAGAGCTGGGGGCTTACCTCAGAGGAGAGAAGCATTCTATGTGGGAGCCAGGGCAGACTCAGGTTTTTGGGGGCCTGAAGCTTATATAGTTTTGAGGCTTTCTTAGATAAAGAATACAAAATTATAAGTACAAAAGTAGGAAGAGGTGATTGGAAGGGTCTGTGCAAGTGAGACTCCTGAGGCTCAGCTTATTGGCCTCCTGGTGAATCCTCCTCTGCATGGGAGACATATCTGCCACAATCTCCCTGCTTCCCTGCAGGGCCCTGGCCTGCCCTCAGCAACTCCCCACTGGCAGCAAAACACTTCCCTCTCACTCCTGCCTCTCACCCTTCTTGGGTCCCCTGAAGTCCTAGCAGCCATAGAAGGCCGGACACAGGAAGCTGGAGTTTGGGGTTTCTTCTGGGGAAAGGGAGGCACAGGTGCACAGCTGTTGGGGGAGGTGGGTGGTGACGACCTTTTCTATGGTGTCTATGCAAACAGCACCCCACCCCCATTGCTCCAAGAGCTGCCTTTGAATCTGGCCAGCAACTCTTATGCACGCTTTAAACAACACACAGTGTGGAGGAGTTCCTCCACTTTGCCAGGCGCTTTCACACCTCTCATGTCATCTGCACCATGTTCTAGGGAGGCAGGCAGTACTGTTCCCTCCACAGAAGGTCCCACCTGGCAGTTGGGACCTCACACCCAGCACCCTGCCCTCATCACTCGTGTCTTTTGTTTACAATCCACCCAACAGTATTTCAACCTAAGATTGTCCTGCTGGGGCAGCAGTGAGGGAAAATGAGTCACCACAGAGGTGAAACCGCAGATGACGTGGCTGGCTTTGTTATTCTCCCCTTCCTGTGGGGTGTTTTGATGGTAAGGGTGTGCACAGGTGGGGTAGAGCTGGCAGTCTTTGTTACACTGTCTGTCTGCGCTGCAGTGAGAGTTCTCACCTTTACCCCCTTCTTGGGCTGTCGGGAGAGCTCTCGCCTGGGTTTGCCTTAAAGCACAGGCTATCACCTGTGCAATGGATCGCCGAGGCTCAGCACAGATTGCAAGATCTGCTGGGTGTTCAATTTGAGGGTCTCATCCAGGGCAGCGAGAGGAGAGAGGTGGTCACTGATTTCAGTAGCCTTTAATCAAGTAAAGAGAACTGAGTGTCCACCTGTGTTAGACACCGTGCTAGCTCCGGGAGGAGAGTGCTGAATCGGGCATGGCCTTGTCCGTGGCTCACTTCAGCATCCATGAATGGCTCCTTGTGCCAGGCAGTGAGCTGGCCTGTGGGAGACCCAGGGGTTGGTGAGTAAGCTGTGCGCCTGACTGTGAGAAGCTCCCATCTGTTTCGGGATGTGAGCCTTTGTTATAAATCCACAGGGAACAGTACAAGGCATAGCATCGTCTGTACAAAATTGGATAGGATACTTTCTCTGCGTCTTATGCTCCCAATTAGAATGAAAGACAATGTCTCTGATGTCCACTGGTCCTTTCTTGGCTCTGGATCCAGGCAAACATGAGCCTGCCTCTACCTCCCTCACACATCTTCACAAAAGCCTAGAGCAATCCCTTCTGTCTCTCCTGCTTCACTGAAGGATGAGAATCAGAAGTAGGGAAATGGAATAAGTCAAAGCAACTTCCCTGCCTCCGGAGAAGCTCTTCCACAGATGGAGTGGGGATGGATTGGGGGAGGTCACTAGAGCCATTTTCTACAAAGAAGGTTTGGAAGTCGTTGGTCTGGAATTCAAGATGCATCCAGGTGGCAGGGATGACACAAAGGAGAGAGGAAGCATCCAAGTATTTAGGTGTTTCAGTGCTTCGGCCAGATCTACAAAATCCCAAAGACTCTGAACTTGCAACCAATCAAAGCAGCCCTGATTCATCCTATTTTCTGCAACATGCATGCATCGGCCTGCACTCATGGTGAGGAAGCAAGGGTGGGAGCTAGAAGAGTGGGTAAACGCAGGCTCTGAGGCAGGAGGACCCCACTCAGGATGGGTGCCTGCCACCTTGTACATGTCAGTTGTTTCTGCTCCCCACCTTCCTCCCCAGGGTCTGGTGGGGATAAACAGAGAGTCACAGAGTGAAAGCCACCTTGTCTTTGAACTCTCTAGCAGCTGCAGGGTCTGCAGATGGCAGGGGCAGCTGATGGCTGGTGTGGGTGGCTGGGCAGTGGTACCCAGCTCACCTGGGCTATGCATGACTCTGGCCCACTTGAGCAGAGGCCTGGCTTTGTCTGGGCTGGGACTTTGGTTTAGGTTCCCCCAGCTGCACACCATCTTTGCAGGCCTAGGAGTCCATGAGGCCTGCGGAACAACCTGGGATACTGCCTGGGTGAAGGAAGGTGTTCCATGATTCCCCAAAGCCCTTTACCTCTTCCATTACTTCACGTGACTCCCACAGCCATATCATGAGGCATACATCACTCACCAGCCTCTTCATTTTATGGAAGACAACGTGGAAGGTCAGAGTGGCTCACCTGAGATTGTGCAGCTAGGGTGTGCTAGGGTGGGGGCTCCAGAACAGGCTCCTCTGAAGGCGAGCCCTGTGCTCCTTCCAGTACTGTGGGAGACCTCACAGAGCCTCTCTAGATCCGCTCCCCACCAGGAACCTGGGCCCCTTGGTACCCTCTAGGCCCCAGCGACTCCTCTGCAGCATGGGGTGGTTTGAAAACTCTCAATCATGCCTTCCATCAATAAACACTTTTGTGCGTGCACTCTGATATTTGTGTATTTATAAAGTATATTTGTACTTACAATTGAATATATACGACTGTTATAAAGCATGCATGCAAAAAATAAATTAAAAACATTAAGGATGGAATGAACATGCGAGAATTGCAGCTTCCCTTCAAATCACTCGCAGAGGGTTCTGGGGTCCCCCGCCAGTGTTTCAGATTCAATGTTTGGACCAGCCTCCTGCCATCCTTGGCAGGCCATTCCCCTTCTCTGGCTCCATGTGGCATTGTCTCCTGTGGTCCCTGGTGCCAGGGAAATGACTACCCTGCGGATGGCTGGAAAAGAGCCCTGACCCCTGCCCACACCTGATGTGGCTGCCTAAGTTCACACTGGCGACATCCCTGGGAATTTTAGTGAAATAGCACTCTTACTACTAAAAATACAAAATACAGGCATGGTGGCACACACCTGTAATCCCAGTTACTTGGGAGGATGAGGCAGGAGAATCGCTGGAACCTGGCAGGCGGCGGTTGCAGTGAGCCGAGATTGTGCCACTGCACTCCAGCCTGGCGACAGAGCGAGACTCCGTCTTAAAAAGTAGTACATTATGATTATTGGCAAAATCGTCACCGTTTTCACTTGCTCTTTTTTTTTTTTTTTTTTTGGCAGCTCTTCAGCCTGGGTCATAGGCATGAGGCTGCAGGAGGAAGGAAGGCTGAAGGGCACGTTTTCTCCTTCCCCATCCTGGCCCAGGACCTGTGACACTTCACTCCTTTAGGTCATGTCCTTTCCAGAAGTCACCTCCATCTCTTCCGGGATGACCTGCTGTTTGGCTATTACTCATGTGTTTAATCTAGAGCCTGTTGTTTTTTTTTTTCCTGAGCTTTATGACTTTTGCCTCATTCTTGAACCCTTTGTACCATTATTCACTTAACCTCTTTTCTTTTGTTTTTTCTTTTCTTCTTTTTTAAATTCAGACAGAGACTTGCTCTGTCGCCCAGGCTGGAGTACAGTGGTGAAATCTCGGCTCACTGCAACCTCCACTGCCTGGGTTCAAGTGATTCTCGTGCCTCAGCTTCCCGAGTAGCTGGGGCTACAAAAGCACACCACCACCCTCAGCTAATTTTTTTTTGTATTTTTAGTAGAATCTGGGTTTCGCCATGTTGGCCAGGCTGGTCTCAAACTCCTGACCTCAGGTGATCCACCCGCCTCAGCTTCCCCAAGTGCTGGAATTATAGATGTGAGTCACTGTGCATGACCTAATATTTTTCTTGAATTTGACTCACTTTTTAAAATTAATTATTTCCTTTAACCTTGTTCTAAGAAATAAAATCCACAAAATCAAGATTTGATATGCTAGTTGTCTCTTCTTAAATACGTTAAAATAAAAGTATAGTTGTTAAAACAAGAAATGGCTCCGGGGTACCACTATGATCACATCCTGTGTTACCAGTGGATGTGTCCTTACTCTGCGGGCAGTTATGGGGAGGCATGCAGAGATTGGCCTTGGCAAGGTCCCATCTGAGCCCCAGAGGCACCTTCTAAGAAACTGTCAACGAGGCATTTGAAACACTCTGGGCTGCTGTCTGCGTCTCCTTCTTCCCAAGACACAGACCCTGCCCAGCAAAGCTTAGGCACTCAAACCAGTACCTTGGGGCAAATGTGGAGGGTCACAGAGCTCCCCAGCCCACAGAAGGCATTTGCTTAGCCTGCTGTAAAGGAAGCTTTGCCTTGATTTCCCCAAAGTGAGTGGCCATCGCTTATACCCAAGGTCTCATTTTGGCTGCTGAAATAACTTACTTGCTTCTCTGTCCATGGGGCTTCTCCATTCACTAAATCCTTCAGATAGAAGCTTGTCTTCTCCAGCTCTCCCAGCCTTCAGTCCCTGGACAGGACAGTCTACGGTCTGGGGTCCTCTGAGATGGCTGTGCCTGGCTGTGGGTGTATTGCCCATGTCTGCTCCTAGATGACATCTCAGCTGTCCTGAATTGCCACCAAGACTCTGTTCAGGAAGAGCCAGGGCAGAAGTGCTGAGCTTCAGGGTGTCATCTGTCAAGAAGGGCCCAGAATGCCAACTCTGAGGCCCCGACTGGGACCAGGGCTCATTTATTTGTATATTTTCTCTGTCTCTGTCTCTCTTCCTTTCTCTCTGGTGTCAGGCACACAACAAGTGTATGTATTCTAGAATCCTTGTGTAATTGGTTAATTTAATTAAAACCAGATGAGATCACTGGCTGGGCGCAGTGGCTCACGCCTGTAATCCCAGCACTTTGGGAGGCTGAGGCAGGCAGCTCATGAGGTTAGGAGTTCAAGACCAGACTGACCAACATGGCGAAACCCCATCTCTACTAAAAATACAAAAATTAGCTGGGCATGGTGGTGTGCGCCTCTAGTCCCAGCTACTCGGGAGGCTGAGGCAAAAGAATCACTTGAATCTGGGAGGTGGAGGTTGCAGTGAGTCAGGATCACACCATTGCACTCCAGCCTGGGCAACAGAGCGAGCCTCCATCCCAAAAAAAAAAAAAAAAAAAAAAAAGCCAGATGAGATCACGTATAAATCACCTTCACAGACCACGTGTAAACATGTCACAGTATGCTAGCCCCCTCAGACCCTGGCAGATGCACACAGGCACACAGCATGTGGGCCACGGACACAGGGACCAAGTGTGTGTCATTTCCCCCGAGGTCACTGCATTAGGGATGGTGGCTGACCCTCAGCAGCCAGCTTACTCCTGAAGCTCACTCAGTAGAAGGCAGACTCACTTCTATTCATTGCCTTTCTCTTGCTTAGGGAAGTAAGAAAACTAAGTGTTCTTGGGACTGGCATTTACAAAGAAATTTAAAATATTTATTTGTCTTAAACTCCTTTACTCAAAACAACACACTTTCAAATCTAAACATCCTTCTCTCTAAACTTAAAAGTATATTCAGTATGACTCTCACCTTCTTCCTCCTCAGTGTGCAATACGCTGAACTAATCACTTTGGGAAACTCCCTATACTGACTCTTATATGAATGGATTTTGATGGACCCTTTTCCTCTGTCCTCCACCCACAAATGGTGCCAGTCTGGTTGTGAAAGAATGCCCTGGGGAGCTTATTGAAAATTACAGACCCCTTGGCTCACCTCTGGAGAGTTTCCTTGGATAGGTCTGGAGTGAGTCCCAAGTACTCCGTTCTTTGAAAGATCCTTAGGGAACTCTGAAGAATTTGGGAACAGCTGCTCTACACCTGCCCTGCCTCGCCTTAATTGTAGCGGGTCTGTTGAGGTTGAGGGATGAGCAGGCAGGGAACTACCTGATGTTAAGGTTGCATTTCTGGCCGGGCGTGGTGGCTCACACATGTAATCCCAGCACTTTGGGAGGTGGAGGTGGGCAGATCACAAGGTCAGGAGTTCGAGACCAGCCTGGCCAACATAGTGAAACCCTGTCTCTACTAAAAATACAAAAATTAGCTGGGCATGGTGGCGCATGCCTGTAGTCCCAGCTACTTGGGAGGCTGAGGCAGGAGAATCGCTTGAACCCAGGAGGTGGAGGTTGTGGTGAGCCAAGATCGAGCCACTGTACTCTAGCCTGGGCAACAGAGTGAGACTCTGTTCGTCCCCTGCAAAAAAAAAAAAAAAAAAAAAAAAAAAAAAAAAAAGCAATTACAGCCAGGCACCAGGACTTACAGCTTCTTGAGGCTTCCTCCTGGTTCTTCATAAACCCCATCATCAGTGCAAAGGTTGATGTTTATCTTCCTGTGTGCTTGGAACACATCCATCTAATCTAATGTGGTATCAGACCAATGTAGCATCATCACTTAAAGAGAAAGGGGCCCGACTCGGAGTCTTGTTTTATGTCACAGAAAATTTGGTTTGTCAGGGGCTGTTTCTGTCTACCCTCATTCTTGCATTAGAGATCAAAGGCCAACTTTGGGTCATCAATAAGTGCAGATCTCTATGGGCTTATGTAACTTGGTGCCTAACTGGTCTCTGTCCAAAGGAGGACAAAGCTTACCGACAAATCAGTGAAGAGCTGCCAACGCTCTTGTGCTGTTCTAGAAAATTTAACTCTAAGTGAAAGAAAATAACTTATTGAATATCTACCACGTGCCAGAAACCACCTAACTCTCCTTTCACTACACATCTTACTTAATCTTCACATTAACCTTGTGAAGTTAATATTTTAATCTCCATTTCAACATAAGAGAAGATTAAAACTCAGTCTTGCCCAGAGTCATGATATTTTAGCTTCCAGATGGCCTGACTCTAAGTCTTTTTTCATCATCCCATGCTGCTAAAGCAAATATTCCGATGGTCAAGAGATAAAAAGATCTGCCTGAAAATACTGGATTGAAAGACTCAGAGCTATACATCATCAGAGAGAGAGTGAGGATAAAGTTTAGCGAGCAGTAAACAAACCAATGGGTCTAGTTTCAAACAGAAGATACCTGATTTTGTATTGTTATTATGTGATTGGTCCATTTTCTTCAGCAGTGTTTTTCATCACATGAATATTTCTATTGCAAAAGACGAAAATGATATGAAATTGATGATACCTGTTTTTGACCTTTAAGAATGGCAGTTTTGGCCAGGTGTAGTGGCTCACACCTGTAATCCCAGCACTTTGGGAGGCTGAGACAGGCAGATCATGAGGTCTGGAGATCAAGTCCTCTGGACCAACATGGTGAAACCCCATCTTTACTAAAATACAAAATACAAACAAATTAGCTGGGCATGGCGGCACACACCTGTAGCCCCAACTACTCGGGAGGCTGAAGCAGGAGAATCACTTGTACCCAGGAGGCGGAGATTGCAGTGAGCTGAGATTGCGCCACTACACTACAGACTGGGTGACAGTGCGAGACTTCATCTCAAAAAAAAAAAATAAAATAAAAGAAATGACATTTTTATATGGTTCAAGCTAATACTAAGGCAAAACTTGAAAGGTTGTTTTTGCCTCTCCTCCCTGCCCCATTCCACTGGTTCTTCATAAACCCTACTGTCACCTGCTCTGTATCTGCCCTGGCTTGCCTTAATCGCAGGGAGAACCACAACTTGGTGACAGTCTTTCTCTGTGCATGTGTGTGTGTGTGCATGTGTGTATACCATAACCAGAATAATATGATATCTATTCTTCTGCAAAGTGAACTGATCTTTAAAATATGGAATTGATTATATTTTGAATTTGGTGTATAACTTAGGAGTTTATTGAAGCAAAAAAAAAAAAGAAGAAGAAGAAGTAAAACAAGCTGGGTACCATAGTGCGTGCCTGTAATCCTAGCTACTGAGGAGGCTGAGGTGGGAGGCCTGCTTGAGCCCAGTCATTCCAAACCAGAGATTTGCATTATTTGAACAAAATGAGCAACAAAGGAGGGATTCTTGATTCCAGCTGGAGAAAAGTGTAGGCACCATGAAACCTGATGTATTGAGGGTAGAGGGCCTAGAAGCCGATGGAGATGAAAATGTGCCAAACCTGGACCGTGGGCAATGTCATCTCCACATCTGCCTCCACCACTGATCCTCACAGGAAAGCCTAGGGCCTCCCACTAGGGGCTGTTGGACTCAGGTTTGGCGTTTTAGAACTTCCTTCTGATTTTGTCTGATGTATTGCTAATCTTGCAGGGGGTTGTGCTGCTCGCTTGTTTGCTTTTCCTTTTAAAGTTCCATGTCAGTATGAATCTAAAAGCTAGAGAGATCCAACCACCTACTGGAGGTTTCTTCTAATGATCAAAGTAGGATTTTTTTTTTTCTTTTTTTGAGACGGAGTCTCACTCTCATCCAGGCTAGAAGGCTAGAGTGCGGTGGCGTGATCTTGGCTCACTGCAATCTCTGCCTCCGGGGTTCCAGCAATTCTCCTGCCTCAGTCCCCTGAGTAGCTGGGTTCACAGGCACCTGCCACCAGACCTGGCTAATTTTTGTATTTTTGGTAGAGATAGGGTTTTGCCATGTTGGCCAGTTTGGTCTTGAACTCCTGACCTCAAGTGATCTGCCCGCCCTCAGCCTCCTAAAGTGCTGGGATTACAAGTGTGAGCCACCACACCCATCCTAGAATGAACTTTAAATGGGAGTCGGAGGGCGTCTGGAGAGAAATCATAATTTAGATGGGTGCTGGGATGAACATTTGCAAGCTCTCTTGGCTTTAGGTCGGTTCCTCCAAACGGCTTGGTAAACAGGTGCATAGCGCCACCATTATTCTGTGCTGCTTGGCGTATATGGCTGCATTGTTTTTTTCAATTCTGCCAGACTTCTCAGTGACTAAGATTTGTTTTCTGGAATATGAGTAGATGGATTGATGAGTACAATTAGGGTAAATTCTTACCCTAAGTGTAAGGATCTTGATACGTCTGCCTTTTGCATGGCTTTTGGATGTTATATATCTACAGGAAACCTGGATTATAGAAAATGCATTTCAATGCTCATCTTCATGTTTAAGGATTTAGGAACTCCTGCTCTCCAAGGGATAGTTTAGACAGAGGTAAATATTGGCTGGCATTTTATTGCTTTTTTAACAGCTTTGTTCAGATATAATTCACATAATATACAATTCACCATTAGAAGTATATAATTTAATGGTTTTAATGTTTTTAATATATTCACACATATCTGCAGCCATCATTACAAGTTTAAAACATTTTCATCACCTAAAAAAAAATAAGCCATACCCTTTAGCTAAGATAGCCCCCTCCTTTTCTCCTCACCTACCTTGGCCCCCGCCCTGTAATTTACTTCCTTTTGTTCTTTTTTTTTTTTTTTTTTTTTTTT